>NC_141878.1:520905202-521208233 GCF_056163025.1 Triticum urartu
ATGCAACTCCCGAATACCGGAGGAATACCTTGTGTGCTATCAAACATCACAACATAACTAGGTGATTATAAAGATACTCTACAGGTATCTCCAAAGGTGTTTTGTTGGGTTGGCGTGAATCGAGATTAGAATTTGTCACTCCGAGTATCGGAGAGGTATCTCTGGTCCCTCTCGGTAATGCACATCATAATAAGCCTTGCAAGCAAATGACTAATGAGTTAGTCATGGGATGATGTATTATGGAACGAGTAAAGAGACTTGCCAGTAACAAGATTGAACTAGGTATAGAGATACCGATGATCGAATCTCAGGCAAGTAACATATCGGCGGACAAAGGGAATTGTGTATGTTGTCATAACGGTTCGACCGATAAAGATCTTCGTAGAATATGTAGGAGCCAATATGGGCATCCAAGTTCCGCTATTGGTTATTGACCTAAGAGGTGTCTCGGTCATGTCTACATAGTTCTCGAACCCGTAGGGTCCGCACGCTTAACGTTCGATGACGATATAGTATTATATGAGTCATGTGATTTGGTGACCAAATGTTGTTTGGAGTCCCTGATGAGATCACGGACATGACGAGGAGTATTGAAATGGCCGAGAGGTAAAAATTGATATATAAGACGATGGTATTCGGACACCAGAAGTGTTCCGGAGGGTACCGGGTACATATCGGGTCACCGGAAGGGGTTCCGGACACCCCCGGCAAAAGATATGGGCCTTATGGGCCAAGAGGGGAAACGCACCAGCCACAAGGGGCTGGTGCGCCCCCATATGGGCCAACCAAGAAGGAGAAGGAAAGAGGGGAAGGGAAAGGAAAAAGAGGGAATAGGATTCCCCCTTCCATCCCTCTCCCCCTCTCTTTCCTTCCCCCTCCGGTAGATAAGGAAAGGGGGGCGCCGGCCATAGGAAGGCCCCATGTAGGATTCGGCCTACTTGGGCGCCTCCTTGGCTGCCTCCCCTCTTCCCCCACCTATATATATGTGGGGGGGCGCCCCTAGCAGACACCACACAATTGCCTAGCTGTGTGTGGCGCCCCCCTCCACTGTTTACTCCCACGGTCATATCTTCATAGTGCTTAGGTGAAACCCTGCGCGGATCACTTCACCATCACCGTCACCATGTCGTCGTGTTGACGGTACTCATCTACTACCTCGACAACTTGCTGGATAAAGAACGCGAGGGACATCACCGATCTAAACGTGTGCAGAACTCGGAGGTGTCGTGCGTTCGGTACTTGATCGGTCGGAGCTAGAAGAAGTACGACTATATCAGTCGCGTTGTCAAACGCTTCCGCTTACGGTCTACGAGGGTACGTAGACACACTCTCCCCCTCATTGCTATGCATATCCATGGATAGATCATTGCGTGTGCGTAGAATTTTTTTGTTTTCCATGCAATGTTTCCAAACAATGGCATCCGAGCCAGGTCTATGCGTAGATGATATGCACGAGTAGAACACAAACAGTTGTGGGCGCTGATAGTCATACTGCTTACCACCAACGTCTTATTTTTATTTGGCGGTATTGTGGGATGAAGCGGCCCGGACCAACCTTACATGTCCACGCACATGAGACCAGTTTCACCGACAGACATGCAACTAGTTTTGCATAAAGGTGGCTGGCGGGTGTCTGTTTCTCCTACTTTAGTTGAATCGAATTTGACTGCGCCTGGTCCTTGAAGAATGTTAAAATAGCAAACTTGATGAAACACCATTGTGGGTTTTGATGCGTTGGTAAGAATGGTTCTTGCTAGAAGCCCGTAGCAGCCACGTAAAACTTACCACAACAAGAGGACATCTAACTTGTTTTTGTAGGGCATGTTGTGATGTGATATGCTCAAGACATGATGTGATATACGTGATTGTATGAGATGGCCATGTTTTCTAAAAGTTATCGGCAACCGGCAGGAGCCTTATGGTTGTCTCTTTATTGTATGAAATACAAACGCCATGTGATTGCTTTAATTTATCACTATGCGTTAGCAATAGTTGTAGAAGCAATAGTTGGTGAGGCGACCACGACACAACGATGGAGATCAAGGTGTCGGGCCGGTGACGATGGAAATCATGACGATGCTTTGGAGATGGAGATCAAAAGCACAAGATGATGATGGCCATATCATGTCACATATTTTGATTGCATGTGATGTTTATCTTTTATGCATCTTATTTTGCTTAGTACGGCGGTAGCAATATAAGATGATCCCTTAGCTAAATTTCAAGGTATAAGTGTTCTCTCTGAGTATGCACCGTTGCGACAGTTCGTCGTGTTGAGACACCACGTGATGATCAGGTGTGATAGACTCTACGTTCACATACAACAGAATACTCGGGTTAAACTTGATCAGGTGTGTAAGACAGTTTTGCACATGCAGAATACTCGGGTTAAACTTGACGAGTCTGGCATGTACATGCATGGCTTCAGAACACTAGAGACCGAAAGGTCGAACGTGAATCATATCGTAGATATGATCAACATAGAGATGTTCACCATTGATGACTACTCCATCTCACGTGATGATCAGACACGGTTTAGTTGATTTGGATCATGTATCATTTAGATGACTTGAGGGATGTCTATCTAAGTGGGAGTTCTTAAGTAATTTGATTAATTGAACTTAATTTATCATGAACTTAGTCTTGATAGTATTTGCTAATCTATGTTGTAGATCAATAGCTCGCAATGTAGCTCCCCTATATTTTTCATATGTTCCTAGAGAAAACTAAGTTGAAAGACGATAGTAGCAATGATGCGGACTGGGTCCATGATATGAGGATTATCCTCATTGCTGCACAAAAGAATTATGTCCTTGATGCACCGCTCGGTGACAAACCTGTTGCAGGAGCAGATACAGACGTTATGAATGTTTTGCAAGCTCGATATGATGACTACTTGATAGTTTAGTGCGCGATGCTTTACGGCTTAGATCCGGGACTTCAAAAACGTTTCGAAAGCCACGAAACATATGAGATGTTCCAAGAGCTGAAATTGGTATTTTAGACTCATGCCTGTGTCAAGAGGTATGATACCTCTGGCAAGAACTTTGCCTACAAGATGGAGGAAAATAGCTCAACTAGTGAGCATGTGCTCAGAATGTCTGGGTACTACAATCGCTTGAATCAAGTGGGAGTTAATCTTCCAGATAAGATAGTATTGATAAATTTCTCTAGTCACTATCACCAAGATACTAGAACTTCGTGATGAACTATAATATGCAAGGGATGACGAAAATGATTCCCGAGCTCTTCGTGATGCTGAAATCTGCGATGGTAGAAATAAAGAAAGAGCATCAAGTGTTGATGGTTAACAAGACCACTAGTTTCAAGAAAAGGGCAAGGAAAAGAAAGGGAACTTCAAGAAGAATGGCAAACAAAGTTGCCGCTCCCATGAAGAAACCCAAAGCTAGACCCAAGCCTGAAACTGAGTGCTTGTACTGCAAAGGAAATGGTCATTGGAAGCGGAAATGCCCCAAATACTTGGCGGATAAGAAGGATGGCAAAGTGAACGAAGGTATATTTGATATACATGTTATTGATGTGTACTTTACTAGTGTTTATAGTAGCCCCTGGGTATTTGATACCGGTTCAGTTGCTAAGATGTGTAACTCGAAACAGGAGTCGCAGAGACTAGTTAAAAGCGAGGTGACGATGTGTGTTGGAAATGATTCCAAGGTTGATATGATCATCATCGCACACTCCCTCTACCTTCGGGATTAGCGTTGAACCTAAATAAATGTTATTTGGTGTTTGCGTTGAGCATGAATATGATTAGATCATGTTTATTGCAATATGTTTATTCATTTAAGTCAGAGAATAATTTTTGTTCTGTTCACATGAATAAAACCTTCTTTGGTCATACACCCATTGTGAATGGTTTATTGAATCTCAATCGTAGTGATACACATATTCATAATATTGATGCCAAAAGATGAAAAGTTGATAATGATAGTGCAACATACTTGTGGCACTGCCGTTTAGGTCATATTGGTGTAAAGCGCATGAAGAAACTCCATGCAGATGGACTTTTGGAATCACTTGATTGTGAATCATTTGATACCTGCAAACCATGCCCCATGGGCAAGATGACTAAAACTCCGTTCTCCGGAACAATGGAGCGAGCTAATGACTTATTGGAAATAATACATATCGATGTATGCGGTCCGATGAGTGTTGAAGCACGCGGTGGCTATCATTATTTTCTGATCTTCACAGATGATTTGAGTAGATATGGGTATATCTACTTAATGAAACACAAGTCTGAAACATTCGAAAAGTTCAAAGAATTTCAGAGTGAAGTGGAGAATCGTCGTAACAAGAAAATAAAGTTTCTACGATCTGATCGTGGAGGCGAATATTTTAAGTTACGAGTTTGGCCTTCATTTAAAACAATGTGGAATTGTTTCACAACCGACGCCACCTGGAACACCACAGCGTAATGGTGTGTCCAAACGTCGTAACCATACTTCATTGGATATGGAGTGTTCTATGATGTCTCTTACTGATTTACCACTATCATTTTGGGGTTATGCATTAGAGACAGCTGCATTCACGTTAAATGGGGCACCGTCTAAATCCGTTGAGACGACACCGTATGAACTATGGTTTGGCAAGAAACCTAAGCAATCGTTTCTTAAAGTTTGGGATGCGACGCTTATGTCAAAAGGCTTCAGCCTGATAAGCTCTAACCTAAATCGGATAAGTGTGTCTTTGATGTCTACTACACAACCTTCTTCTTGTAGACGTTGTTGGGCCTCCAAGTGCAGAGGTTTGTAGGACAGTAGAAAATTTCCCTCAAGTGGATGACCTAAGGTTTATCAGTCCGTAGGAGGCGTAGGATGAAGATGGTCTCTCTCAAGCAACCCTGCAACCAAATAACAAAGAGTCTCTTGTGTCCCCAACACACCCAATACAATGGTAAATTGTATAGGTGCACTAGTTCGACGAAGATATGGTGATACAAGTGGTATATGGATAGTAGATAAAGGTATTTGTAATCTGAAATTATAAAAACAGCAAGGTAACTAATGATAAAAGTGAGCGTAAACGGTATTGCAATGCTAGGAAACAAGGCCTAGGGTTCATACTTTCACTAGTGTAAGTCCTCTCAACAATACTAACATAATTGGATCATAAAACTATCCCTCAACATGCAACAAAGAGTCACTCCAAAGTCACTAATAGCGGAGAATGAACGAAGAGATTATGGTAGGGTACGAAACCACCTCAAAGTTATTATTTCCAATCAATCCGTTGGGCTATTCCTATAGATGTCACAAACAGCCCTAGAGTTCGTACTAGAATAACACCTTAAGACACAAATCAACCAAAACCCTAATGTCACCTAGATACTCCAATGTCACCTCAAGTATCTGTGGGTATGATTATACGATATGCATCACACAATCTCAGATTCATCTATTCAACCAACACAAAGGACCTCAAAGAGTGCCCCAAAGTTTCTACCGGAGAATCACGATGAAAACGTGTGCCAACCCCTATGCGTAGGTTCATGGGCGGAACCCGCAAGTTGATCACCAAAACATACATCAAGTGAATCACGTGATATCCCATTGTCACCACAGATACGCACGGCAAGACATACATCAAGTGTTCTCAAATCTTTAAAGACTCAATCCGATAAGATAACTTCAAAGGGGAAACTCAATCCATTACAAGAGAGTAGAGGGGGAAGCAAACATCATAGGATCCAACTATAATAGCAAAGTTCGCGATACATCAAGATCGTATCACCTCAAGAACACGAGAGAGAGAGAGAGAGAGATCAAACACATAGCTACTGGTACATACCCTCAGCCCCGAGGGAGAACTACTCCCTCCTCGTCATGGAGAGCACCGGGATGATGAAGATGGCCACCGGAGAGGGATTGCCCCCTCCGGCAGGGTGCCAGAACGGGTCTAGATTGGCTTTCGGTGGCTACGGAGGCTTCTGGCGGCGGAACTCCTGATCTATTGTGCTCCCTGGAAGTTTTACGATACGTAGGTATATGTGGGTACAAGGGGTACGTCGGTGGACCGAAGGGGGGGCACGAGGCAGGGGGGCGCACCCCCTACGCTCGTGAGCTCCTCCTTCATCTTCTGACGTAGGGTCCAAGTCTATCCGGTAGGTTCCCTTCCAAAAATAACTTCTCCAGTTGATTTCATTCCGTTTTGACTCCGTTTGATATTCCTTTTCCTCGAAACACTGAAATAGGCATAAAACAACAAATCTGGGCTGGGCCTCCGGTTAATAGGTTAGTCCCAAAAATAATATAAAAGTGGAAAATAAAGTCCAATATTGCCCAAAACAGTAGATAATATAGCATGGAGCAATCAAAAATTATAGATACGTTGGAGACGTATCAGCATCCCCAAGCTTAATTCCTGCTCGTCCTCGAGTAGGTAAATGATAAAAACAGAATTTTTGATGCGGAGTGCTACTTGGCATAATTTCAATGTAATTCTTCTTAATTGTGGCATGAATATTCAGATCCATAAGATTCAAGACAAAAGTTTAATATTGACATAAAAACAATAATACTTCAAGCATACTAACTAAGCAATTATGTTTTCTCAAAATAACATGGCCAAAGAAAGCTATCCCTACAAAATCATATAGTCTGGCTATGCTCTATCTTCACCACACAAAATATTTAAATCATGCACAACCCCGATGACAAGCCAAGCAATTGTTTCATACTTTTGATGTTCTCAAACTTTTTCAATCTTCACGCAATACATGAGCGTGAGCCATGGATATAGCACTATAGGTGGAATAGAATGGTGGTTGTGGAGAAGACAAAAAGGGAGAAGATAGTCTCACATCGACTAGGCGTATCAATGGGCTATGGAGATGCCCATCAATAGATATCAATGTGAGTGAGTAGGGATTGCCATGCAACGGATGCACTAGAGCTATAAGTATATGAAAGCTCAACAAAAGAAACTAGTGGGTGTGCATCCAACTCGCTTGCTCACGAAGACCTAGGGCATTTTGAGGAAGCCCATCATTGGAATATACAAGCCAAGTTCTATAATGAAAGATTCCCACTAGTATATGAAAGTGACAACATAGGAGACTCTCTATCATGAAGATCATGGTGCTACTTTGAAGCACGAGTGTGGTAAAAGAATAGTAGCATTGTCCCTTCTCTCTTTTTCTCTCATTTTTATATTTTTATATTTTTTTGGGGCCTTATATTTTTTTATGGCCTCTTTTCTATTTTTTTATTTTGGCTTCTTTGGCCTCTTTTATTTATTTATTTATTTTTTTCCGGCGTCTCATCCCGATTTGTGGGGGAATCAGTCTCCATCATCCTTTCCTCACTGGGACAATGCTCTAATAATGATGATCATCACACTTTTATTTACTTACAACTCAAGAATTACAACTCGATACTTAGAACAAGATATGACTCTATATGAATGCCTCCGGCGGTGTACCTGGATATGCAATGACTCATGAGTGACATGTATGAAAGAATTATGAATGGTGGCTTTGCCACAAATACGATGTCAACTACATGATCATGCTAAGCAATATGACAATGATGGAGTGTGTCATAAACGGAACGGTGGAAAGTTGCGTGGCAATATATCTCGGAATGGCTATGGAAATGCCATAATAGGTAGGTATGGTGGCTGTTTTGAGGAAGGTATGTGGTGGGTTTATGGTACCGGCGAAAGTTGCGCGGTATTAGAGAGGCTAGCAAAGGTGGAAGGGTGAGAATGCGTATAATCCATGGACTGAACATTAGTCATAAAGAACTCATATACTTATTGCAAAAATCTACAAGTCATCAAAGCAAAGTATTACGCGCATGCTCCTAGGGGGATAGATTGGTAGGAAAAGACCATCGCTCGTCCCCGACCGCCACTCATAAGGATGACAATCAATAAATAAGTCATGCTCCGACTTCATCACATAACGGTTCACCATACGTGCATGCTACGGGAATCACAAACTTCAACAAAAGTATTTCTCAAATTCACAACTACTAAACTAGCATGACTCTAATATCACCATCTCCATATCTCAAAACAATCATCAAGCATCAAACTTCTCTTAGTATTCAATACTCTATATGAAAGTTTTTACTATTCTTGGATGCCTAGCATATTAGGATTTTAAGCAAATTACCATGCTATTTAAGACTCTCAAAATAATCTAAGTGAAGCATGAGAGTTCATCTATTTCTTCAAAATAAAACCACCACCGTGCTCTAAAAGATATAAGTGAAGCACTAGAGCAACAACAAACTACTCCGAAGGATATAAGTGAAGATCAATGAGTAGTCGAATAATTATGCAACTATGTGAAGACTCTCTAACATTTAATAATTTCAGATCTTGATACTTTATTCAAACAGCAAGCAAAACAAAATAAAATGATATCTAAGAATAGCAAACATCATGTGAAGAAGGAAAAACTTAGGATCAACCAAAACTAACCGATAGTTGTTGAAGAAGAAAGGTGGGATGCCAACCGGGGCATCCCCAAGCTTAGACGCTTGAGACTTCTTGAGATATTATCTCGGGATGCCTTGGGCATCCCCAAACTTGAGATTTTGTGTCTCCTTAATTCCTATCATATCACGGTCTCCCTAAATCTCAGAAGCTTCATCCACACAAAACTCAACAAGGACTCGTGAGATAAGTTAGTATAAACCATTGCAAAAACCTTATCATACTCTACTGTAGCAAACCACTAAAATTATTATTCAACATTGCATAATAAATGCCTCTGCATATTTAATAGTCCTACCCTCAAATAGAATCATTAAAGAAGCAAACATATGCAAACAATGCAAACATAACAGCAATCTGCCTAAACAGGATAGTCTGTAAAGAATGCTGCAACATCCATACTTCCCTAGCTCCAAAAATTATGAAATAAAATTCACACTGTAGTAAATTTATCAGAGATTAATATTCAAAAGGTTTCAACATTTTATCACATTCTGAATTTTCTAGGGAATTATTTCAACAGCGGTAAACTTTCTGTTTTCAAACAGCAACATGTGGACTTCTAAAATAGGCATAGTAAAGACTATCAATGCCACTTTTATTGAAATAAAATATGCAAAACATTGTTCTAAATAACAGCAAGGAAATCCTAACAAAATAAATTGACGCTCCAAGAAAAACACATATCATGTGGTAAATAAAAATATAGCTCCAAGTAAAGTTACCAATGAACGAAGACGAAAGAGGGGATGCCTTCCGGGGCATCCCCAAGCTTAGGCTCTTGGCTATCCTTGAATATTACCTTGGGGTGCCTCGGGCATCCCCAAGCTTAGGCTCTTGCCACTCCTCATTCCCCAAAACTTGAAAACTTCACAACACAAAACTTAACAGAAAACTCGTAAGCTCCGTTAGTATAAGAAAATAAATCACCACTTCAAGGTACTGTAATGAACTCATTCTTTATTTATATTGGTGTTAAAACTACTGTATTCCAACTTATATATGGTTCATACCCTCCGATACTACTCATAGATTTATTAAAATAAGCAAACAACACATAGAAAGCAGAATCTGTCAAAAACAGAACAGTCTGTAGTAATCTGGATCAAACGTATATTTCTGGAACTCATAAAATTCTCAAATAAATTTATGGACCTGAGGAATTTATCTATTAATCATCTGAAAAAATAATTAACTAAATATAGCTCTCCAAATAAAAATGGCAGCAATTCTCGTGAGCGCTAAAGTTTCTGTTTTTTTTACAGCATGATCAACAAGACTTTCCCAAAGTCTTCCCAAAGGTTCTACTTGTCACAAACACTAATTAAAAGCATAAAACCACATATAAACAGAGGCTAGATGAATTATTTATTACTAAACAGGATCAAAAATCAAGGAACTAAAATAAAATTGGGTTGCCTCCCAACAAGCGCTATCGTTTAACGCCCCTAGCTAGGCATGATGATTTCAACGATGCTCACATAAAAGATAAGAATTGTAACATAAAGAGAGCATCATGAAGAATATGACTAGCACATTTAAGTCTAACCCACTTCCTATGCATAGGGGTTTTGTGAGCAAACAACTTATGGGAACAATAATCAACTAGCATAGGAAGGCAAAACAAGCATAACTTCAAAACTTTAAGCGCATAGAGAGGAAACTTGATATTATTGCAATTCCTAAAAGCATATGTTCCTCCCTCATAATAATTTTCAGTAGCATCATGAATGAATTCAACAATATAACCAGCACCTAAAGCATTCTTTTCATGATCTACAAGCATAGAAATTTTATTACTCTCTACACAAGCAAAATTCTTCTCATGAATAACAGTGGGACCAAACTCAACAAAATAATTATCATGTGAGGCATAATCCAATTGAAAACTAAAATCATGATGACAATTTTCATGGATATCATTATTCTTTATAACATAAAAGTCATCACAATAATCATCATAGATAGCAACTTTGTTCTCATAATCAATTGGAACCTCTTCCGGAATAGTGGATTCATCACAAAATAAAGTCATGACTTCTCCAAATCCACTTTCATCAATATAATCATCATAAATAGGAGGCGTGCTTTCATCATAATAAATTTGCTCATCAAAACTTGGGGGACAAAAAATATCATTTTCATCAAACATAGCTTCCCCAAGCTTGTGGCTTTGCATATCATTAGAATCATGGATATTCAAAGAATTCGTACTAACAACATTGCAATCATGCTCATCATTCAAATATTTAGTGCCAAACATTTTATAGATTTCTTCTTCTAGCACTTGAGCACAATTATCGGAATCCTTATTCTCACGATAGATATTAACAAGATAAAGCGTATGCGGCAAACTTAATTCCATTTTTTATAGTTTTCTTTTATAAACTAAACTAGTGATAAAACAAGAAACTAAAAGACTCGATTGCAAGATCTAAAGATATACCTTGAAGCACTCACCTCCCAGGCAACGGTGCCAGAAAAGAGCTTAATGTCTACTACACAACCTTCTTCTTGTAGACGTTGTTGGGCCTCCAAGTGCAGAGGTTTGTAGGACAGTAGCAAATTTCCCTCAAGTGGATGACCTAAGGTTTATCAATCCGTCGGAGGCGTAGGATGAAGATGGTCTCTCTCAAGCAACCCTGCAACCAAATCACAAAGAGTCTCTTGTGTCCCCAACACACCCAATACAATGGTAAATTGTATAGGTGCACTAGTTCGGCGAAGAGATGGTGATACAAGTGGTATATGGATAGTAGGTAAATGTATTTGTAATCTGAAATTATAAAAACAGCAAGGTAACTAATGATAAAAGTGAGCGTAAACGGTATTGCAATGCTAGGAAACAAGGCCTAGGGTTCATACTTTCACTAGTGTAAGTCCTCTCAACAATACTAACATAATTGGATCATAAAACTATCCCTCAA
Organism: Triticum urartu; assembly: GCF_056163025.1. Lineage (NCBI taxonomy): Eukaryota > Viridiplantae > Streptophyta > Magnoliopsida > Poales > Poaceae > Triticum > Triticum urartu. Next base: position 520,916,596 of record NC_141878.1, read on the forward strand.
CATGCAACAAAGAGTCACTCCAAAGTCACTAATAGCGGAGAACGAACGAAGAGATTATGGTAGGGTATGAAACCACCTCAAAGTTATTATTTCCAATCAATCTGTTGGGCTATTCCTATAGATGTCACAAACAGCCCTAGAGTTCGTACTAGAATAACACCTTAAGACACAAATCAACCAAAACCCTAATGTCACCTAGATACTCCAATGTCACCTCAAGTATCTGTGGGTATGATTATACGATATGCATCACACAATCTCAGATTCATCTATTCAACCAACACAAAGGACCTCAAAGAGTGCCCCAAAGTTTCTACCGGAGAATCACGATGAAAACGTGTGCCAACCCCTATGCGTAGGTTCATGGGCGGAACCCGCAAGTTGATCACCAAAACATACATCAAGTGAATCACGTGATATCCCATTGTCACCACAGATACGCACGGCAAGACATACATCAAGTGTTCTCAAATCTTTAAAGACTCAATCCGATAAGATAACTTCAAAGGGGAAACTCAATCCATTACAAGAGAGTAGAGGGGGAAGCAAACATCATAGGATCCAACTATAATAGCAAAGCTCGCGATACATCAAGATCGTATCACCTCAAGAACACGAGAGAGAGAGAGAGAGAGATCAAACACATAGCTACTGGTACATACTCTCAGCCCCGAGGGAGAACTACTCCCTCCTCGTCATGGAGAGCACCGGGATGATGAAGATGGCCACCGGAGAGGGATTGCCCCCTCCGGCAGGGTGCCGTAACGGGTCTAGATTGACTTTCGGTGGCTACGGAGGCTTCTGGCGCGGGAACTCTCGATCTATCGTGCTCCCTAGAAGTTTTACGATACGTAGGTATATATGGGTACAAGGGGTACGTCGGTGGACCGAAGGGGGGGCCACGAGGCAGGGGGCGCGCCCCCTACCCTCGTGAGCTCCTCCTTCATCTTCTGACATAGGGTCCAAGTCTATCCGGTAGGTTTCCTTCCAAAAATAACTTCTCGAGTTGATTTCGTTCTATTTTGACTCCGTTTGATATTCCTTTTCCTTGAAACACTGAAATAGGCATAAAACAGCAAATCTGGGCTGGGCCTCCGGTTAATAGGTTAGTCCCAAAAATAATATAAAAGTGGAAAATAAAGCCCAATATTGCCCAAAATAGTAGATAATATAGCATGGAGCAATAAAAATTTATAGATACGTTGGAGACGTATCAGTCTTCATAGGATAACCTAAGGAAACTATAGGGTACTATAGGATCGAAAGTATGTCTAGAGGGGGGGGGGGTGATTAGACTACTTGGCCAAATAAAAAATCTATCCTTTTCCCAATTTTAAGTCTTGGCTGATTTTAGCAACTTAGCACAAGTCAAGTAATCAACCTACACATGCAAGTCTAAAGAGTATAGCAGCGAAATGTAAGACATTGCACATGAAGGTAAAGGAAGGAGTTTCGAGGGAGCAAACGCAATGTAGACACAGAGATTTTTGGCGTGGTTCCGATAGGTGGTGCTATCATACATCCATGTTGATGGAGACTTCAACCCGCGAAGGGTAATGGTTGCGTGAGTCCACGGAGGGCTCCACCCACGAAGGGTCCACGAAGAAGCAACCTTGTCTATCCCACCATGGCCATCGCCCATGAAGGACTTGCCTCACTAGGGTATATCTTCACAGAGTAGGCGATCTCCTTAACCGTACAAACTCCTTGGTTCAACTCCATAATCTTGTCGGAGGCTCCCAAGTGACACCTAACCAATCTAGGAGACACCACTCTCCAAAAGGTAATAGATGATGTGTTGATGATGAACTCCTTGCTCTTGTGCTTCAAATGATAGTCTCCCCAACACTCAACTCTCTCTCACATATTTGGATTTGGTGGAAAGATGATTTGAGTGGAAAGGAACTTGGGGAAGGCTAGAGATCAAGATTCTTGTGGTTGGAATGGAATATCTTGGTCTCAACACATGAGTAGGTGGTTATCTCTCAGAAAATGTATGCTGGAAGTATAGGCACATTCTGATAGCTCTCTCCACAAATGGAGGATGGGTGGAGGGGTATACATAGCCTCCACACAAAATCTAACCGTTACACACAATTTAGCAAACTCGGTGAGACCGAATCATGAAACTCGGTCAGACCAATTTAGTTCAAAATGTGAATGTTAGGATTTTCGATGGGACCGACATGTCAACTCGATGGGACCGATTTCATTAGGGTTAGGGCATAACGTAATCTCGATGAGACCGATCACATAAACTCGGTAGGACCGATTTCTGTAATAGGCAAACAGAGAGTTGGTCAGGCAAACTCGGTAGGACTGAATCGCTCATTTCGGTGAGACCGAAACGTTACAAAAGGGAAACAGAGAATTTGCATTGCGAACCTGGTGGGACCGATCGCTCATCTCGGTTGGACCGAAACTTACGAAGGGAAACAGAGAGTTTGCAATCCCATCTCGGTGAGACCGAGATCCCTATCGGTGAGACCGAAGTGACTAGGGTTTTTGGCAGTGGCTATGTCAAATGAACTCGGTGGCGCCAGATAGATAATTATGGTGGGGCCGAGTTTGACTTTGGTTTGGGACATATGTGGATATGAGAAAGTGGTTGAGGGCTTTTGGAGCATATCACTAAGCATTTGAGCAAACAAGCCATTAAGCAACACCTCATCCCCTTCTAATAGTATTGGCTTTTCCTATGGACTCAATGTGATCTTAGATCGCTAAAATGAAAAAGTAGAGTCTTGAGCTTGAGCCAATATGTGTCTGTAGCATTTTGAGGGGTCCACATTCCTAATCCATGCCATGCCAATCATTGAACTTTCTGAAATGATCATCTTGAAATAGCATTAGTTCAATGAGCTATATGTTGTTAGGAATTACCAAAAGCACCTAGGGATAGTTGTACTTTCAATCTCCCCCCTTTTGGTAATTGATGACAACATATAGATCAAAGCTTTGACAAATGATAATAAGATTCAAATACATCGTCGCTTTGAGAAGTATGCGATAAGCAAGAGCTCCCCCTAAATTTGTGCATTATTTTAAATTTTCTTTTGAATGCAAATGCACAATCGATTAGGATCATGGGTTACTCTTCCATGTCACATACATCTTGGTGGAGCGCGCAAAATGATAGAAAGTAAAAAAACATGCACTCATCACCAAGCAAAGTGAATGATCATACGAGAGATATAAAAGATAATATCATTCAAGAACAAGCATTAATGTAAGATATGATCAAACACATGGTCATATAAGTATCTCACACACATAGACATAAAGCATTAAGCAAGCACACAAAAGGATCAACCAAATAGCAAGAGAGACAAAAGAAGCAAAAACTCTCTCTCTCTCTCTCTTGAAGCCTATGATCTATACATTTCTCCCCCTTTGGCAACAAGTTACCAAAAAGTTTGAAAATGCATAGTGCTATGCATCTCTCTAGGCTTGATCTTTGTGAGGTGGTGTTGAGAGGACTCCAAGGACGAATGCATCTGTTGAAGTGGTTGGAGCTGGTGGAGTTACAACTTGAGGTGGCACTGATGTTGTGGTTGTAGGTGCTGATGTAGTTGCTCTTGTGTCAGCCATGGGTACTGCAGCAGATCTCTGACCTCTTGGCACTCTCTGAAAGGCATCTGTGGTAGCCTGTCCTTTCCTCTCCTCAGCTTCTTCCTGGAGCTGCTCAACTATTGTCTGCATCTCTGTCACTATAAGATCAAGATCATAGAATTTGGTTTCAATGATCCTTTCCAAGATCTTTTGGTTTTTAGTCAGGGTGGCCAAACCCTTATCTATCCTCAAGGTTGCTTGAATCAGACATGCAAGTTGATCTTGTTTGGTTTTAAGGAACACTTGAGATGCCTCCTCAACACTTGGCATCTTTGCAGCTTTGTCAGCCTTTGCTTTCTCTCTCTTTTCTTGTGCCTGCACACTTGTAGGATTTTCTTCATTCATGACAATAGATCCCAAGTGCCTGAAACTTGCTGAGTCACCAAATCCGAGTCACCAAAACACCTCACCCGACTTAAATTCATCTCTTTATCCATCCGAAGACCATGGAGCAAGGCCTCATACTCAGTTGCATTGTTAGTACAAGGGAACATCAACCGTAAAACATAACAAAAATTATCACCTCATGGGGAAGTCAAAATAACTCCATCCCGCGAGCCTTCCAACTACGTGGATCCATCAAAGTGAATAGTCCAATATGTGCTATCCGACTTCTCCTCAGGCATCTGCAGCTCAGTCTAGTCATTGATAAAATCCACAAGTGCTTGAGACTTGATAGCTGTCCGAGGCATATACTTCAAACCATGGGGTCCAAGCTCAATGTCCCATTTGGCTACCTGACTTGTGGCCTCTCTGTTTTGAATAATATCCCCTAAAGGAGCAGAACTAACCACAGTGATGGGATGACCAGGGAAATATTGCTTTAGCTTTTGACTAGCCATGAACACCCTATATACCAGCTTCTGCCAATGCGGATATCTCTTCTTGGATTCAATGAGCACGTCACTGACATAATAAACCGGCCGCTGAATCGGATGTTCCTTGCCTTCTTTCTTCCGTTCTACCACAATCGCTACACTGACGGCTCGGCTATTGGCAGCCACATATAACAACAAGGGCTCCTTATCAATAGGAGCAACAAGGATCGGCGGTTCAGCTAACTGTTTCTTCAAGGCTTCAAACGCCTGATCAGCAGCATCACTCCAGACAAAGTGATCTGTTTTCTTCATCATCTGATGCAGAGGAATAGCTTTTTCTCCCAACCGGCATAAGGCCGCAATACGACCCGCCAGACGCTGAACATCATTAATACACACCAGTTTAGCCAAGGAAGTAATAGCCTTGATCTTCTCCGGGTTAGCTTCAATGCCTCTTTCAGAAACCAAAAAACCCAAGAGTTTGCCTGCTAGCACACCAAAAACACACTTGGCTGGGTTAAGCATCATCTTGTAGACCCAGAGATTGTCAAAGGTCTCTTTCAAATCATCTATGAAAGTGTCCTTCTTCCTGGATTTCACAACAATATCATCCACATAAGCATGCACATTGCGTCTAATCTGATCATGAAGGCAATTTTGAACACACCTCTAATAAGTCGCATGGGCACTCTTGAGCCCAAAAAGCATAGACACATAACAGAAGGCTCCAAAGGGAGTGATGAAACCTGTCTTCTCCTGGTCCTTAACTGCCATCTTGATCTGATGATACCTAGAATAAGCATCCAAAAAACTCAAACGCTCACAACTCGCCGTAGCATCAATAATCTGATTAATATGAGGGAGAGAAAAAGGATCAGCCAGACGGGCTTTATTAAGGTCTTTGTAATCCATGGACATGTGCCAAGTACCATTTTTCTTAAGCACCAGCATCGGGTTAGCCAACCATTCAGGATGAAAAACTTCAAAAATGAACCCAGCTGCCAAGAGCCGGGCCACTTCTTCACCAATGGCCTTATGCCTCTCTTCGTTGAAGCGACGAAGGAATTGCTTGACCGGTTTAAACTTTGGATCAATATTGAGAGTGTGCTCAGCGAGTTCCCTCGGTACACCTGGCATGTCTGAAGGCTTCCATGCAAAGATGTCCCGGTTCTCACGGATGAACTTGATGAGCGCGCTTTCCTATTTCGGATCCAGATTAGCACTGATACTAAACTACTTGGATGAATCACCAGGAACAAAATCAACCAACTTAGTGTCATATGTTGACTTAAACTTCAACAGAGGGTCATGCTCTCTGGTTGGCTTCTTCAAAGGTGTCATATCCACTGGGTCAACATTATCTTTGTAAAACTTCAATTCTTCTGTTGCACAAACAAACTCAGCATAAGCAGCATCACCCTCTTCACACTCCAAAGCTATCTTCCAGTTCCCATGCACTGTGATGGCACCCTTATAACCCGGCATCTTAAGCTGTAGATAAACATAACAAGGCCTTGCCATGAACTTAGCATAAGCCAGCCGCCCAAACAACGCGTGATAAGGGCTCTTGATCTTAACCACCTCAAAGGTCAATGTCTCAACTCTGGAATCATGATTACCACCGAAAGCCACTTCCAAGGCTATCTTACTCACTGGATATGTCGACTTACCAGGCACCACACCATGAAAAATAGTGTTAGATAGCTTAAGATCCTTGTCGGTCAAACTCATACGACGAAAAGTTTCGTACTAAAGAATATTAATGCTGCTGCCTCCATCCATGAGCACCTTAGTGAACTTGTAACCTCCAACCTGAGGCGCAACCACTAAAGCCAAGTGACCCGGATTGTCAACCCGGGGCGGGTGATCCTCACGGCTCCAAAGAATAGGATGTTCAGACCATCGCAAGTAACGGGGAATCGCCAGCTCAACCACGTTCACCGCCCTTTTATGAATCTTCTGGTTTTGTTTACATAAACTTGTGGTGAACACATGATATTGTCCACTGTTCAACTGCTTTGGATTACTTTGATAACCAGATTGCTGCTACTGACTCCCTTGACCAGACTCCTGATTAAATCCACCCTGATTGCCTTGACCCTGTAAACCAGAGTTTGAGCCGCCACTACCAAAGCCAGGCCCATGAGAGCCGGATCCTGAGCTGATGTTTGGGCCATGATTATTCTGGAAAAAATTGGAATTCCGATACTCCCTCATGATGAAGCACTCCTTCCACAGATGATTGGCCGGCTTCTCCTGCGTACCATGCTTTGGACAAGGCTGATTCATCATCGCCTCAATGTTAAATTTTGGCCCTCCAAGCCAGGGCGGCTTTCCCTTGCGACACTGATTATTATTCTGCGTATTGGTGTTAGCCATAAAATCTAAATTGCCATTGTCGGATCACGGGTTCCGGCAAACCCTTAAGGTTCGAACTCTGGGATGCGCACAAAGTTCTTTCCCTCCTACCGATCTACGCCCTAGCTCGCTAAGGTCTCGCGGACGAACTCGACGCACTCGCAACACAAAGACACAAGGTTTATACTGGTTTGGGCCACCGTTGTGGTGTAATACCCTACTCTAGTGTGGTGGTGGTGGATTGCCTCTTGGGCTGATAAAGAACAATACAAGGGGAAGAACAGCCTCCTGAGGTTGAGGTGTTCTTGTGCTTGGTGTGGCTAAGGGTTCGCCTATGATCAGATCGATCAGATCCCCCTCTTTTGGTGGTGGCTAGTCCTACTTAAATAGGCCCTGGTCCTTTCCCCAAATATTGAGCGGGAAGGGAGCCAACAACGGCGGCCAATTTGAAAGGGGACAACTAGTACAAGCTATCCTTACAAAAGGTGGTATTCGCCTGCCAAAGGTTTTGGTGGTGATGCCGTCCTGGGCTCCATGGCGACCTCCGTCCTGCCGTCCTTCTGGTCTTGGTCTCGTTGCACTGATATGGAAACCTTTGCCTGATGCCTCGGTACTTCGTGCCTGCGCTTGCCCCCTTGGCACCAAAGAGGAAACAAGGACGCTGCACCCGCTGGCACCCGCAGGTAAAGGTTCCGTTAAGGGTTCCTTTCCGTGGGTACGCATGCCCTAAAGTGCATGTCCGGACTGCGAGAGGAAACACAGGCAAAAACATCTGGGGGCACATATGGAAAATAAATAAAAATCATCTTTTATTCACCGACCGAATATTCCCTTAAGAACACTAGCTTTCGGCTTCACCCAGTCTGAGGTACACATCCAGCTGACCCGGCAGTAACAATCGCAGAGGTGCTCCCCTTATGCCCTAGCCGAATTAACGGGAACGTAGGGCATAAATACAAGAGCCAGGCAACCCAGCCTGGCCAAAACTTAAGTCATATCGATGCATATAATGGTGAAGAAAAGGTACATGCGGAAGAATAACACATGTGCGGGGCATGAAGCCCAGATAAATAATTAAGCTTCTGTTTAAGAAGCCGCCAGGTATAATGAGGGCAGTTAGCGCGTCAATAGTGTGCAAGCAAGGCACAAGTTGGCCCTTGAAGGCCTTGAGAAAGAATAAAAGAAAGAAAGAGAAAAAAGACAGATAATGTAAATGCGAAAAATGGACAAAGGAAGGAGACGAACATAGAGTCCGGCACTAGGCGTAGAATCTTCGGAGCCTGGCTGCGTTCCATGGGTTCGGCTCAAGTCGATTATTCGATGCATCCCACAGACGGTACGCTCCATCGGTCAGAACTTGGTCAATAATGAAGGGACCTTCCCATTTGGGCTCGAGCTTGGTCTTTTTCTTCTCCGACAGGCGTAGAACTAGCTCGCCAATGTTATAAGTTTTGGCCCGTACTTCTCTGCTTTGGTATCTTTGAGCCTGTTGCTGATAGAATGCGGAACGGGCTTTTTCCATGTCGCGCTCCTCCTCCAGTGTGTCCAGACTGTCCTGCCGATCGAGCTTGGCCTCTCTTTTTTCGTACATGCGCACTCGAGGTGAATCATGAATTATGTCGCAGGGCAGAACCACCTCTGCGTCGTACACCATAAAGAAGGCGTGGTCCGCAGCCCCCAGAGTACGGAGTCGAGCTCCTCTATCCAGTGCATGTTAGACTCCTTTAAGGACCGCACTAATCTGGGTTTGATGCCGCTCATGATAAGACCATTTGCTCGCTTGACTTGGCCATTGGTTTGTGGGTGATAGACAGAAGCATAATCGAGCTTGATGCCCATGTTGTTGCACCAGAGTTTTACCTCGTCGGCCATAAAGTTCGTGCCGTTGTCAGTGATGATGTTGTGGGGGACGCCATAACGGTGTACAACCCCGGATATGAAGTCTATCGCCGGTCCGGATTCGGCCGTTTTAATAGGTTTGGCTTCTATCCATTTGGTGAATTTATCCACCATGACCAGTAAGTATTTTTTCTTATGGGTTCCCCCTTTAAGGGGTCCAACCATGTCAAGCCCCCAGACCGCGAAGGGCCAGGTAATGGGGATTGTTTGGAGGGCGGTGGGTGGCATGTGGCTTTGGTTTGCAAAAAGCTGGCAACCGACGCAGCGTTGGACCAAGTCTGTGCATCTACCCGGGTCGTCGGCCAATAAAAACATGTACAGAAGGCCTTTCTTACAAGGGCCCGGGCTGCGGCGTGGTGGACGTCGAGTCCGGCGTGAATTTCCGCCAAAAGTTTCCGCCCTTCCTCTTCGGAGATGCACCTTTGAAGGACTCCGGTAGTGCTTTTTTTATACAGCTCTCCCGCATGGACCCTGTAGGCTTTAGATCGCCGCACTATGCAGCGTGCCTCATTTTGGTCCTCCGGGAGTTCCTGCCTAGTTAGGTAGGCCAGGAATTGTTCTATCCACGGGGCGATGATGGCCATTATTACGTGGGCTGAAGGTGTTATTTCGGTGGCAGATCCTCCGATTATGTCAGAGTGTTTGGTATCGAGCATTTTGGTCGGGTCCGGACTATTGTTACCGGTGTTCCCTTCCCATACCAAGGATGGCTTAAACAACCTTTCCAAAAAGATGTTGGGGGGATCGCATCGCGTTTTGCGCCAATGCGGGCGAGGATATCCGCCGCCTGATTGTTTTCCCGAGCCACATGGTGAAATTCGAGCCCCTCGAACCGAGCTGACATCTTTAAGACGGCCTTGCGATAGGCCACCATCTTCGGATCCTTGGCATCGAAGTCTCCATTTATTTGGGATATTGTGAGGTTTGAATCCCCACGCACCTCCAGGCGTTGAATGCCCATGGAAACTGCCATCCGAAGACCATGTAACAGGGCTTCGTATTCGGCTGCGTTGTTGGAGTCTGTATACAGTATCTGTAGTACATATTGAACTGTATCTCCGGTTGGGGACGTCAGGACGACGCCAGCCCCCAGACCAGCCAGCATTTTGGAGTCGTCGAAGTGCATGATCCAATTGGAGTATGCGCCGCACTCTTTAGGGAGTTTGGCTTCCGTCCATTCGGCGACAAAGTCGGCCAATACTTGCGATTTAATGGCTCGCCGGGGTTTGTATATTATGTCGAACGGGAGGAGCTCAATGGCCCATTTGGCGATCCGGCCCGTGGCATCGCGGTTGTTTATAATATCATTAAGTGGCACTTCCGAGGCTACTGTAATTGAACACTCTTGAAAGTAGTGTCGTAGCTTCCGGGATGCCATGAATACCGCATATGCTATCTTTTGATAATGTGGGTACCGTGATTTGCATGGAGTGAGGACAATGGATACATAATATACCGGCTTTTGAAGGGGGAATTTATGTCCGTCCGCTTCTCGTTCGACGACGAGCACTGCGCTTACAACCTGATGAGTTGCCGCAATGTACAACAACATTGGTTCGCCAATGTTTGGCGCGGCCAAGATTGGGTTGGTTGCCAGTATGGATTTTATTTTTTCCAATCCGGCTGTGGCAGCGTCCATCCACTCGAAGTGTTCGGTGCGTCGAAGGAGGCGATAAAGGGGTAATACCTTTTCTCCTAAATGGGAGATAAAGTGGCTTAGAGCTGCCACACATCCAGTTAATTTCTGGATTTGTTTGAGGTCTGTTGGGGTAGCCAACTGTGATAGAGCTCGGATTTTGGCCGGATTAGCTTCAATTCCTCTACTAGAGACAATGAAGCCCAGGAGCTTTCCGGCTGGTATGCCGAAAACGCATTTTCCCGGATTGAGCTTTATGTCGTATTTTCGGAGGTTGTCGAATGTGAGCCTCAAGTCGTCTATTAGAGAGTCGACGTGCTTGGTTTTGACGACCACATCATCTACGTATGCCTCTACTATTTTGCCGATCTGTTTCTCCAGACATGTCTGAATCACGCGCTGATATGTTGCACCGGTGTTTTTGAGTCCGAAAGGCATTGTGTTGAAACAGAAGGGGCCGTATGGTGTGATAAATGCTGTTGCGGCTTGGTCGGACTCCGCCATCTTGATTTGGTGGTAGCCGGAGTATGCGTCGAGGAAACACAATGACGCGTGTCCTGCGGTAGCATCAATAATTTGATCAATGCGGGGAGGGGGAAGGGATCCTTTGGGCAGGCCTTGTTGAGGTCCTTAAAATCGACACACAGGCGCCAGGATTTGTCCTTCTTTGGTACCATCACCAGGTTTGCTAGCCAGTTCGGGTGTTTTATTTCTCTAATGAATCCGGCCTCTAATAACTTGGCTAGTTCTTCTCCCATAGCTTGTCTCTTAGGTTCAGAGAAACGCCGAAGAGTCTGCTTGACCGGCTTGAATCCCTTTAGAATATTGAGGTTGTGCTCGGCCAGCCTGCGTGGGATTCCTGGCATGTCTGAGGGGTGCCAGGCGAATATGTCCCAATTCTCGCGCAGGAACTCTCGTAGTGCGGCGTCCACGGCGGGGTTTAACTGTGCCCTGATGGAGGCTGTTTTTGTAGGGTCCATTGGGTGGACTTGGAATTTGACTATTTCATCCGCTGGTTTAAAAGAGGTTGACTTGGATATCTTGTCAAGTATCACGCCGTCCCTATCCACTGTGGAGCGTAGCGCAGTTAATTCCTCGGCCAAAAGGGCTTCGGATAATGCCTCGAGGGCCAATGCGGCTGTTTTGTTTTCGGTGCAGAGCGCTGTGTCCGGATCACTAGCGAGAGTGATGATTCCGTTGGGCCCGGGCATTTTGAGCTTCATGTACCCATAATGGGGTATGGCTTGGAAGATTGTGAACGCCTCCCGCCCTAAAAGGGCGTGGTATCCACTACTGAATGAGGCCACTTGGAATGTAATTTCTTTGGACCTATAGTTCTCCGTTGTGCCGAATACCACATCTAGTGTGATTTTCCCAGCACACCGTGCTTCCCGACTGGGGATGATTCCTCTGAAGGTTGTGCTACTTTGCTCAATGCGGTTCCAGTCTATTTCCATTTTTTGAAGAGTTTCCTCGTAGATGAGGTTTAATCCACTGCCGCCGTCCATGAGTATTTTGATGAGTCGAAAGCCGTCCACAATTGGACTGAGGACCAGTGCAGCTGGTGCTCGGGATGTTTGGAATTTAGGTTCGTCACTGGCATTGAAGGTAATAGCCGTGTCGCTCCATGGATTTATTGCTGCCACATGGCAGATCTCGGCAATGTTGCGGAGTGTTCGCTTGTGCCTATTATTTGATGCGAAGGTCTCAAAGACTGTTAATACCGTATTGTTATCCCTGGGATGGTGCTCTGTGGCATCTGGGATGAGAAGATCCTCGCCGCTTTTGGCCACCTGCCGGAGTATCCAACATGCTCTAAGGCTGTGTGTTGGTATGGTATCCGTTGTACTATGAATTTTGCAGGGTCCGTTGAGCCATCCCTCCAATACGGTTCCACGCCCTGTAGAGGGTTTTTGCTTCTTTGTAATTAACTCGGGTGTCTTATGATAGTGCACCCTTTTACTTCGGACTGGGTGTATATTCGGAGCCGGATTATCCCAAAATTTCGTTTCAGTTTTCCAGGCACTTTCCATCACACAGTACTTTCGTACTATGGATGCCAAGTCGGTGAAGCGTGATATGTCACGGCGACTTATGGCGTTAAGGATTCCCTTGTCCATGCAGTTATTGCAGAAAAATGAGACTGCGTCTTCCTCGCAGCAGTCCTTAACCTTGTTCATCACAAGGAGGAATCTGGCCCAATAATGATGTACTGTTTCATGGGGCTCTTTCCTGATGTGGGAAAGATCGTTTATGTCTAGGTGGGTGGGTGTATTTGAGTTCAAACCCTTACCCGATCTGAGACCCAGGGGTCGAGGTGTTTCCAATCTTGGAAGTTCGGATTTTGGGATGTTGCCCGATAAGTCTGGCCCGCTGCCTGACTCTAGGTTCAGGGCTTGGGTGATGTCCTCCCGTAAACGGGTATCCAGCTCGGAGAGCTCAGGAATCCGGACATAGTTAGTCCTCAAGATAGAGGAAGAATCGCCGCATTGTTCCTCCACCACCGCAACATGATGGGTGACCGGTGGAGAGTTAATCTCCCTTTGATCGGGTTTAAGCCCAATCCGATCATAGTCCGTAGCGACTCCCAAGGCGGCGATGCTATCCAAGAGCTCGTTTAGGGAAGAGAGCTCCATTGGATCCATCTGCTCGGCGAATTCCGAGCCAACGTGGAGGCTGTTTTCGATGAACCGAGAAGTCATCGTCGGTGCAGCAGCCGAACGGGCGATCACGATGAAACTGGCTAGCTGGAGAGTTTGGCCGGCAGCTAGGGCTCCCCCGGCGGTAATGTTATTTTTAACAACGAGACGAGGCATCCTTCCTTACGGCGACGACACAGTGGAACTCTCAATGAAAGCACCAATGTCGGTGTCAAAACCGGCGGATCTCGGGTAGGGGGTCCCGAACTGTGCGTCTAAGGCGGATGGTAACAGGAGGCAGGGGACACGATGTTTTACCCAGGTTCGGGCCCTCTTGATGGAGGTAAAACCCTACGTCCTGCTTAATTATTCTTGATAATATGAGTAGTACAAGAGTTGATCTACCACGAGATCAGAGAGGCTAAACCCTAGAAGCTAGCCTATGGTATGATTGTCTGTTATCCTACGGACTAAAACCCTCCGGTTTATATAGACACCGGAGGGGGCTAGGGTTACACAAGGTCGGTTACAAAGGAGGAGATATACATATCCGTATTGCCTAGCTTGCCTTCCACGCCAAGGAGAGTCCCATCTGGACACGGGACGAAGTCTTCAATCTTGTATCTTCATAGTCCAACAGTCCGGCCAAAGGATATAGTCCGGCTGTCCGGAGACCCCCTAATCCAGGACTCTCTCAGACGCCCTTGCTCCCATGCATCTTCATGAGGTTGTAGGCCGGATGAGTCACTGCCATGAACTGGGCCAGAGCCGGGTACCCGAGAATGGCGTTGTACGGGAGGCCGATGCGGGCGATGTCGAAGTCGACCAGCTCGGTGCGGTAGTTGTCGCACATGCCGAAGGTGACGGGAAGGCGGATCTATCCCAGAGAGCAGGCAGTGCCACCACCAACTCCTAAGAAAGGCTTGCTGAGGCCGAGCCGCTCGAGTGGCACGTGAAGAAGGCTGAAGGCTTCCACGAAGAGCAAGTTGAGGCCGGCACCGCCGTCGATGAGGGTCTTGGTAATAGCCACGTTGCAGATGGTGGGCGTGCAAAGCATTGGGAGCATGCCCAAGCCGGCGATGGAGTCGGGGTGGTCCTATGAGCCGAAGGTGAGGTCGGCCTCTGGTACAACCCAGCCTGGCGGAGCCCAAGGGCGCTTGGAAGCGGCACCGATCTGGTGGAGGAACGGCTTGATGTGGCGATCTGAAGGCGGTGCTTGAGAGCCGCCTAGCAGGGCCGTGATTGCGTGTTGCGCCGGTACCGCATAGCGGGCAGTGAAGAGGTTGCAGAGTTCCCCCAGGATGCCACCGTGGATCCAGGGAGGTTGAGCAGCCAGGCGCGTGGCTCGCCGGCGAGGGCGATGGGGAGCCAGTTGGCCATGACCTTGTCGTTGCCCCCGGCCTCGAGGACGGCCTCCTCGTATGCCAACAGGAAGGTAGACGGATCTGCCATGTCGTCGTAGCGCGGCGGCATCTCCGACCTGAACTTGGGTGGCCATCGCACCTGCCGCAGGGCGGGGGCCAGGGCTCAGAGCCCCCTGGCCCCGTCGTCAGCACCAGCTGTTGGAGCCGATGGTGGGGCACCTGCCATGAGGGCGAAGTGCGGTGGCGCGGAGCGCAGGCCGGTGGAGAGGAGCTACGGCGCACCCCTACCTGGCGCACAAAATGTTGGATCACAGGTTCCGGCAAACCCTTAAGGTTCAAACTCTGGGGTGCGCGCGAAGTTCTTTCCCTCCTATCAATCTACACCCTAGCTCGCTAAGGTCTCGCAGACGAACTCGACACACTCGCAACACAAAGACACAAGGTTTATACTGGTTCGGGCCACCGTTGTGGTGTAATACCCTACTCCAGTGTGGTGGTGGTGGATTGCCTCTTGGGCTGATGAAGAACAGTACAAGGGGAAGACCAGCCTCCTAAGGTTGAGGTGTTCTTGTGCTTGGTGTGGCTAAGGGTTCGCCTATGATCAGATCGATTAGATCCCCCTCTTTTGGTGGTGGCTAGTCCTGCTTATATAGGCCCTGGTCCTCTCTCCAAATATTGAGCGGGAAGGGAGCCAACAACGACGGCCAATTTGAAAGGGGACAGCTAATACAAGCTATCCTGACAAAAGGTGGTCTTCGCCTGCCAAAGGTTCTGGTGGTGATGCCGTCTTGGGCTCCATGGTAACCTCCATCCTGCCGTCCTTCTGGTCTTGGTCTCGTTGCACTGATATGGAAACCTTTGCCTGATGCCTCGGTACTCCATGCCTGTGCTTGCCCCCTTGGCACCAAAGAGGAAACAAGGACGCTGCGTGTGCTAGCACACGCCTGGTGTCGATCATCATGGCTCACGTCACGAGAGCCTCGCGAGGTTTTCCCCGCCTTGATATCTCCACTCCTCGCGAGGCAGCCTGGTGAGGCCGCTCCTGAGGAGGTCTTGTGTCGTCCGCCTTGTGAGGCTTGGCCCCTCGCGAGGGTCTTGAATGCCTTGTTGATGATGATGGGCCGTACAGACCTGCCAGCACAACCACGCCATGGGCCGCAAGCAGGCAAGTCTGGGGACCCCCGTTTCTGCTTAAGGGGGAGGAAACGTCAATTCTTCTCCAACATCAGGACTGCTGAAGCGGCATTGATACTATCCGATGAGTGTATGATAGGTAAGATCCGGCGCACCCAATTGGTCGTTGACTCGCCCTCACCTTGGACACAAGAATCCAAATCCAGGATCGACATAGGCTCCTTGCACATGTCTTTAAATTTTTGGATGAAATGAGTCTTCAACTCTGCCCATGATCTAATGGAGTTAGCGGGCAGCCCTTTCAACCAAGTACGAGTCGGGTCCATCCAACATCATGGTAAAATACTTAGCACATGCAGCATCACTAACATCCAGCATCTCCATGTCCATCTCATAGCTCGCAATCCAAGCCTCAGGGGGCTGATCTGCTGTGTAATTAGGCACCTTACGAGGACCCTTGAAATCCTTAGGTAAGCGCTCATTACGCAAAGTCGACACTAAACATGGCACACCCAAGGTTCTAGAGGTCACTCCTGCCTCCATCGATGCTGACGGATAAACCGGAGATTGTTGTTGAGCCGCCAGCTCAACCTCCCGATGCGCTCCGCCCTGATCCACCAAGGTCTGAGCATCAGTACCACCGCGCACCGGGCCATGCCTACGAGGCTGGTTATGGTGTTGTTCATTGCTTGAAACTGTTGGCGAGTCAATGTGTCTGCTATAACTTCGGCTTGGTCGAGGGGTTGAGTGAATCCTTTCATGACTGTACGAATAAGCTGCATGTTGATCCAATGCTGTCTGAAGAAGTTCTCTGGCCCTCCGCGTCTCTATCACAGCTGGAGACTCGCCTTCAACTGGGAGAGCTGCCAATCGCATCGCCGCAGCAATCATATTATCCAAAGGGTTAGAATAATGACCCGACGGTGTCGGAACATGCTGAGGCGGAGTCATATCCAAACGAGGTGGATCCATAGTACGCAGCTGAACTGGCACTCTGGTCACGGGCGCCTCCACCACCCGGTTTACCACAGGCGGGTCACTGGTCCCTGCCCCAGGCGTGTTGAAGAGGTTTCCCGCATCGTAAACTGGAGGTAAACGGCTCTGGTGCCTCCTTCTCATGATGGTGTTTGAAGCGTTTTGATCCAAGGTGAGCCGGAAAGAGTATGCCTGAATCCGTTCTGCCTGGGCGTCCAAAGCAGCTCGCTCTGTGGCCATCCTAGCATTCTCAGCCGCCAGCTCTTCCTTGGCTTGAGCTATCTCATCTTGTAACCTCGCAACATCCACCTTATGTTGTTCTCGAGTGTCCGGGGTCACCTCTACCCCCATCAAAGTCGCCAAAGCCTCCAATAACTCTGTCAGAATCTGGGCCGGTGGGTGCGCAGATCCGCTACCCCAGCCGTACGCAGCCGTTGAGCTGGAGGTCATAGCCGCGGCGGTCGTTGAGCCAAGTGCCAGCTGTGTACCGGCCATGAAGATCGCAACCCTGTTCGACGACTCATAGGGGTCCGAAATACTGTCGCCATCGAAACAGCCCCGAAGCCGGCCGTCCTGCAGTTGATACATGGAATTGGTCTCACCGGTTGACGATTCACCATCCGAGTAGATGGCCGTCTCACCACCAGACACAGATCCTTCCTCAAGGTCCGCCCCGTGGATGAAACCAATAAGGCATGCTTTGTAGCGGCTTGGACCTTGGCGGGTCGTGCACGCTGAGCCGTCTCAATGATGTCGGTGCAGGTGTCCGGCTCAGGGCCCGATTCGCCGATCTTGCCGATGAAGACGTGGATTCCGCCGAAGGGGACCCAGTACCGTACTCAATTGAGCCGGCCTCGGGGCCCCAGCCAGTGTCGTCGATGTAGAGCTCGCCGCGATGACTCTTGGTCATCTGGCCCACAACGTATCCCTTGATCCATGCGAAGCTACCCTTCAAGAACTCGAAACCACCGTGCGCTGGCCCGACGGTGGGTGCCAACTGTTGTGGACTTAACACAGCAGACGTCCTAGCGAAAGGACTTAGTCATGGGGCCATCGCAACTAGGTTAGCTTAAAGGGGTTAATCGGGACAAAGGACACATGGAGTTTATACTGGTTCATCCCCTCGCAGTGGAGGTAAAGGCCTACTCAAGTTTGGGATTGTATTTCTTGGGTTTCGATTACCAGTGAGCGAATACGCTTGGCCTAGTTCTTGACTTGTTGTCTCTTGAGTTAACCCGCCGCCAGGTCACCCCTTTATATACACAGGTTGATGCTCGGCAGCTTACAGAGTCCTGGCCGCCTCATACACAACGTATCCGACTTAGTGACTAACTAAGCTTGCCTTACAATACAAGTTATACATGTGGAGGTTCATCCTCTTGGGCCTCAAGTCGCCTCTGGGTCTTGGGTCGTCAATAGGCTCGCTATGATCCTCCATCTTCATTGATAAGTCGCCAGTGGTATGACCCGGCCCCTCCTGGGCGGTTCATACCCAGTAGTTATATCCCCAACACTTCTCATAGTATTTAATGCACTTTATATGAAAGTTTTTATTATATCCCTCTTGGATGCCTATCATATTAGGACTAAATTCATAACCAAACAAAATTACCATGCTGTTTAGAGAGACTCTCAAAATAATATAAGTGAAGCATGAGAGTTCAATAATTTCTACAAAATAAATCCACCGTCGTGCTCTAAAAAGATATAAGTGAAGCACTAGAGCAAAATTTCCTAGCTCAAAAGATATAAGTGAAGCACATAGAGTATTCTAATAAATCATGATTCATGTGTCTCCCTCTCAAAAGGTGTGTACAACAATGATGGTTGTGGCAAACTAAAAAGCAAAGACTCATATCATACAAGACGCTCCAAACAAAACACATATCATGTGGTGAATAAAAATATAGCATCAAGTAAAGTTACCGATAGATGAAGACGAAAGAGGTGATGCCTTCCGGGGCATCCCCAAGCTGAGGCCCTTAGTTGTCCTTGAATATTACCTTGGGGTGCCTTTGGCATCCCCAAGCTTAGGCTCTTGCCACTCCTTATTCCATATTCCATCAAATCCTTACCCAAAACTTGAAAACTTCACAACACAAAACTCAACAAAAAATCTCATAAGCTCTGTTAGTATAAGATAATAAATCACCACTTTATGGTACTGTTGTGAACTCATTCTTTATTTATATTGGTGTAATATCTACTATACTCTAAATTTTCCATGGTTCATACCCCCGATACTGTTGGAAATATGAGCAATTTACGGAATGATTTTATTAACAAAAATACTAGATAAAGCATAACTAATATAGCAGTGATAAAACAAGTCATGCGGTGTGACAAAGAGAAGGTAAATAGCATCTTCATATATGAACTATAACTAAACATATCTAGAGCAGACAGTATAGCAAGTTGCATATATGAAGTAGAAGCTAACATATCTAGGGCAAACACTAGAACAAGGAACTGTGGCAGGGCCTCTAACAGAAAGAGTAAGAACACGTACGGGACAGCAGCAGCAGAAGCACTGGACTTGGGGTTGACATCCTCACCAGCCATGTCGCCGAGGAGGTTGTCGACGTTGGGGAAGAAGTCGTCGTTGGGGAAGTAGTCGTCGGAGTCCGGGGCGTCCGTGACGAAGGAGTTAGTAGTCGCGCAGAGCACTCCCCAAAAACCTTATCACCCTTCTCCAGTACATGACTCAAAGAGGTGCGGTTTCGGAGGCCTACTGTCCCGACTCGCGGTGCATGCCGCAAGCCGGGAGGAGGAAGACAACAGTAGCTCAGCGATAGAACCGGTGGCGAGAGGAAGAAGTAGTTCTGTTGCGTCTCTCTGAGAGGAGTGACCTCCCTTTTCTAGGAGCCAAAGAGGAGGCGAGAGGCTGCGTCGGGAGCTGAAGGGAACGAGGGAGACGAAACAAACAGACTTCAGCTAAAGAGGCGATCCGTTCAGATTCAGTGTCCACTACAGGAAAATGTTTCAGCTCCCGTACGACCTTTCGTATACCCGTCATGCGTAGCAAAAATTTAGACATTTTCTCGGCTCATTCCCTCAACCCGCGACACGTCGTGAGGATGCGTGGCTTGGCGAGGCGGGCGGCGGAGGAGGAGCGCGTGTGGATGTCCCTCTTGTTCTCATCATCATACATGTGGGGAAAGAACCTCCCTTATAAAGAGGTCCAACTCCCTCTAAACTAGCAATGTGGGACTAAACTTTAGTTCCACCTCTTGCCTTGCATGAATGGGCTAGGTGGGCCTCTAGGATTTATTAGGAATTTCTGAAACTGCTATTGGGCTTGGCCCAAAATAGACAAAATTCCAGCAATCCCCCACCATATCCTAGAGGCACACAAAATTTGCCTTTGGTTCCAAAACACTGTTTTACATACCGGTACTACAGTGGAGACTGTTAAGTTGAACTTCCTCCTAGAACTCTATGCTACACTAGTAAGCAACTTGAACAGTGGACTGGGCCTTGAACTGCAAGTTTTCTATGAATCTAGCTTCACATAAAGCCTTGACCGATACGTGGCTACTGTGTGTCATCCCCGCGTGTGGATCTTATGCGTCATACTCCGAGACCTTTCATGAGTTTACTAGAGAGAACCCTACTCTCATAGATTGCGACGTTTAACAATCAGACTCATATATGTGCGTTCTTTAAAAGATGTTCTGCAGGACAACATCTCTGCTTCAAAGAGCCACTTAGAACACATTAAGATATACGTCAACCTGCCATGCAGATTTAGGAGAGTATTGCATCTTCATGGAGTGGTATTGTTAACAATAAGGATACTCTCCTCTCAGTTGACCAACAGCTTGTCTTCCACATCTAATTCACGAGATCTCCGATCACATAGACTAGGTTACCACTGTGAACAACTCATATTGTGGGTCTCATACCCATCTCCCTCGATGCATTATTACATGGTAGACCCTTAGTAAAAGGATCTGCCAGATTTTTAGACGTTTGGATATAATGCAACGCAATAACTCCGGAGTTTTTCATTTTCCTGACAGACTTTAACCTTCTCTGAACGTGTCTTGATGACTTCTTGTTATCCTTTGAGATGCTCACTTTCGTGATCACAGTTTGATTGTCGCAGTTCATCAGGATAACCGGTATAGGTTTCTCAACAACTGGCAAGTCATTCAAGAGACCGCAAAGCCAATCTACTTCAACCGTAGTTGTATCTAGTGCTATGAGTTCTGCTTCCATTGTTGACCTCGTTAAGATGGTCTGCTTGCAAGACTTCCAAGAAACAGCGCGACCTCCATGAGTGAATACATATCCGCCCGTGGCCTTTATCTCATCAGCATCTGAGATCAAGTTTGAGTCACTATACCCTTCAAGCACCTTTGGCTGCCCAGTGTAGTGAATTCCATAATTCACAGTGCCTTTCAAATAACGCCAAACTCTCTCTAGAGCTTTCCAATGCACATCTCCTGGTTTTGAGACAAATCGACTCAGTTTTCTAACAGCAAAAGAGATGTCGGGTCTTGTAGCACTGGCTAAGTACATAAGTGAGCCAATAATCTGAGAATGTTTTTTTTGACTATTTACTGCAAGGCAACAGCCTCACAGTCCTTTATTAAAAGATAAAAGGGAATAGGTTACAAGTTAAGAATTTACAAAGAAGAGAAAGATACTTACAAGAAAAAGCTAATAAAGGTTAGCTATCCAAGACAAAAAACTATCTCTATATTTACATTTAATCCTATGAGATAGGAGGGTGATGTCATGAATAAAGTTTCTTCTCCAAGCTCTAAATGATGGTTGTTCATTTCTGAAAATCTTCCCATTCCGTTGTATCCAAATATTCTAGGTAGCAGTGAATACAACCTCAGAGAAAAAAGGGAGACCAAAATCCTTCCTGACTGCTTGTGCCATTTCATATGTGGTTTGGTTCGGTTGAACTTTCCAAGAAATCCCAAGATAGTTCCAAACCCTTTGGCTATAGTTGCAAGCAAAGAAAAGACGAGCCCGATCCTCATGTTGTGCAAGGTTGCATAGCACGCATGTGTTATCCTGGATGATCCAATGTCGATGTTGCATCATATCCCTAGTATTCAAGAGATCCATTAACAGGAGCCAACCAAAAACTTTGAGCTTTAACGTGCATGCACACTTCCAAATCCAGCGTAGTATTGGATCAACCACTAGGTGTGTGAAGCAAGAGTCATAATATATCTTTGACATAAAGACTCCAGACTTTGAGGGCCACTTCCAAATATCCTTGCGCTCAGCATCCATATTGATCAAAGGCAGGAGGGCCTCTAATTGTGTGAGTTCAGAGAAGGCCTCCTGCGATAGAGGCAAATGGAAATGATCCAAGATATCGGTCTGCTCCATAAAGTCCTTGAATGTGATTGCATCATCCACCACAAATGAATGTAGCCTCGGGAAATAGTCCTGCAAGAGAACAACACGATTTCCTAGTTGCCAACGGTCAAGCCAAAAAAGCACTGTGTCACCAGCAAGAACTTGCGGAACAACAAGCTTGCAAAACTTGGGATATAAGCACATGATATCACACCACCAAAATGAACCACGGCACTGTGTGCTTTGGGGCGGTGATGCTGCGTAATAAGTGTCCCAAATTAAAGATACCCAAGGCACATCCATTTTATTGAAGAACTTGAATAGATGCTTTAGTAGTAGGGCCTCATTTTGGATGGCCAAGTTAAGAACGCCCAAACCCCCAAAATTCTTAGGGCGACAGACTAAATCCCAAGCAGCCAGTGATTGACGTGGATTATCCGTGTTGCCTCTCCACAGACACTGTCTCATGATTCATTCTAACTGTTGCAAAATGCCCTTCAGGAGAGATAATGTGCACAAAAAATAAATTGGCATGGAGCACAACACTGACTGTAGAAGCTGCAGTCGGCTCCCTTGGTTTAATAAGCATGATGAGGCAGATAAACGGCGCTCAACTCGATCGACCAAAGGCAGAAGATCATAGATTGCAGGACTAGAAGTTCCCATTGGCAAACCTAGGTACATGAACGGCATCGTCCCGACGTCACATCCAAGCAGAGAGGCCACTCTAGCACCTTCCTCATGAGACATGTTTATAGGAATGAGAGAGGATTTACTAAAGTTGACCCGCAAACCAGTGGACTCAGCAAAAGTGACCAACATTTCCTTGAAGGCAATGAGTTGCTCATCGATCGCAGGCAGAACAATTAATGTGTCGTCAGCATATTGTACTATCGGATAATCATTGGAGTTGGTTGGGATTGGCAGAGTTAGAATATTCCTGGAGCACATCTCATTGACAACAGATTGTAATAAATCCACCGCGATCACAAAAAGCAACGGTGAGAGAGGATCCCCCTGACGCACGCCCGTTTTGCAGACAAAGTGTTTTCCTGGCACACCGTTGAGAAGCACAGAAGAAGATCCAGTAGACAAGATAGAATTGATCCAACTAGTCCACCGGGAGTCAAAACCCTTACAATGCAGAATTCTGAGGATTAGGTCATGTTCAATTGTGTCGAAGGCTTTAGTGAAATCCACCTTTAAGAGGACAATGGGGCGCTTCAAGGCCTTGCATTGGTGTATATACTCAAAACACCACGCTAGACAGTCTTGGATCGAACGAGGCCGAAGAAAACCATACTGATTGCAGTGGATGCATCTTAGGATCACATTCTGGAGACGATTAGCGAGCAACTTAGTTAAAAATTTCAAGCACGTGTTGGTCAGTGAGATTAGCCAAAAATCTCCAACAACTTCAGGGCTCAGTTTTTTCGGTATAAGGGTAATTAAGGAAGTATTAAGACATTCCAGGCTGCACATTCCTTCATAAAACTCCTTCACCAGTTGCATGAAACCTGTTTTAGGATTGACCAGCACCTCTTTAAGAATAGACCAGAGAAACCATCGGGACCAGGGGCCCGGTCCGGCGGCATGTGCTTAATGACAACATCAACCTCGGAATCCGTAAAAGGTTGGGACAACTCCTCAAGGCCATCAACTCTCGGAATTAATGTGTCCAAGTCAAAACCCATGCGAATTCCTTTTGCATTGCCCATTCGTTGATTAAAATCAGACCAAAACATGCTCGCAAGTTGTTGGTGATCCGAGACAACTTCACCATCAGCATTTTTAATTGATGAAATTGTGTTTCTCCTATACCTCTCCGTGGCCATTGCATGGAAAAACTTCGAATTTTCCTCACCAACTTTAATGCTGCGTATAGTACAACGCTGCTTCCAATATACAAATTGCCAGTGCAAAATACCCTCGAGATGCAATTTCACAATTCGCCTGAAATTAAATTCCGGCCTAGACAAAGGTCTAATCTCTTCCAGACCATCGAAGAAGAGAATTACTTTGTTGCAATCAGAAATGAGTGCTTTAACTGTGGACAAATTCATGTGCCATTTCTTGAGTGCATAACGTAATGCCTTGAATTTAGAGGAAATGGTTAGGGCAGCCGATGGTCTGTCCATAGATTTGTTCCAAACCTGTGCCACACAATCATAAAAGCCAGGTAAGTCAACCCAATAGTTTTCAATACGGAAGATTTTAGCCTTTGGGATAGCAGTAGCAATCGAGACCACACACGGAACATGATCGGAAGTCGTGCGTGCAAGGGGCAAGACCAGCATGTTTGGATGGTCCGCGGTCCATGCAACTGAAGTAAAGAACCAATCGATCTGTTCAAGTAGAGGTTCAGTTTGCATATTCGACCAAGTGAATTGCCTTCCTTTAATTGGTAGCTCAACGAGGCCCAGATGGCCAATCACTTCATTAAACAGAAAGATATCGTTAACATTACCCCCTGGCAGGTTTCGATTTTCCAACGACCGCATAAAATTGAAGTCCCCTAAAAGCAGCCAATTATCATCAGAGTTGATATTTAGGTTATATAACCATTGGACAAAATCATCCCTGGCCGGACCCTAGCACGGACCATATACTGACACTAGGTTCCAAACTTCAGAAGTATGTTTAGAATGGAATTCCATAATAATACCATAATGTCTTGCCTCAATTAATTTTCCTTCAAAGAAAGAAGAATTCCAAATGATGATCATACCAGCCGAGGCCCCTACCCACATAGGAGAAATTATCGAAGCGTCGGGGACAGAATTTCCTAATAAACCTATGATCAATATGCATGCACTTTGTTTCTTGCAAACAAACGACTGAACAAGCACTTTCATCAATCTTTTGTTTTACCGCTAACTGCCGTGCTTCAGAATTAAGGCCACGCACGTTCCAACATAATACCTTCCAGTCTCTAAACTCGGACTAATTCATTACAAACCATAATAGAAAGCAACAAAAGTAGATCATGTAATGACCTACACTGATGAACTAAACAGTTTGGATAGGACCCCAATAGAAAACATAAGAGCATATAAATGGCGTTTGAAATGGTACGCCATGGACCATAAAGCCATCCAGTGCAACTATTCATCAGAACCCTTGCTGCTGGTGGAGGTAGAAGGATCAGACTCAAGCTTTTCCTTGGAGATCAACTCGGGAGCAATGTGCAAACGTGCCCCAATGTGCTGAAGATCAGAAACAGGCGTTGGCGAAGGCACTGACTGATTCTCCTCCGGCTGAGATGATCTGGTTCAACGCCTCTTGAAGGAGCTATGGGTTTTAGCTTGCTGAGAAACTCTGCTTGGAGATCTATGATAGCCATCATGTAGCGCACTTAAGCGTGCGCTGCGACGCACCTCTGTATCAACCACAACCTTAACAGTTCTAGGTTTGCGGCCACGCTTGGTAGTAACTTCAGGTATAGCAGAGAACTCAAATGACTCACTGACAGGTTCAAAGATATCATCAAAACAGAGTGCCCTTGCAACCGGCCTCTTAGCTGGAGAAACCTGGTGAGGAATGCAGGATGAGGGCTCTATCAGAGGCTGTAAAGAGAGACTAACATCTGCCCCCTGAAAACAAATATCCCAAGAGCTCTTAGACAGCAGCAGATTGCCAAAATCAACCCTGAACACACACTTTGGGATGTCAGCAGAGAAAAAAGTCGGCATTAACTTCTGGAATGCTCTTTGCCATTGCATCACAGGTGGCAAGACAGGGCCAAAAACTGTGAGAACTCTGCCAACATGAAGAGGAGGGTCTAACTGAACTGCTGGTTGTTGCAAGATCGCTAAGTCTTCAACTGGCTGAGCATTAATAGAGTCATCTGAAACCTGCAAGATGATAGATTCCTGGGAGTGGTTCACATCAACCTGGTTTTCCTCCACAACCGCGTGCTGAATATTCAGATCATCGTGAGGAGCCTCTTGGAAATTTGGACCATTCTCCTGCGCTGGAGGTGGCAGCTCATCCCAACCAATTTCAGGGTACTCAGGCATAACCCAATTGTGGTTATTAAACTGCAGATGTCCAGGGAGTGGGTGAGGATTGTCGTCGAAGGGCATCGGATCCTCATCAGGTGGCAGTATATCAGCAAAATCCGCAGAGAAAATGTAGATGGGAGCAGACCAAGAAATGCGTGAACCTCCAAAGTCCGCAAACTCCCGATAAACGACATCACGCGGCACAAGGGTGGTTGCCGGGAAAGAGACATACGCCAATGTACGCACGAGCAGCGGATCATCCTGGTGCCAGTGGTGGAAGCGGCCAAAGGTACTGATTGCATCTGCAATGTATTGCGTACGCCTATAGTCCAGGGGTATGCCAACTATCATAACCCAACCCCTGCGAAAACCCTGAATAGCTCTGAAGTTGATACCCTCATCATGTGGCACAAATCTAACAAATCGATCAATATCCAACTGAAACGGGGGATGATCTACCAGCGCCTGCCTAGCAACTGGACTACGAAAGCGGAAAAGTCCAACTCCTTGGATCCAAGGCTGGGCATCGAGAACAACACGGCCAAGATCGTTGACAATGAAATCACTGACCATATTTCTAAAGATTGCAACTTCTTCAGGTAGGGGTGCGGGCTCGACGATGGCAATGGCGTACTCCTCATGCTGACGGTCAGGAGCCACTGCAGGAGAGTAGAAGGTTCGCGGAAGCCGCCATGGTCCGCCGTCGATGATCTCGAAGCCCGGCGGGACGAAAGGCGCAGGGTCAAGGGCGAAGGTAGCCATTGCTGTCTGCAGAGGAGAAGCTGATGGCAACGCAGTGGATAATGGCGCGGCTAGGATGTGCGATGGTGGCGAGGTGGGTGGCGATGGTGTGATGGGCGATGGCTCGGCAGGCAATGGCGGAAGTGATGATGTTGCAGGCGCGATGGGACTGGGCAAAGCCCCAACTTGGCTAGCTGCGTGGGAAACCAAGGCATTGGGCGAGAAAATCTCAGCAGACCGGCCCGAGGAAGTAGGATTGACCCGCGAGACCCACTTGTAGGTCGGGGAATGCGCAGCGTCGGAGCATCCCTTGGCTCGATGTCCCAGCCGAAAGCATCTACGGCAACGAATTGGACTGGTGCACGAATTGGAGTAATGCAGCATAGATAAACAATTCTGGCATTTCCAAACCTTGAAAACAATATCATCAATGAGATCATTAAGTTCAGCAGCATTATCTGAAAAAACCGGTGGTTGGTCATCTATAACAGCCTGAGCAGATATTCCAACTGTGGCAACAGAAAAATCCGAAATATCCTGAGATGGCTGGGCCGTAACAGATTGGGCCGTGACAGCCCCGCCCCGAGCAGTAGATCCATTGTGGGCTATCAAACCATGTTGGGCATCATATGGTGTTGGAGAGGACTTGCAGTCACTATAACCAAAGCGACTCAAGATCTTTTCCACATAGTGAGATTGAAGCAATGTAATCCCACCATCATCGTCTCTCAACAACTTGATGTTCAGAATGACATCAACCACTCCTAAATCCTTCATCTCAAAACAACGAGATAGGAAATCCTTGACCTCCTTAATAACATTCAGATTTGTTCCGAAAATCAGTATGGCATCAACATACAAGCAAAGAATAACTCTCTCGCCCCCAGCATGGTGATAGTACACACATTTATCAGCTTCATTTACAAAGAAGCCTGCAGCTATTAAAGTTCTTTCAAACTTCTCATGCCACTGCTTGGGTGCTTGCTTAAGTCCATACAAAGACTTCAGCAACTTGCACACTTTTCCTTCCTGACCATCTAGTATAAACCCATCTAGCCGTTCCATGTAAATTTCCTCATCCAACTCTCCATATAGGAAAGAAGTCTTAACATCCATTTGATGAACGAGAAGACCATGTGAGGCCGCTAGAGAAAGTAGTACTCGAATAGTGGTCAGTCGAGCCACAGGTGAGTAAGTATCAAAGAAGTCTTAACCTTCCTTTTGGGTATATATAACCCTTGGCCATGAGCCGTGCTTTGTACTTCTCGATAGTACCATCAGGCCTAAGCTTCTTCTTGAATACCCATTTGCACCCTATAGGTATGCACCCATAAGGACGATCAGTTATCTCCCAAGTTTCATTTGCCAAGATGGAATCCATATCACTACGGACCGCTTCCTTCCAGTAGTCAGCATCTTCAGATGCATTGGCCTCTGAAATAGAACTAGGAGTGTCATCTATGAGATACACAAGAAAATCATCACCAAAGGACTTTGCAGTCCTCTGTCTCTTACTCCTAGTAGGAACTTCATTGTTCTCCTCCACATGATTTTCAAAGTGTTCCATCGAAATGGCAGGTTCAGTAATTGTAACTGGTTCCTGATTAGATGAGGTAGCCATATCCTTCATGGGAAAGATATCTTCAAATAAAGTCACATCATTCGACTCCATGATCGTACCGATCGGACATAAGGAATCAAATTCATTTGAGAAATACACTCCACCACGATCGGACAAAAGCCTCTTGATCTTTCGATCAAGTTGGTTTTCCGCTTCAGCTTTATAGATCTTGAAATAGTTCAAAGCCTCATCCTTCGATTTCAAAAGATACACATGGCAGTATCTAGTGGGGTCATCAATTAACGTCATAAAATATTTCTTTCCACCTTTTGTCAACACACCATTCATTTCACAAAGAACTGAATGTATGAGCTCTAGTGGTGCAAGATTTCTTGGTTCCGCAGTCGCATGAGACTTACGAGGTTGCTTATCTTGCACACACACTTGACACTTAGATCCCTTGACAGAGGTGAAACTAGGGATTAAGTTTAACTTCGCTAGTCGCGACATGCAACCAAAGTTAACATGACAAAGACGTGAATGCCACACAATTTATTCACGATTGTTGCAAACATGATTAACAACTTTATTGCAAACGTCTAATAAGGATAAATGAAAGAGGCCTCCTGACTCATAGCCTTTACCAACAAAGGTTCCATATTTGGATATTACAAATTTATTCGACTCAAAGACAAGCTTGTAGCCATCTCTACACAGAAGAGATCCGCTAACAAGATTTTTATTGACGGAGGGGACATAATGCATGTTCTTCAGCCGCACGATCTTCCCCGAAGTAAACTTCAGATCGACCGTGCCAACACCACGAACAGAAGCACTTGAACCGTTGTCCATCAGCATGGTGGAAGTCCCTGTGGTCTGATAAGACGAAAACATGGAAATATCACCGCATACATGCACATTAGCACCTATGTCAATTAACCAATCAGGAGAATGACATACTGAAAGAATAGTGGGAAATATACCATACCCAGCATCCTTCATGTCAGTGTCTCCAATGACAACATTAGCGGTCTTGCCGCCTTTCCCAAGATGACGCTTGTTATAACGATTAGGGCAACTAGGAGCCCAATGGTCTGGATCTCCGCACACATGACAAACACCTTTATTCTTGTCATTCTTCTTCTTGAAGTTGGTGTGCTGCACAGCCTTGTTCTTCCCATCAAACTTTGCTTTACCATCAAACTTGCCCTTGTTCTTGAACTTGTGGGGCTGGAAGTTTTTCTTCTGTACCAGATTTGGCACTAGATCCTCCCTCAATACCTCGAGCACGTGCGTCCTTTGCTCTCGCCTTTTGTTCCACATCAAGAGTACCAATGAGATCTGGAACGGAAAACTCCTGCCTCTTATGCTTCAGTACGGTAGCAAAGTTCCTCCACAAAGGAGGAAGCTTAGTGATGATACCTCCGGCAACAAACTTGTCCGGTAGCATAAAATTGAAGTGCTCAAGTTCTCTAGCAAATGACTGTATCTCATGAGCTTGCTCAACCACGAACCGCTCTTGCGTCATCCTGTAATCATAGAATTCTCCATGATGTACAGCTTAGTGCCAGGATCCGAGACCCCAAACTTGGCCTCGAGTGCGTCCCATATATCTTTTCCATTATCAATTGACGCATAAGCATCAACTATGTTCTCACCAAGAACACTCAAGAGAGCAGCCTTAAACAGAGTATCCATTTTCTGAAAATCTTGTGCCTATTGAGCATCATACTCTCCTTCAGGTTTGCCAAGAGTGGTGTCATAGCAACTCATGGTTTGAAACCATAAGACTGCTCTCACGCGCTACCTCTTATAGTAGATACCCTCAAACATAGGAGGTCTCATGGAAGCAGCAAAACCACTCGGGGTAAATTGCCTATAATAAGGTTTTTGGATTGTTTGAAATATGAGCCATTTACGAAATGATTTTATTAACAAAAATACTAGATAAAGAATGACTAATATAGCAGTGATAAAACAAGCCATGCGATCTATCAAAGAGAAGGTAAATATCATCTTCATATATGAACTGTAACTAAGCATATCTAGAGCAGACAGTATAGAAAGTTGCATATATGAAGTAGAAGCTAACATATCTAAGGCAAACACTAAAACAAGGAACTGTGATAGGACCTCTAACAGAAAGAGCAAGAACACGTAGGGGATAGTAGCAGAAGAAGCACTAGACTTAGGGTCGACATCCTTGCCAGCCATGTCGTCGAGGAGGTTGTCAATGTTGGGGAAGAAGTCATCGTTGGGGGAAGTAGTCATCGGAGTCCGGGCGTCCACGATGAAGGAGTCAGTAGTCGCGCAGAGCGCTCCCCAAAAACCTTATCACCCTTCTCCCATACAGGACTCAAAGAGGTGTAGTTTCGGAGGCCTACTGTCCCAACTCGCGGTGCATGCCGCAAGCCGGGATGAGTAAGACAGCAACAACTCAGCGATAGGAATTGGTGGTGAGAGGAAGAAGTAGTTCTGGTGCGTCTCTTTGAGAGGAGCAACCTCCCTTTTATAGGCACCAGAGAAGGAGGCGAGAGGCTGTGCCAGGAGCTGAAGGGAACGAGGGAGATGAAACGAACAGACTTCAGTCGAAGAGGCGAGCCGTTCGGATTCACTGTCCACTACAGAAAACATTTCAGCTCCCGCGCAACCTTTCGTATTCCCGTCGTGCGTGGCAAAAATTTAGACATCGGCTCGGCTCATTCCCGCAACCCGTGGTGCGTCGTGATGAGGCAGGCGACAGAGGACGAGCGCGCGTGGATGTCCCTCTTGTTCTCATCCTTGTACATGTGGGGAAAGAACATCCCTTATAAAGAGGTCCAACTCCCTCTAAACTAGCAATGTGGGACTAAACTTTAGTTCCACCTCTTTACTTGCATGAATGGGCTGCGTGGGCCTCTAGGATTTATTAGGAATTTCTGAAACTGCTATTGGGCTTGGCCCAAAATAGAAAAATTCCAGCAGATACTACCCATAGATTCATCAAAATAAGCAAACAACACATAGAAAACATGCAAAGGAAAAATAGAAGGTGCTATACCAGTTTCCGCGCCATTACAAGATAGAAGGTGCTATATCTTGAGAAAATCATTTGGGGGAGGAAAAATAGAAGGCGCTATATCGGTATTATCCTTCGGGAGTCCATTATTCTAGAGACTGATTGTGCTTTTGTTCGATCTTTTCTTACAAATGAGAAACTTGATAGGTCTCCTCTCGTTGATATGAAAAAAGAACTCTTGACTATATCCAGGATGATCAATAATTTTAAAATAGCAAAAAATTAATCGGTTAGCCAATGGGGTGGCTCATGAAATTACGAAGTTTAGCTTTATTAGTAGATCAGATGGGATTCTTCTTAATAGTGTTTCATCCTGCATGGCGAGTTTTGGAATGAACGATGATAACCTTTTTATTAATTAATATAGGGGTTTAAAAAAGAATTGGGAGATAGATTTTGATTTTTTGATAAAATATCTAAAAAGTATTATCCTCAACTAGTTTCCGGTTGAGAACGTTTACCATTTAAAAATGGCGACTAATAGGCGCCGGCGCGCCGGCCCAATAGTTTCGGCCGGTCGCGCCCATGCCGTCTGATTCCATGGAATAGCCGCTAGATCTTCCTTCCGCTTTGTTCCCAACTCAGTAGGGAAAAATCCCCTCGCCCCCGCCAATCAATTCGCCATGCGCACCCGCTACAGCTCCGGCCGCCGCCCTCTCCAGCCACCCTCCCTCACCGCAGGACGAACCTCATGGCCCTCGCCGCTGGTCGCAGTATTCCGCCCTCGCTCCCCGTTTGCATCTTTCCTCTCCCCTTCCCTCCCATCGGTGCAGTGGTGGCCATGGCCCACGCAAAAGTCTTCGACGAAGCTATCACAAATCCATTGTGGGCGGGTTGCAGGTCGATAAATTCATGAGAAAACTGCCAGCAACGGATTGCGTGTCGCGACCGGTTTTTCAGGATATATTTCCCAGAAAATGGTCCTTGTGCTTGATAACCCACAAGTATAGGGGATCAATTGTAGCCTCTTTCGATAAGTAAGAGTGTCAAACCCAACGAGGAGCTAAAGGTAGAACAAATATTCCCTCAAGTTCTATCGACCACCGATACAACTCTACGCACGCTTGACGTTCGCTTTACCTAGAACAAGTATGAAACTAGAAGTACTTTGTAGGTGTTTTTTGGGTAAGCTTGCAAGAAAGTAAAGAACACGAAAATAAAAGTTAGGGGCTGTTTAGATAAAGACACAACTAAATTAGTTTTAGTAGAGAGCTTTTGTCAACAAGAAAGTTATTTGTCCCTAGGCAATCGATAACTAGACCGGTAATCATTATTGCAATTTTATTTGAGGGAGAGGCATAAGCTAACATACTTTCTCTACTTGGATCATATGCACTTATGATTGGAACTCTAGCGAGCATCCGCAACTACTAAAGATTCATTAAGGTAAAACCCAACCATAGCATTAAAGTATCAAGTCCCCTTTATCCCATACGCAAACAACCTACTTACTCGGGTCTGTACTTCTGTCACTCACGCCACCCACCATAAGCAAATCATGAACATATTGCAAACCCTACAGCGGGAATCCCTCATGCTTGCGCGACATGGAGAGCACCATAGGACAACACCAATAATAAAACATACAACTCAAACCAATCTTGATCATCAAATAGCCATTAGGAAAAAACAGATCTACTCAAACATCATAGGATAACCATACATCATTGGGAAATAAGATATATCGCTGAGCACCATGTTTAAGTAGAGATTACAGCGGGTAAGAGAGAGGTTACACTGCTGCATAAAGGGGGGAAGAGTTGGTGATGATGGCGGTGAAGTTGTTGGTGAAGATGACGGTGATGATGATGGCCCCCGGTGGCACTCCGGCGCCACCGGAAGTAAGGGGGAGAGGGGCCCCCTTCTTCTTCTTCTTCTTCCTTGACCTCCTCCCTAGATGGGAGAAGGTTTTCCCCTCTGGTCCTTGGCTCCCATGGCGTGGGAGGGGCGAGAGCCCCTCCGAGATTGGATATATCTCTTTGTTTCTGCGTTCTGTTCTGGCTCTGTTTCACCGTTTCGTGTATATATGGAGATCCGTAACTCCGATTGGCCTGAAACCTTCGCCGTGATTTTTTTCCGAATATTAGCTTTCTTGCGGCAAAATAAGAGCGTCAACCGCCTTACGATGGGCTCACGAGGGTAGGGGGCGCGCCCCCCTGCCTCGTGACCACCTCGGGCACTGGTTCGCGTTGATTTTCCTTCCAAAATTTCCAAAAATAAGTTCCGTTCATTTTTATCCCGTTTGGACTCCGTTTGATATGGATATTCTGCGAAACCAAAAACATGCAACAGGCAGGAACTGGCACTGGGCACTGGATCAATATGTTAGTCCCAAAAATAATATAAAAAGTTGTTGAAAAGTATATGAAAGTTGAATAATATTGGCATGGAACAATCAAAAATTATAGATACGACGGAGACGTATCAGCATCCCCAAGCTTAATTCCTGCTCGTCCTCGAGTAGGTAAATGATAAAAAAGATAATTTTTGATGTGGAATGCTACCTAGCATAATCTTGATCATATGTCTAATCATGGCATGAATATTAAGACACGAGTGATTCAAAGCAATAATCTATCCTTTGACATAAAGACAATAATATTTCAAGCATACCAACCAAGCAATTATGTCTTATTGAAATAACCTAGCCAAAGAAAGCTCATCCCTACAAAATCATATAGTCTGGCTATGCTCCATCTTCACCACACAAAGCATTCACATCATGCACAACCCCGATGACAAGCCAAGCAATTGTTTCATACTTTGACGTTTCTCAAACCTTTTCAACTTTCACGCAATACATGAGCGTGAGCCATGGACATAGCACTATAGGTGGAATAGAATATGATGGTGGGGGTTATGTGGAGAAGACAAAAAGGAGAAAGTCTCACATCAACTAGGCGTATCAACGGGCTATGGAGATGCCCATTAATAGATATCAATGTGAGGAGTAGGGATTGCCATGCAACGGATGCACTAGAGCTATAAGTATATGAAAGCTCAAACTGAAACTAAGTGGGTGTGCATCCAACTTGCTTGCTCATGAAGACCTAGGGAATTTGAGGAAGCCCATCGTTGGAATATACAAGCCAAGTTCTATAATGAAAATTCCCACTAGTATATGAAAGTGATAACTCAAGAGACTCTCTATATGAAGAACATGGTGCTACTTTGAAGCACAAGTGTGGTAAAAGGATAGTAACATTGCCCCTTTTTCTTTTTTTTCTTTTTTTTGCGGGCTTCTTTGGCCCCCCTTTTTTTATTTAGGCCTCTTTTGCCTATCTCTTTTTTTAGGACAATGCTCTAATAATGATGATCATCACACTTTTATTTAAGTACAACTCAATATTACAACTGGATATCTAGAACAAAGATATGACTCTATATGAATGCCTCCAGCGGTGTACCGGGATGTGCAATGATCTAGCGTAGCAATGACATCAAAAAACGGACAAGCCATTAAAACATCATGCTAGCTATCTTACGATCATGCAAAGCAATATGACAATAAATGCTCAAGTCATGTATATGATGATGATGGAAGTTGCATGGCAATATATCTCGGAATGGCTATGGAAATGCCATGATAGGTAGGTATGGTGGCTGTTTTGAGGAAGGTATATGGTGGGTTTATGGTACCAGCGAAAGTTGCGCAGTACTAGAGAGGCTAGCAATGGTGGAAGGGTGAGAGTGCGTATAATCCATGGACTCAACATTAGTCATAAAGAACTCACATACTTATTGCAAAAATCTATTAGTCATCGAAATAAAGTACTACGCGCATGCTCCTAGGGGGATAGATTGGTAGGAAAAGACCATCGCTCGTCCCCGACCGCCACTCATAAGGAAGACAATCAATAAACACCTCATGCTCCAACTTCGCTACATAACGGTTCACCATACGTGCATGCTACGGGACTTGCAAACCTCAACACAAGTATTTCTCAATTTCACAATTACTCGACTAGCATGACTCTCATATCACCACCTTTATATCGCAAAACTATTGCAAGGAATCAAACATATCATATTCAGCGACACAAGTTTATGTAGGATTTTATGACTAACCATGTGAATGACCAGTTCCTGTCATCTCTCCAAATAGATATAAGTGAAGCAAGAGAGTTTAATTCTTTCTACAAAAGATATGCCCACGCTCTAACAAATATGAGTGAAGAAAAAGAGCATTCTATAAATGGCGGTTGTCTATGTAAAGAGAAACAGACAATCCAAACTTCAAATGATATAAGTGAAACACATGAAGCATTCTATAAAGCCATACTCAAAAGATATAAGTGAAGTGCAAAGAGCATTCTATAAATCAACCAAGGACCATCTCATACCAGCATGGTGCATAAAAAGAAAAAGTAAAAACCTAAATGCAAAAGTCGCTCCAAGATTGCACATATCGCATGAACGAAACGAATCTGAAAACATACCGATGTTTGTTGAAGAAAGAGGGGATGCTTCCCCAGCATCCCCAAGCTTAGACGCTTGAGTCTCCTTGAATATTTACTTGGGGTGCCTTGGGCATCCCCAAGCTTGAGCTCTTGCCTCTCTTCCTTCTTCTCACATCGAAACCTTCTCGATCATCGAACACTTCATCCACACAAAACTCCAACAGAAAACTCGGTAAGATCCGTTAGTATAATAAAGCAAATCACTACTCTAGGTACTGTTGCAAACCAATTCATATTTTGTTTTTTCATTGTGTCTACTGTAATATAACTTTTCCATGGCTTAATCCACTGATATAAATTGATAGTTTCATCAAAACAAGCAAACTATGCATCAAAAACAGAATCTGTCTAAAACAGAACAGTCTGTAGCAATCTGAACATTCACCATACTTCTGATACTTGAAAAATTCTTCCAAAATTAGGAAAAATAAAAAATTTGTACAGAAAGACAGTGCAAAAAGAATCAGAGCTATTTGACGTTCCAGCTAAAAATGTAAAATCGCGCACTACAGCCAAAGTTTCTGTCCTGCACCGTACAAACCATTAAGCAAATGTAAACATCCTAAAGGCAAACCTTGGCACATTATTTTTATAATACAATGGAATTGTACAAGGGGATAATTATTTTTGTTGAAAAGTTTCTGTAATCAAGATTCACAAAGTTGTCGTGAGCATGAACAAAGTTCAAGGAGCTCTCCCACTTCAACAATGCTTGTCTTTCTCACTTTCGCTTTTCTTTTTGAAAAAGTTTTGGGTTCCCCTCTTTATTTTTGTTGTTTTTAAACTATATAAAAGCACTCAAAAGAAATAAATGACTCTCTAAAACTTCCGGGTTGTCTCCCTGGCAGCGCTTTCTTTAAAGCCATTAAGCTAGGCATGTAGTGCTCAAGTAGTGAATCCACCCGGATCCCAAGGTATATCAAAGCCAATTTGAATCAACAATGATTTGTAATTTAGTGGTGAGCACAAGGTAACATATATCATGTAATGACGAAGTCTAACTCTCTTCCTATGCATCGGCATGTCATAAAAGAACAATTCATGCACACAAAGTAAAGGCCAATGCAAAGTATAAATAATTTCTTGCAATTTTATCGTATTGGAAACATAGAGAGGTGGGGATATAGTTCCTCTCTCATAATAATTGCAAGTAGGAGCAGCAAGCACATGCATATTATGTCTATCAAAATCATCATGTGCAACGGTAAAAGGCAACCCATCAATATAATCCTTAATAAAAGCAAACTTCTCCGATATAGTGTAGTCGGGAGAATTCAAAAAGATAATAGGATTATCATGTGTGGGTGCAATAGCAACAATTTCATGTTTAACATAAGGAACTATAGCAAGTTCATCTCAATAAGCATAATTCATATTGGAATCTTGGCCACAAGCATATCAAGCATCATCAAAAAGGGATATTTTAAGAGAATCAACGGGATCATAACAGTCATCATAGCAATCATCCTTCGGTGAGCATGAAGGGAAATTAAACAATGTATGAGTTGGAGGGTTACTCTCATTAGAAGGTGGGCATGGGTAGCTAATCCGCTCTTCCTCCTTTTGTTCTTCGCTCTCCTCATCATCTTTTTCATCCAATGAGCTCACAGTTTCATCAATTTCTTCTTCCATAGACTCCTGCAAAATATTAGTCTCTTCTTGGACAGCGGAGTAGTACTCAATATATGGTTCAACATAGGGATTAGAAGCATAATTATCATAGCAATATTTAAGTATGGCAAAATTTTCAGATTTGTGAAAAGTAGCATCATACTTTTCAATCAAAGAAGCAATTTCATAAGCACCCTTAAAAGCAACAAATTCTTCAATTTATTGAACATCATAGTAACTATAAACACCTTTAGCATACGAAGATACGATTCCATTATCACTAAACTCACATTGGTAGGGAAGGTGTTTCTTATGGTTTTCAGAACAACAAGTAAAATCATATATTTCACATAAATTCCAAGCATAGCATTGCAAATGATGAATTTGACCCAATAGAATTTTCCCTTTTTCAGATATTTGGTGTCGCACATAACAAGCGTGCTCATCTAAAGATTTGCCCTCAACTAAGCTAGTTGGGGTTTCAGCACGAGCACAAAGGGATCGAAGATGATCCAAGTAATAAGCTTCAGCAGTGTGATAGATTTTGAGTGGTTCTTCAACCATTGGTTCAGTAGGTACCACTAATTTTTTTGGTATTTTGCGTTTCCTACCCATGACTAAAGATAGAAAACAACTAAGAGCAATAAATAAAAATTACTTAGTGATAAAGCAAACAAGCACACACGAGAATATTCACCCCACGCTATTGCTCCCCGGCAACGGCGCCAGAAAAAAGTCTTGATAACCCACAAGTATAGGGGATCAATTGTAGCCTCTTTCGATAAGTAAGAGTGTCGAACCCAACGAGGAGCTACAGGTAGAACAAATATTCCCTCAAGTTCTATCGACCATCGATACAACTCTACGCACGCTTGACGTTCGCTTTACCTAGAACAAGTATGAAACTAGAAGTACTTTGTAGGTGTTTTTGGGTAAGCTTGCAAGAAAGTAAAGAACACGGAAATAAAAGCTAGGGGCTGTTTAGATAAAGACACAACTAAATTAGTTTTAGTAGAGAGCTTTTGTCAACAAGAAAGTTATTTGTCCCTAGGCAATCGATAACTAGACCGGTAATCATTATTGCAATTTTATTTGAGGGAGAGGCATAAGCTAACATACTTTCTCTACTTGGATCATATGCACTTATGATTGGAACTCTAGCAAGCATCCGCAACTAGTAAAGATTCATTAAGGTAAAACCCAACCATAGCATTAAAGTATCAAGTCCCCTTTATCCCATACGCAAACAACCTACTTACTCAGGTCTGTGCTTCTGTCACTCACGCCACCCACCATAAGCAAATCATGAACATATTGCAAACCCTACAGCGGGAATCCCTCACGCTTGCGCGACACGGAGAGCACCATAGGACAACACCAATAATAAAACATACAACTCAAACCAATCTTGATCATCAAATAGCCATTAGGACAAAACATATCTACTCAAACATCATAGGATAGCCATACATCATTGGAAAATAATATATAGCGTTGAGCACCATGTTTAAGTAGAGATTACATTGGGTAAGAGAGAGGTTACACCGCTGCATAGAGGGGGGAAGAGTTGGTGATGATGGCGGTGAAGTTGTTGGTGAAGATGACGGTGATGATGATGGCCCCCGGTGGCACTCCGGCGCCACCGAAAGCAAGGGAGAGAGGGGCCCCCTTCTTCTTCTTCTTCCTTGACCTCCTCCCTAGATGGGAGAAGGGTTTCCCCTCTGGTCCTTGGCTCCCATGGCGTGGGAGGGGCGAGAGCCCCTCCGAGATTGGATCTATCTCTCTGTCTCTCTCTGTTTCTGCGTTCTGTTCTGACTCTGTTTCACCGTTTCGTGTATATATGGAGATCCGTAACTCCGATTGGCCTGAAACCTTTGCCGTGATTTTTTTCCGAATATTAGCTTTCTTGCGGCAAAAGAAGAGCGTCAACCGCCTTACGGTGGGCTCACGAGGGTAGGGGGCGCGCCCTAAGGGGGGCGCCCCCTGCCTCATGACCACCTCGGGCACTGGTTCACGTTGATTTTCCTTTCGAATTTTCCATATTTTCCAAAAATAAGCTCCGTCCGTTTTTATCCCGTTTGGACTCCGTTTGATATGGATATTCCGCGAAACCAAAAACATGCAACAGACAGGAACTGGCACTGGGCACTGGATCAATATGTTAGTCCCAAAAATAATATAAAAAATTGCCAAAAAGTATATGAAAGTTGAATAATATTGGCATGGAACAATCAAAAATTATAGATACAACGGAGACGTATCAGTGCTCACCAGCCCCAGGATTACTGTTAGCTGACGAGGCACCAACTTGATACAGAAATTCCAAGCAAAATACAAAATATGTAGTACACGACCATTCGGGCCTATGAGTACAACACAAGGTTTCTAGTGGCTGATGGCGGAAGCGGTTTGTGGTACATCAGTGTCTATGGGACTCCATTTCCCACAGGAACAGCTGACCTGGATAACTCCTATCTTCGCGAGGCTGCTATCACCATTGCGTAGGTTCCGGGGCTGTCATCGCAACGCTCCTCTCCATGCAAGAAATCTGGCCAAGACAATAGCCAGGGACAAGCCAGCGAGTACTTTGAATGTACTCACAAACATTATGAACACAGGTATAATATAACAAATAATAATCATGCTCTGAAACATTCCATGATCACAACGTCAGTCACCAAATAAAAATCCATGATGCACGCAAGCAGGTTATTCATGTCAAACATAAATATGCAATCAGAGAGTAGAATTAGAATGCACCAATCGGGTGTCTGAAGTGACGCCTCGAAAGTATAATAATATAAAGCATGCCTCAGTCGGGCGTCTGAGCGACACCACATAAAGGGCTTACAAATAAAATAAATAATAAGCATGCCACAGTCGGGCGTCTGGGCGACACCACATAAAGGGCTTATAAGTAATTTAAATAACAAGCATGCCATAGTCGGGCGTCTGAGCGGCACCACATAAAGGGCTTATAAGTAATTTAAATAACAAGCATGCCACAGTCGGGCGTCTGAGAGACACCACATAAAGGGCTTATAAGTAATTTAAATAGCAAGCATGCCACAGTCGGGCGTCTGAGCAACACCACATAAAGGGCTTATAAATAATTAAATAGCAAGCATGCCACAGTCGGGCGTATGAGCGACACCACATAATGGGCTTATAAGAGAATAATCACAGTGAATATCCAGGAGGTAGAACCGTCCCAGGGATACTCAATAATTCAAATAATACCAATGGTTAGGCTATAGTAATAATAATCATAATCATCATATGTCCCAAGTCATGATCAATGTTCTGATTTAGCAATTTTTCCTCCGAAGACCGACACTTGACCCATCCCAGACTGTAGTCCTTAACCATGGATACGGCTATTCGAATAGATATAATCTTTGCAGAGGGTGTACTCTTTACCCACGAGTAACGGATTCCTTTAGTCCATCGGGACTAATTCCGTCTACGGTCTTTTAATTGAAAACACACCTGACCGCACACACCAGCCTAACTTATCGGTGTCTGGAATCACCCACGACACCCGTTAAGCGAAACTCTAAGTGGGGAGGCTACAACCTCGACTAGCATGGGATCAAAAAATTTATAATGCGCGCAAACTAGGGGAGCTACCCCCTCGGCTCCAACCGGAAACACCCATGCCCCCGAACCAGGTGGCATGTCTACCGGATGCAGCCGGTATCTTCCACCATGGCCTCTCTGTACGGTGTGTGCTAGGAAGGGGTTGACAACTTACTGAACCGTACCCTACCTATGGCAGGGACAAGTGGTAGTACGAAACAAGTATGGGGGTTACTGGAACAAGACTCGATCTACGATCGACTCAGGAGGTTAAGGCATTCCCTGCAGGATTAGTATAACAAATATATTTCATACCAACAAACAGAATCACCACTCATCATACCTCACCATGCATTACCGGACATAATCGTCTCAACGAATTATTTGAGACAAGTTCGTGTCTACCCAAGACAGAGACTTTCCCGGATTCCTTCCGGTAGGCATGAAAGGCATACGAGGGTGATTACTATCAGAAGCATATCAAATTCCAACACCAAGGAATCTTCATTATGCACTCATGAGTATGATCATATCCTCACATAAAATAACGAATACTTCGTGTCAAGGTGGTGTTGTAACCGTATCAAACAACACACAACAATATTATGCCAGGGTTCAGAATGCTTGCCTTCAAGAGTATGTAGGTGGGGTGCACTTTTCGAAAGTTGTTTCCCTCTCCAAAATCCTATTTAAGAAAATTTCAAATTAACACATAGTTTCAAAACAGTACAAAAAAGTTGTTCAGAAAATTTTCAAATAAATATGAAAATAAACTAGACAAAATTTAAGAAACAACAGAAAAAGAATCCAGTCAAATGGACTTGTATTTTAAAAGTTATAGCCAGTCAAAGTTTACTCAAAACTCTGTTTTTAAATAAAACAGAAAAATAAAAACGGTTCGAATAAGAATACGTTTTCGAGACGGGAAGACGTACTTCTGGGTTTACGTTTCCACTTAAACCAGCGCGGGCCGTCGTTGTGTCGCTGATAGTGGGTCCCTTGGGCCCACTGGTCAGGTTTGACCAGTCGCCCGCGCCTCCTTCCTCATCTGGCCGAGTGGAGGCGGGGCTCCGGCGATTGCCGCCGACGAACGACGGCTCCCCACGGGATTCTAAGTGCGGGGGTGGATCCGCTGGTACAGGGCGGTCCTCCCCAGTGGTTGAAAGGCTGGTGGGGACGAAGGGAGTCGCCGACGGCTTCGGGAGCTAAAGGGGTTTCGGCCTAGGCAGCTCCCGGTTGAGGATGAGCGGTTGGGCGGCTCCGCACGGTCTAGGGGAGTCGGACGGTGGCACTGGATGGACTGGGGAGGCCCTGCTCACGACGAACGGGACCGGAGTGTGGCGGCGGCCGAACTGACCGGAGACGGGGAAGACGGCCTCCCTCCGTCGATTGCTGGCTGTGGGGGCTCTAGAGGGATGGCCCAAGGTCGCCTGAGGGTCTGGTTGAGCACGGGGTCTCCTATTTATAAGGAGGGGAGGTTGGTTCCGTCGGCAGGCGAGGATAAGACCGGCGAACCGCCGTTCTGTTGCTGGTAGGGCGACGTGGCAGCGACGGGCGCTAGCGGACGGGCTCGAGGATGAGATCGTCCTGCTCCTGGGGCAGCTGACGCGCCGGAGTGGCTCGGGCGGCGCCGTCCATGGCAGAGGCTGGCGGAGCGGCAGTGGCGGCTTGCGGTGGTGGCGCTGTGGGGTGCCAGGAGGGGGCCAGGGCGACTCCGCGACGAGAGAGGGGTCGGGCGCGTTGGCGGCGAGTGGTAAAGGATCAGAACGGGCGCGGGGAGGGCGGCAGCGAGACACGGCGTCTCGGGCGCACACACGTGCAAAACGCGCGCTCTGGCCGCGCCCAGAGCACGCACGCCATGTGTTCGGCAAAATGCTAAAGCATGCTAGGGGACCTGGGAGAGGCTGGGAATTAACAGGGCCAGGTTAGAGGTAGCTAGGAGCTTAGTGGACATGGTTGTTGGGTCAGGGGATCAAGTTCATAATGCAAACTAAAAACTATGTCAAATCTGGCCATGCACACAAGGTGCTCGACAGAATGCCATGGGCATCTGGGCATCCCTTCTGGTGGCCAAAATCTCCAGATCAGAGTCTCTTTAGATGTAGATGATGGTGGCAAGGTTAGTTTGGCAAGACCAGAAACTTGTTAGTG
Organism: Triticum urartu; assembly: GCF_056163025.1. Lineage (NCBI taxonomy): Eukaryota > Viridiplantae > Streptophyta > Magnoliopsida > Poales > Poaceae > Triticum > Triticum urartu. The sequence goes on from NC_141878.1 coordinate 520,959,521, forward strand.
CAAGTTTTTGAGAAAACCAAATCTGAACAGAAAATGAAGGCTACTATTGTATGCACCAAAAGTATTCCAAAGGACCCAATCTCCTGGACTTAAGGGTTCGGTAGGGTGGTTTATAAGCAGGAGAAAAATCATGGGTAATAGGGCAAGATAAAATATGGTTGCAGTAGAAAATACCAAACTGGACCAGAGAGCAAAAGAGGATGATTTGCTCAAATTTTTCAAAAGAACACCAATAGATTTTTGCATATAGTTGAATTATACACTACTACTAACATCCCCCAATTTTGGTGGAATTTTTAAAGAAATATTTAAATAGATTGTAGTGCAAATTACAAACTGGACCAGATTTGAAAACTTGAGGTAGGGCTCAAAATCTCCAAATGACTAAAAGAGATGTTTGCATAAAAGTGATGTAGGAATATCACATGTCATCCCCAAATTTTGGTGGAATTTTTAAAGAAGTATTTAAAAGGGTTGTAGTGCAAATGGGACTCTAAAACTTATGAAAAATCATTTTTTAAAAGAAATAAAGCTCAGGAAAAATAATTGTAGAAATAATTTCACTGATAAAAAGAAATGGTCTTGGGGAGATATACAAGTCCAACAATATTTTTGAAAGGTTTTCACCTAGAAGGAAAAACTCAAAAAATTCAGAAAGACAGGGTGATCTGAAATTAAAAGATAAAGCCAGAAAATAAAAATTTAATTTTCTGGCAAAACTTTAATTAATAAATTAAACTCAAATTTTTGGGGTGTTACATTGCGGCTCCGCCACCCATGGTTGCAAAACCAAAGCGTGCTGGCAGCTCCTTCATAAATTTTCATGCGGCATTACAGCTTCGCCAAAACAAGAGGTTCCAGCATCCCGCATAGCTGATTGTAGCAAACGAAAAGGCCACATCCAGAAAAAAAGCAACAAAAAACTCCAGTACTCGGTTGAAGCAGAAACATTGCCGGTTCCAGCAAAATTTAAATATGGTGGTAGCAAATTTTGAGGCTCGTTCAAGCAAAATTTAAAAACAATGGAAGCAAAAATAGAAAAAAAAAAGGGCAATGTTCCAACAAACCGGAACACCGATAGTAGCAAAAATTGAAGCGATTCCAGCAAAACAAAACGCCATTGATGTTGCAAAAAATTGATCTGGTTCCAGCAAAGCAAAATGCCGGTGATAGCAAATTGCAAAAATTAGGGGTCGGTTTCAGTAAATCAAAAATCAAAAAACACCGATGATAGCAAATTTTTGTGTTGATTCCAACAAATCTAATAACGGTGGTAGCAAAAACAGTAAAGTTGGGACAAATCAGAAAACATTGGTTATAGTGAATTTGGGTGCTGGCCCCAGCATCTCGCTGCCGTAGTTGTAGCACTCGGCTAGTTGCAGACCGCCATCGCTGGTAAAGCTGGGCGTCAGCGGCTAGCAGCGGTGTTTGCTCGCCATTACCAGCGCTTGCCTCTATAGCTTGCAGGTCCATCAGATGTGTTTTGCAGCTCCCCTTGCACAACACCTCAAAGGCTCGTACTCCAGCCCGTGGGGAAGTAGCTTCGCCGGCACGCAGTTGCAGCAGCAGCCAACATATCGAGCGCCGGCAATGGCGATGGTGCTTGGGTGGGGCGGTGCTGCGGAGAGGGCGAGAGCGAGATGAATGGGGAATGGATAAGAGCGAGATGAATGGTTAATGAATAAGAGCGAAATGCGGACGGTGGACTGATATTTCTGTAGCCCCACAAAAAAGAATCGAGGGTTGCGTTGTGTGTGTAGGATTTGCCTCAATCGCGTGGCTCGCGCATGTCCGGCTCAACGCTTGGCCGGCGCGCCGAATCCAAACGTTTTCCTTTAAAAATCACATGAATCACATCACAAATAAATAAAACCACATGAGCTGAATTGACCCATAATAAGCAAGCAAAGACGCGCAGCCGCAGGATCTCGGCCCTCTAATCTTCCGTAGCTCCGAGTCGTCAAGGCCGTCGGCCTCGAGATTGGCGCACCACCGTACGTCCGCTAGAACGTTCCAGCACGCACTCTCAGCCCTCATACCTCCTGAACGGCCCAGATCTTCTCTCCACACTCGCTAGCACATTTTTCTCCGTCCACGTGTACCCGCCACAGAACGGGGCATCCGAGGCACGGACTGCCAGGCACCTCCAGCCTGGCACGCATCACGAGGGCGTCGTCCACGAAGCGAAACTCCCACATCACCACATCGCCTCCATTTTCTATCACCAGCAAATCCCCCATTTATAATATAAAAAGAGCATTATTTTATTTTTCTACTGTATTTTACTCCTGATGCAGTGCTGCCAGTAACCGCTGCGGGTGGTAATAGTAGTAGTAAAAGATCCAGCAAATATCCATCCGATGGTTTCAGAGCGCCAGTGCGGCGGCGCCCTGTCAAGCGCGAGATAAAATCCGCCCCCCGCGACCGCGATTTCCCCCACTTCGCGTTTCCTCTCTCGATTTGTCCAAATCTTTTGTTCCTCCTCCTCCACCAGCGATTAGTTTGTTGTTTCCGGCATCACTCCGCACTAGGCCGCCCGCGCTGGCCTCGTCGTATCCTTCCCCAATTCCGCCGCCCCTCCGCGCCCGATATTTATTTCCTGCCTCAGCATCCATTTCCGTTGATAGATTTTTCCAGCTTTTGCTGCCTCGCCGTCGCTGCTAATATCCGCGCTGGGATATTTCTTCTTTTGCTTTCTTGGCCGCCCCCGGAGGCCTCCGGATCTTTCGATCGCGGCGAGCGGTCGGCTCAAGGTACTTTCTTGTTTTTCCCGATTCTGGCAGCGGCAGAGGAAGTTCTGCTGGGCGATGGAATGATTGCCTGGATGGGATCTAACCGTTTGATTCTTTTTTCTTGTTTGGGATGCCCTGTCTTGTCCGCTCTTTCAGGTAGTTCGTGAATAGGAAGGCTGATAGGTAGGTTATTAGGGTTTTGGGAGTTGTTTTTGTCTCTGCTCCAATACATAGATGATGAAATCCGGGGAGGAAGTTAGTCAGGGTCAGCAAATGAACGATTTTTCGGAGGAGAAAGCTGCTGGGGAATCGGGGGATGGTCGGAAGATCGAGAGGAGCCCTTCTATCAATCTGAATTCCTTGCCTGCAATAGCCCCTGCCACTACGGAGATTGGTGTCTTGCACGGCGCAGTGGAGTCAGAGGCCAACGATGCAAGCACTCACAAGGGAGACGAGTCCAGTGGCACTGATCAGAAGAAGGTTCTGAAGAATGAAGAAGTTGATGAAGCTGAAGTTCAGGCCTGTGCAGATGTGAAGAGCGACTCGGTTGACCCTTTGAACAGCGAGAACCATGCCGGGGAGAAGGATGCTTTGGTAACTGTGGCAGAAAATGAGGGGTGTGCGGATGGTGGCGATAATTATAAGGGAGTTCAAGTTCTCAGCATTGTCAAAAAGGATGAGTCTGAGGAAATTGTTGATTCTATTAATCCTGTGACGGTTGCGGGGTATAGAGAGGAGAAGGGCGCCTCTGGTTCTACTTCTGCAGTTACTGCGGTGCGAGCACCTGGCTCCCGCTCATCTTGTTTCCATGGTGTGACCAGGTAAGATTGGTCTTTTGTTCCTATAATTAGTATTTGGTCAGTGGAAACAGAACAATGTGTTTCACTATATTAACTAAAAAATCATAGGTGGCGCTGCTTACCAAACTTAATCAATCGTGCAGGCATAGGTGGAGTGGGAAATATGAAGCTCATTTGTGGGACAGTACTTGCAGAGTAGAAGGACGGAGAAGGAAAGGGAAGCAAGGTATGCCTCTTTTTATTGGAGCTTCTAGGGGGCAGTTATATACATTGTATCTGTGTGCCACGACCTATTCTTGAAGGACACACTCGTGATAGTTGGCGGTTTATGCTTATAGCCTCGTTGTCGGCGGTCCATTGTAGAATGTGGCTAGGTCTAGGGCAGCATGCACGCAAGAGAGAGCCACAGCCCACGCGTAGGCATAGAAACACTAGAGATAAATAGGTAGATAACTCTTTACTTTCCCCATTGATGGAGACCTTGCTATATGGAGCACAAAGAAAATTAATGATGTACAATTCGGCTAATAGTTAAACAAATGCTAGGACAGAGTAGGACGTATAGTTTGATTAGCTCTGGAAGTATCATAAATACTAGTAGGCAATATATAGTTCAAAGGGAAAAATAATGGAAGATTGTGTCTCACGTGTTTATTTTTTCCGTTAAAAGAAAATGCCAGTTTACTGGCGGTTCCTTTGTGACGTTATCTTTTTCCCCCGTAGTTTCTGTGTTAGCAAGGCAGCACTGTGTCGTTTCTGCATGTCACAACATTTTCTATTTGTCCAAGTTTATAATTTGTATCATCATGCCTTTCTGCGTCATCTGATTCACTGCACTTGGTAGTTAGTAGTGCTGGTGTTACATTCTTGGGCTGCATTAATGCTATCTTCTATTTAACCAATCTTTAGCAAAAGAGTACCGACTCAACATAGGTCTCGTGCAACTTCAAACTCCACTCTTAATTGTTTCCCTTAATAGAAATATACAAAGAGACATAGCTTTCAAAGGAATTGTATCCGTATGTAGGTTTTCTTGTTTTGGTTTAAGTGAAGACTATCCGTGCGTAGGTTTTCTTGTTTTGGTTTAAGTGAAGATTATATTTGGAATGCATTTAGTGGGGTGTGAGATCCTATCACACTGTGCGATGCAGAGTCACCTATTGAATTTGACTATCTTCTATCCGACATGAGGATAGTATATTATGCATTGTGCTTTTTATTTAGAATCAGGAACTTATATTGATAAGTTAGCAAGGTTACATTCTTGCTGAGTACATGGTGCTAAGAAAGCTGGGGCCTGGGATGCCTAGACACAAACCATAGTAGAATGCGAAGAAAAATTATCAGTCAGATGCGCTACCAAGTTGGCTTCTCGCTTTACAAAGATAATATCAAAATCACTAAACACCATAGTGAGCTCCTGAATTTGCATGAGGACAGGAAGAATCATGTCCTGTTTGTCAACCTGGACTTACCATAAGTTTACCGTAAGAATTTGCATTATGCATTATGGCTTTAGGAGTGCTTATTTGCTAACATATAATTCAGGAGTTTTGTGTTCCATAAGGCGATACTTTTAAAACTCAAACCGAACAATTAACCGGTCAAATGGCCAGTTCACTGATTTACTGGTCGAAGATCAGTTTAATGGTTGAATCATCATCATCATCATCAACAACAACAACAACAACAAAGCCTTTAGTCCCAAACAAGTTGGGGTAGGCTAGAAGTGAAACCCATAAGATCTCGCGACCAACTCATGGCTCTGGCACATGGATAGCAAGTTTCCACGCACCCCTGTCCATAGCTAGTTCTTTGGTGACATTTGCCACCACACCCGGGTTCTGATGTGGCGCGTCGCTGAGAGGGTTACGCCCCAACGAAAATCTTTTGGGTTTCATCTCCATAAGAATGGCTGAGTTTTTATGTTGGCTCGCCAAGCCTATCACAACCCTCCTCCTTTACCCGGGCTTGGGACAGGCTATGTTGAGACAACATAGGCGGAGTTAATGGTTGAACCATCAGGTCTAAGAAATTTATTTAGCATCTTTTTTTAGTTATGAAGCAATTGTTAAAAATGTCAACTAGTAATAGTTGTAACAAGATGATATACAAACTATCTTGCCTCTTACATCCTGTCCAGGATTGTAGGTAGGTTGGCAGTGTATCTCCCTTTTGACCATGAGGTGGGGGGTTTGATACCAACTTCGTGAACTAACTAAAATCAGTTCACTATTTTTCTCTTTATATGATCCACTCCTGTGATCTTAACTGGTTCTGGCACTACCATACTACCCTGTCCCTCCTGTTTTGGCTCTTAGAGGCTGTTTGGATCCCGCACGCGCCCGCCCTGCCAATAGCTGGCACGCCAATATATTGGCGAGGGAATCCGCCGCCAGCGTTTTGCCCACTCGTGGGCGTAAAAACTGAACTGCCAGACAATATTTTGGCATGGCTTCAAAATTTTGGCGTCCAACCAAGTGGCCGCCTGCCCTAGCAGTCAACACAATTTTTTTCGTGCGGCTATGATCCAAACAGCCCCTTAAATCTATGTCTTGGACGTTATCTCTTAGCAATTATCACATACTAGCTTTTCTTGAATTGTTCCAAAATTAGGCATAACATTTAATTGTCATGAGTTTTAATGTATATCATGTTATTAACCTTTTCTTGTAGCTTTGTTATTTCCTGTTTCTTTAATATATATACTGTTATATTCAATATATATTCTGGTTGGTTACTGATGGTTTCTTGTAATGGTGTTCCAATACGGCGGTGCTTCAGTTTATTTAGGTAAGCATTATTTATTTCAGTCCTGACATCATGTCTTTCATTATTCTCAAGGAAAAAAGCGATAGGCATTAATTGTGTGTTTTGCCATCGCCTAAGCACATGCCTAGCATGATTAAGCGCTAGGCGTTCTGTTGTGGCCTAGGGCCTAAGGATCTGATTGATTTCTCTCCAAATTTTCTACCACGCAGGAAGTTATGATACTGAGCAAAAAGCTGCCAGGGCATATGATGTTGCAGCTCTTAAATTCTTTGGACTAAATACAAAGCTGAACTTTTTGGTATGTTTTTTCTTTCTCGTTTTTGCTTCCACCGATATAGTTACGGACAAGTGGATCTCATGAGTCAATACTATTCCAGATTTCGGAATATGAGAAGGAACTGGCGGACATACAAGACATGTCTCCAGAGGAATGTGTGACATACTTGAGAAGGTATGTCAAGGGCATATTAATTCAGACTCTTCAGATCAGTGTTCCAGTGAGATGATGACTTTTATAACAAGTCGATTTGTCCTGCAGGAGGAGTAGCTGCTTCTCAAGAGGGGCGTCTATTTACAGAGGAGTTACAAGGTGGCCTCTCCTGTTCATTTTGTTCAGCTTGTTCAAATGGCTAGCTTTTCTTCTTCAAACCAGCTCAAAACTCACATGTAACCATGTCCTACAGGAGGCAGAAAGATGGTCGATGGCAGGCACGCATAGGACTGATTGCTGGAACTAGAGACATTTACCTTGGAACTTTCAGTACGATGCACATCCCTAATTCTGCCCCCCTTGAACTCTCATCAATAGTTACCCATTTTTTAACTGAAAGACAGCATCCCATTTCAATTTCCTGATGTTTTGTTTTCGTGTTTGAACTAGAAACTGAGGAAGAAGCCGCAGAAGCTTATGATATTGCTGCCATCGAGATACGCGGCAAAAACGCGGTGACCAACTTTGACAGAAGCAACTACATGGACAGGGGCATGCATTGTATAGAAGGCGCAGGGTTGAAGCTGCTTGCAACCAAGCCAGAATAGTACCTGATTTGGTATCGTATATTGAACAGATTTGGTTGGCCGTATTTTGGAGCCTAGTGGTACATACAGATAGAAGAACTGGTTGCAGCCTGTCATTATCTGCTGCTGTATGATTCGTCAGATTATATATAGTTCTTTCAGAGAGAATTTCAGTAATTTAGCATGCTTTGTGTCCAGAACAAGATTTTGACCATGCATTACTGTTATAGTGTTTGTAGGCTAGAGTTGCAGTGGAAGATGTTGCTTCATTTCACATGTCTAAAACGGAGAATACATTTTACTTCTAAGTTTTGATGCTTGGTTTAATGAAATATTCAAGTGTATATTCCCATGAGGCAGCTTCTTAAATCCATTTGGCTTCATCTTTTTATCATTCACCAGTGTCGTAACATATGTGCAGCCTGTCATTATCTGCTGCTGTATGGTTCTTTTTATCATTCAGAGAGGATTTCAGTAATTTAGCATGCTTTGTCTCCAGAACAAGATTTTGACCATCTATTACTGTTGTAGTGTTTGACGCTAGAGTTGCAGTGGAAGATGTTGCTTCGTTTCACATGTCTAAAACGGAGAATACAATACTTCTAAGTGTATATTCCCATGAGCCAGCTTCTTAAATCCAGTTGCCTTCATTTTCTCGTTCATTTGCCAGTACTGCAACACATGTTGCTTGGAGAAATATTCTGACTGCCAGAATGCTATTGATGCATACACAAATTTCAGTCATCCATGAGAAAGTCATAACCATCCAAAGCCAGAACCTATTTACAAGATTTCATAATTGTTCAGCTATGTAATATATCAAATCTAAATACGATCCTCTAGAATTCTCCCCTTGACCTGGTCTGACCAATTCCTACATTAAAGGCACTGAAGGAGAAATCACACAAAATGCAGGGCTAAATATAGTATATAAGCTAAAAAGAACTAGCAGCACATCAGGTGAACATACATTGTGTCACCTGACGCCTGAACAGAAGAGCTTTCCAGAATCAGTAATTCGGGTGGAAGAATGGATTCACATCCCTCGCTTCCAGTTCTCGTTCAGCCCTGGCTCTCCTTTCCACCTCTACCTCCTCCAAAATTGAGCGCCTCGCGTTTGTAGTCTTAAACTGTGAGTGAAAATTAGGTAGTGCCAAAGATTAATCCGCATGAACATATTGTACTGTCGCATCGAACAAGAAAAAAGATGCTAAACGCGAAATTGAGAACATCTCTGGTGTGAACAAGGATGTTAATTGTAAAAGAAAAGGAGACTAAGGTGGGGCACTTATTTCCACTTAGTTTATATTCTATAAAATTCTGCATCCGCTCCTGAAGACATGATACTCCAACAAAAACACATGTAGAAACTGCATTACCTCCCTAAATCAGGTCACTTGCGACCTTTGGAAGTTGTATTCTCTAGACCATACTAATAAATGGTTACTGGAAATAGACAAAGGGAGGGGTATGCAAGGGAAAACTTAGTGTAGAAGTTATGTCACAATGGAATATGTATTTTATGAACAAATAACAAATTTTGAATGTTCAGTTGTTCACTATACTCAGGATGGACAGAGTACATCTTCTAAGCAAAGGGATAAAACACTTGCCGCAAGTTTAGTGTTAACCGTTGAACTTAACAAGCCAACTTACTAGGTCGAGTGGACCACATTCTAAACCCATGACAAGCCTATAAAACATTAACCTACCAATGGTCACTTTTCTGTAAAGAGTAGCTTACAGTATTGACAAAAACAATCTATTGTTTAGATGTGACATAGGTCATTTTGATAGTCATTCTATGATCCAAATCTGAAGGTTCATAGGATAACCATGACATCTAGTGAATCAGATAACCATGTGACATCTAATATGCAGCAGTATAGAACCCTCAACACTTAATGCTAAAATTCCGTAATCAGTAATCACATTATCATGCATTACAAAAGTCAACTTTAATCGCTGAGGAAGTATCACTGGTGACGCTTCTTACTGCACAAAGAACTGCTGGCCACTTGCCACCATATTCGCAAACGTGTACTGTAAAATTTACATAAGATAGACCATACCTTGTTAACGAGAGTCTCAAATGCTTTTGATCCATTTTGTTCAATGTATTTCTGTGCAGCTGAAATTACATCGTCAGGTTTATCTGAACCTTCCTTTTTTGGAAGATACCAGATGTTTACAACTTGCTGGTTCACAATCATTGGCCGCACAAAATGCTCATAAACATGCGCAGCACCGTTGAAGTAGGGCAAGACCAACCAGCAATTGAAAAACAGCTTTCCATAAGACCAGAAAGGGAGCCTGCAAAGCGCAAACATTAGTCTGTAGTAACTAGTAAGCATATCCATCCATCTCATGATGTACTTAACATAAATCTATTCCCAGCCATGAGGATAGTAGCAAATCACAAATTATAGTATTATACTACCAAAGCAGAGAAGGTATGGGGAAAGAAATTTATTTAAAGAAATCGCAGGTCATAAGGTTCCCAGGTGATCATTACAGTAAGACACACACTCTACTAATCCCACTATATTAGACAGTATCATAGTAACAAGGAAGTACTGAAGGATTTACAAAAAAGAAAAGTCCAATGAGATAGGGAACTGCCTTTTACCATTCAATTACTGCAGCAAAAGTGAGCTCAAACAGAGTGATAAACGAGTACAGCACCCAGTAAGTGAGCCATTGCTGATCATCTATAGGAGATTTTGTTTCTATTGCTCGAACAGACGCATACCTGCAAACGTGTCAATCAAAGTCTTAAATAAAAAAGGAAAAAAAAGAAACAATTGTGGCAAAATGGAAGGACAAGGATAAGTTTGTATCTGCTTGACGAGAAAACATTTACTTACAGAGGATAAGCGAGTGAAACTATGGGCCTGCAAGAAAAAGAAAAATACCTCATCAGTACTAATACAGGATGAGAACTGTTCTAAAATCCACAAGTTGACTGCATTAACTGCTTCCCCAATTTACAGCACCCAAGTAACTAGTAAGTGCAACTTAACTAATGGAAATAACGCTAACTGCAGCTAAAATGTTCTTGCATTTGCTAATCATAATCTAGCCATATACTGAGATGGCATATATGACATAGCCATGTCACGAATGTCCCAAATATAAATATGTGTTATCTTGATTATTATGGTCGTATAATGTGGGGGTATCCCAGTCTTACGGAACATCATCAGAGGGCACTGGTACGTTATGCAAAAGATGTAAAACCATAAACTCTAAATAGCAAGCCCTACTGGTAAAAATGCTAGGATTTTTTTTTATCGAAAGCACTAACTGTATGTTGATCCTTCCGTGGAACCATACACAATGACATGTCTTGCCAAAGAAGCTGAGGAACGAATCTACATAAGACCCGCAAAAAAAAAATCTACATAATCTAAGCCGGAAGACAGGTCACATATGATGAAGTCCTAAGCCAGAAGTACTTCATTACATCAATGTTCTGCAGGTCCTTTCAGAGCTTCCTTGGCAGCCCTGATAAATCAGTCCTCTGAATTCTATTGGTAGTACGTCGTAATGTCTGACGAACCAAAAACCCTGAACCCTGCCATGAATTTATCTGCCTGAATCCAACCACACATGCAAAATTTCCCCACCACATACACTAACAATCGAAGTTCCTACCGCAAACCACTGAACATTTGAAGATTTGAGGCGAGACTGTGAGCGACACTACAGCCCGTAGCCCACAAACCAGCGCACAAAACGACCACCCCGACCCGAGCGAAACAGCGCCGCCCGGCACGCCATTGCTACCAAGAACACGAAGCTAATCCGTCCAACGAGAGGAACAGGGAGCAGATCAGGGAGAGAGGCGGTACCGACCCGGCGAGGACGTCGAGGTTGCTGACGAGCACCTTGAGGAAAGATCCGGACCCCATTTGCGCAGCAATCCGCTCCCCCGAAGCTGCGAATCTGAGGAGTTGAGCTTGAGGGCGGCAGTAAATCGCAGGGGGTTGCTGATTTATTTCCGCCGCCCGGGGTTGGGTTGGGTTGGTTTGGAAGGAGGCCACCTACCTTTTCTTGGGTTCCTCTGGTTTCTTCACCCTTTCCTTCCGCCGCCCCACGCTTTCTTGTTGCCTTGTGTGTTTCTTTTGCTTCGTGGACCTGACGGCCGTGCTTCCGGTGAGCAGCGGGCGGCACGCGTGGACCCAGATCTCGTTGAGCGTCCGCGGGGAACTTTTTTTCTGCTTTTTTTTCAGAAATAGTTTTTTTAGGGGTTTCAGAAATACTAGTTTTCTTTCTACTTTTTTTTGAGACATAGTTTTCTTTTCTGCTATAAAGCACGCGCTGGAGCTGGGTCCGGCCCGTGTGGGACGAGCCCACGAGAGAAAAGAGGCTGGGACGTGATACCGCAAATGCTAGAAATCGCCCATTGCGAGATGAAACAATATCTCGCCCCAAAGCGGAAGTCTATTTCGGAAACCTTCCATCCAGTTTTGGAAAGGCTCCGAGCATATTCTTTTTTTTTCCTTTTTTGTGTGTTACTTTCTGGATTATTATTAGGTCATGTACAATGATGCTATTTTAGGAGTGCCATGTAGAATAAATGATAAGGTGGAGGAGAGAGAACTCATAAGAGAAGTCTTGTCTTCTCTTATTTAAGATAAGACAAAAGATGATCTCTTAACACAATATGTTTCACCGTATTTTTAGGAATTGCTAGTTATTGAAGATAAGACTAAGAGATGACCCATTGTAAATATTTTTCTTTGTCATCTCTAAATTACATGCAAAACTTGAGATAAGACTATCTTATCAACCATTGTACATGCCTTTAGGACCGTAATATTTGACACACATGTGCCATATAGCTAAAACTATCACACAACTTCTTCCTCCTTTTAATTACATGCATGATTGCATTAGGATGAATCACACTCATTTCACGTGCATTCTTCCTCTAATTACATGCATGCATTAGAGGACAAAAAAGTTGATGTCATTCTAGACTCTACTTATTCTGAAAATTTAAAATGTTTTGTAGCTCAAACCAGCGGTCTAATACAAAAACCGTTTTCACAAAAAAGATTCGTCACGACGAGATCTTCGAAACTAGATCCCATGTTGGTATGTTCCGACGACTTTTTCCGTGTCAGAAGTTACCGCGCCTCTGCTACATAAGTTACCACGCATGTGGTATGCAACTTACCGTGCTATTTTCAGATAAATTACCAAGGTATGTTTTTCAACATCTTTTTTCTCTTCTTGGTCAAAGTTATTGCGGTGTTTATATGTAAGCTATCGGGTATGCGCTCTTACCATGATATTTTTCATATAAGTTCTTGGGGGTATGTTTTTCAACAATTTTTTCCGCTGTTGGTCAAAATTACCGTGGTGTTTGTACATAAGCTATCGGGTATGCATTTAGTATATTACCGTGCTATTTTCGTAAAAAGTTGCCTGGGGTATGTTTTTCAACAAAAAATTCCCTCGATAATAGTTACCGCGGCGTTTGTACGTAAGTTATCGGGTGTGCGGTTCATATATCACCATGCTATTTTCACATAAGTTATCGGGGGTATATTTTTTAACAACTTTTCTTCCCTTGGTCATACCGCGATGTTTGTACGTAAGTTATTGAGTATGTGGTTCTTATATTACCATGTATTTTCACAAAAGTTACCGAGGGTATGTTTTTCAACAACTTTTTTGCTTTAGTCAAAGTTATCGTGGTGTTTATACGAAAGTTATCAGATCTGCGGTTTGTAGATTGTTGTGCTATTTTTCACATAAGCTACCGGAGGGTATATTTTTCAATAACTTTTTTTTCAACCCGCAAAAGTTACCACGATGTTTGTACATAAGTTATCGGGTCTATGGTTCGTTATTAACATCTTTTTTCACATAAATTATCCGGGTATATTTTTCAATAACTCTTTTCTCCTTGGTCAAATTTACCGCAATGTTTCTATATAAGTCATCGGGTATGTGGTGTGTATTGCCATGTTATTTTCACAGAAGTTACTAGGGGTAAGTTTTTCAAGAACTTCTTTCCCTTGCCAAAGTTATCGCGGTGTTTGTACCTAGGTTATCGGATCTGCGATGCGCATGTTACCATCCTATTTACACAGAAGTTATCGGGATTATATTTTTCAACCAATTATTTTCTCCCACTAAAGTTACACTTTGTTTGTACCTCGAGTTTGCGGTTCGTATTTACCGTATTATTTTCACATAAGTTATCAGGGGTACTTTTTTCAACATTATTTTTCCCTTTGTCAAAGTTATCGTGGTGTTTGTACCTAAGTTATTGGATATGCGGTCCATATATGTAGCGACCAGACCTCAAACGGTCCAATCTTTGTGCTCCGGTGTCATCTCTAGATTAGTAATGCTTACACCGCACAGTACTTGAAGAATTTATAACAGAGTAGCAATCACACAATTATTACATCGAGTGTCTTAAAAGAGAACTTATTACAATAAATATGACTTAGGGCCATCTAATAACGATAGCAGCGGAAGGCTTGGAAGATAAGTGAGTCCATCAACTCCAACGGCATCACTGAGTATAGAACCACGACCTAAAAGCACCTTACTCGTCATCTGAAAAGTCTGCAACATGAACGTTGCAGCCCGAAAATGGGTCAGCACATGAAATATGCTGGCAATGTAACACATATAGAGCAATGAAAGAATAAGGCTATACTATATGCATATTTGGCTGGTAGAAAGCTCTATGGTTACAATTGTGCGTAAAGCCAATTTTTTCCTACTGCAAAGGAATACATTTTATTTAACTATCATGGTGGTTGTTAAACATTGAGAGTGTAGACACCCTCTCAATCCCAATTAAACATCATCATTAAACCCAACAAAATTAATTAAAGTAACATGATGAGATTCACATGATAATCCAAGTACTAGATACTCAAGTTGTCCATAACCGGGGACACGGCTAACCATGATTAGTTTATACACTCTGGAGAGGTTTGCGCACTTTTCCCCACAAGACTCGACTCCTCCGTTGGGATTCTCGCACTACATGGTGTTTGAGAAACGGATGATCGAGACATAGTCTTTAAGAAGCGCTCACACCTTACGAACGGGTAGACCGTTACACCTACTTTCCCCTACATCTGTTAGTCTACCACTGTAAGAGTTCGCACAACTTAATCAACTATGCTAGAGCCCATAGTAGCTTGTGGCTGCACACGGAAGTTTCTAGTATGAATAATCTCATGATCCCTTTGAGCCTGGGTGGCGGTCCAAAAGAAAAACAGGCAATCGCTGGAATACTCAGGTGCCTCAATCCACCCAGATGTATATTTAAGTTGCCACCTTAGATAAACCATTAATTTAACAAACTCACTGAAGGAAATATGCCCTAGAGGCAATAGTAAAGTTATTATTTATTTCCTTATATCATGATAAATGTTTATTATTCATGCTAGAATTGTATTAACCGGAAACACAATACATGTGTGAATACATAGACAAACAGAGTGTCACTAGTATGCCTCTACTTGACTAGCTCGTTAATCAAAGATGGTTATGTTTCCTAACCATGGACAAAGAGTTGTCATTTGATTAATGGGATCACATCATTAGTTGAATGATCTGATTGACATGACCCATTCCATTAGCTTAGCACCCGATCGTTTAGTATGTTGCTATTGCTTTCTTCATGACTTATACATGTTCCTATGACTATGAGATTATGCAACTCCCGTTTGCCGGAGGAACACTTTGTGTGCTACCAAACGTCACAACGTAACTGGGTGATTATAAAGGAGCTCTACAGGTGTCTCCAAAGGTACATGTTGGGTTGGCGTATTTCGAGATTAGGATTTGTCACTTCAATTGTCGGAGAGGTATCTCTGGGCCCTCTCGGTAATGCACATCACTGAAGCCTTGCAAGCATTGCAACTAATGAGTTAGTTGCGGGATGATGTATTACGGAACGAGTAAAGAGACTTGCCGGTAACGAGATTGAACTAGGTATGGGATACCGATGATCGAATCTCGGGCAAGTAACATACCGATGACAAAGGGAACAACGTATGTTGTTATGCGGTCTGACCGATAAAATATCTTCGTAGAATATGTAGGAGCCAATATGAGCATCCAGGTTCCGCTATTGGTTATTGACCAGAGACGTGTCTCGGTCATATCTACATTGTTCTCGAACCCGTAGGGTCCGCACGCTTAAGGTTACGATGACAGTTATATTATGAGTTTATGCATTTTGATGTACCGAAGTTTGTTAGGAGTCCCGGATGTGATCACGGACATGACGAGGAGTCTCGAAATGGTAGAGACATAAAGATTGATATATTGGAAGCCTATGTTTGGATATCGGAAGTGTTCCGGGTGAAATCGGGATTTTACCGGAGTACCGGGAGGTTACCGGAACCCCCAGGAGGTATATGGGCCTTAGTGGGCCTTAGTGGAAGAGAGGAGAGGTGGCCAGAGATGGGCCCCGCGCCCCTCCCCCCCTTGGTCCGAATAGGACAAGGAGAGGGGGCCGGCCCCCCTTCCTCCTCTCTCTCTCCTCTTTTCCTCCTCCGCGAATCCTATTCCAACTAGGAAAGGGGGGGGAGTCCTACTCCCGGAGGGAGTAGGACTCCTCCTGGCGCGCCTCCTCTTGGCCGGCCGCCCCCCCCCCTTGAGCCTTTATATACGGAGGTAAGGGGCACCCCTAGAGACACAAGTTGATCCACGTGATCATATTCTTAGCCGTGTGCGGTGCCCCCTTCCACCATAGTCCTCGATAATATTGTAGCGGTGCTTAGGCGAAGCCCTGCGACAGTAGAACATAAAGATCGTCACCACGCCGTCGTGCTGACGGAACTCTTCCCCGACACTTTGCTGGATCGGAGTCCGGGGATCGTCATCGAGCTGAACGTGTGCTAGAACTCGGAGGTGCCGTAGTTTCGGTGCTTGATCGGTCGGGCTGTGAAGACGTACGACTACATCAACCAAGTTAACGCTTCCGTTGTCGATCTACAAGGGTACGTAGATCACACTCTCCCCCTCTCGTTGCTATGCATCACCATGATCTTGCATGTGCGTAGGAATTTTTTTGAAATTACTACGAAACCCAACAGTGGCATCCGAGCCTAGGTTTTATGTGTTGATGTTATATGCACGAGTAGAACGCAAGTGAGTTGTGGGCGATATAAGTCATACTGCTTACCAGCATGTCATACTTTGGTTCGGCGGTATTGTTGGACGAAGCGGCCCGGACCGACATTACGCGTACGCTTACGCGAGACCGGTTCTCCCGACGTGCTTTGCACAAAGGTGGCTAGCGGGTGACAGTTTCTCCAACTTTAGTTGAACCGAGTGTGGCTACGCCCGGTCCTTGCGAAGGTTAAAACAACACCAACTTGACAAACTATCGTTGTGGTTTTGATGCGTAGGTAAGATTGGTTCTTGCTTAAGCCCGTAGCAGCCACGTAAAACTTGCAACAACAAAGTAGAGGACGTCTAACTTGTTTTTGCAGGGCATGTTGTGATGTGATATGGTCAAGACATGATGCTAAATTTTATTGTATGAGATGATCATGTTTTGTAACCGAGTTATCGGCAACTGGCAGGAGCCATATGGTTGTCGCTTTATTGTATGCAATGCAATCGCGCTGTAATGCTTTACTTTATCACTAAGAGGTAGCGATAGTCGTGGAAGCATAAGATTGGCGAGACGACAACGATGCTGCGATGGAGATCAAGGTGTCGCGCCGGTGACGATGGTGATCACGACGGTGCTTCGGAGATGGAGATCACAAGCACAAGATGATGATGGTCATATCATATCACTTATATTGATTGCATGTGATGTTTATCTTTTATGCATCTTATCTTGCTTTGATTGACGGTAGCATTATAAGATGATCTCTCACTAATTATCAAGAAGTGTTCTCCCTGAGTATGCACCGTTGTGAAAGTTCTTCGTGCTGAGACACCATGTGATGATCGGGTGTGATAGGCTCTACGTTCAAATACCACGGGTGCAAAACAGTTGCACACGCAGAATACTCAGGTTATACTTGACGAGCCAAGCATATACAGATATGGCCTCGGAACAGAGAGACCGAAAGGTCGAGCGTGAATCATATAGTAGATATGATCAACATAGTGATGTTCACCAACGAAACTACTCCATCTCACGTGATGATCGGACATGGTTTAGTTGACTTGGATCACGTAATCACTTAGAGGATTAGAGGGATGTCTATCTAAGTGGGAGTTCTTTAAGTAATATGATTAATTGAACCTAAATTTATCATGAACTTAGTACCTGATAGTATCTTGCTTATGTATGCTTGATTGTAGATAGATGGCCCGTGCTGTTGTTCCGTTGAATTTTAATGCGTTCCTTGAGAAAGCAATGATGGTAGCAATTACACGGACTGGGTCCGTAACTTGAGGATTATCCTCATTGCTGCATAGAAGAATTATGTCCTGGAAGCACCGCTAGGTGCCAGGCCTGCTGCTGGAGCAACACCAGATGTTATGAACGTCTGATAGAGCAAAGCTGATGACTACTCGATAGTTCAATGTGCCATGCTTTACAGCTTAGAACCGGGACTTCAACGACGTTTTGAACGTCATGGGGCATATGAGATGTTCCAGGAGTTGAAGTTAATATTTCAAGCAAATGCCTCGATTGAGAGATATGAAGTCTCCAATAAGTTCTATAGCTGCAAGATGGAGGAGAACAGTTCTGTCAGTGAGCATATACTCAAGATGTCTGGGTATTGTAATCACTTGATTCAACTGGGAGTTAATCTTCCGGATGATAGCGTCATTGACAGAATTCTCCAATCACTTCCACCAAGCTAAAAGAGCTTCGTGATGAATTATAATATGCAAGGGATGAATAAGACTATTCCCGAGCTCTTCGCAATGCTGAAAGCTGCGGAGGTAGAAATCAAGAAGGAGCATCAAGTGTTGATGGTCAACAAGACCACTAGTTTCAAGAAAAAGGGCAAAGGGAAGAAGAAGGGGAACTTCAAGAAGAACAACAAGCAAGTTGCTGCTCGAGAGAAGAAACCCAAGTCTGGACCTAAGCCTGAAACCGAGTGCTTCTACTGCAAGCAGACTGGTCACTGGAAGCGGAACTGCCCCAAGTATTTGGCGGATAAGAAGGATGGCAAGTTGAACAAAGGTATATGTGATATACATGTTATTGATGTGTACCTTACTAGAGCTCGCAGTAGCACCTGGGTATTTGATACTGGTTCTGTTGCTAATATTTGCAACTCGAAACAGGGACTACGGATTAAGCGAAGATTGGCTAAGGACGAGGTGACGATGCGCGTGGGAAACGGTTCCAAAGTCGATGTGATCGCGGTCGGCGCGCTACCTCTACATCTACCTTCGGGATTAATTTTAGACCTAAATAATTGTTATTTGGTGCCAACGTTAAGCATGAACATTATATCTGGATCTTGTTTGATGCGAGACGGTTATTCATTTAAATCAGAGAATAATGGTTGTTCTATTTATATGAGTAATATCTTTTATGGTCATGCACCCTTGAAGAATGGTCTATTCTTATTGAATCTCGATAGTAGTGACACACATATTCATAATGTTGAAGCCAAAAGATGCAGAGTTGATAATGATAGTGCAACTTATTTGTGGCATTGCCGTTTAGGTCATATCGGTGTAAAGCGCATGAAGAAACTCCATACTGATGGACTTTTGGAACCACTTGATTATGAATCACTTGGTACTTGCGAACCGTGCCTCATGGGCAAGATGACTAAAATGCCGTTCTCCGGTACTATGGAGAGAGCAACAGATTTGTTGGAAATCATACATACAGATGTATGTGGTCCGATGAATATTGAGGCTCGTGGCGGATATCGTTATTTTCTCACCTTCACAGATGACTTAAGCAGATATGGGTATATCTACTTAATGAAACATAAGTCTGAAACGTTTGAAAAGTTCAAAGAATTTCAGAGTGAAGTTGAAAATCATCGTAACAAGAAAATAAAGTTTCTACGATCTGATCGTGGAGGCGAATATTTGAGTTACGAGTTTGGTGTACATTTGAAACAATACGGAATAGTTTCACAACTCACGCCACCCGGAACACCACAGCGTAATGGTGTGTCCGAACGTCGTAATCGTACTTTACTAGATATGGTGCGATCTATGATGTCTCTTACTGATTTACCGCTATCGTTTTGGGGTTATGCTTTGGAGACGGCCGCATTCACGTTAAATAGGGCACCATCAAAATCCGTTGAGACGACGCCTTATGAACTATGGTTTGGCAAGAAACCAAAGTTGTCGTTTCTGAAAGTTTGGAGCTGCGATGCTTATGTGAAAAAGCTTCAACCTGATAAGCTCGAACCCAAATCGGAGAAATGTGTCTTCATAGTATATCCAAAGGAGACTATTGGATACACCTTCTATCACAGATCCGAAGGCAAGACTTTTGTTACTAAGTTCGGAAACTTTCTGGAGAAGGAGTTTCTCTCGAAAGAAGTGAGTGAGAGGAAAGTAGAACTTGACGAGGTAACTATACCTGCTCCCTTATTGGAAAGTAGTGCATCACAGAAAACTGTTTCTGTGACACCTACACCAATTAGTGAGGAAGCTAATGATAATGATCATGAAATTTCAGAACAAGATACTACTGAAACTCGTAGATCAACCAGAGTGAGATCCGCGCCAGAGTGGTACGGTAATCCTGTTCTGGAAGTCATGCTACTAGATCATGATGAACCTACGAACTATGAAGAAGCGATGGTGAGCCCAGATTCCGCAAAATGGCTTGAAGCCATGAAATCTGAGATGGGATCCATGTATGAGAACAAAGTGTGGACTTTGGTTGACTTGCCCAATGATCGGCAAGCAATTGATAATAAATGGATCTTCAAGAAGAAGACTGACACCGACGGTAATATTACTATCTACAAAGCTCGACTTGTCGCAAAAGGGTTTCGGCAAGTTCAAGGGATTGACTACGATGAGACCTTCTCACCCGTAGCGATGCTTAAGTCTGTCCGAATCATGTTAGCAATTGCCGCATTTTATGATTATGAAATTTGGCAGATGGATGTCAAAACTGCATTCCTGAATGGATTTCTGGAAGAAGAGTTGTATATAATGCAACCAGAAGGTTTTGTCGATCCAAAGGGAGCTAACAAAGTGTGCAAGCTCCAGCGATCCATTTATGGACTGGTGCAAGCCTCTCGGAGTTGGAATAAACGCTTTGATAGTGTGATCAAAGCATTTGGTTTTATACAGACTTTTGGAGAAGCCTGTATTTACAAGAAAGTGAGTGGGAGCTCTGTAGCATTTCTGATATTATATGTGGATGACATATTACTGATTGGAAATGATATAGAATTTCTGGATAGCATAAAGGGATACTTGAATAAGAGTTTTTCAATGAAAGACCTCGGTGAAGCTGCTTACATATTAGGCATTAAGATCTATAGAGATAGATCAAGACGCTTAATTGGACTTTCAAAAAGCACATACCTTGACAAAGTTTTGAAGAAGTTCAAAATGGATCAAGCAAAGAAAGGGTTCTTGCCTGTGTTACAAGGTGTAAAGTTGAGTCAAACTCAATGCCCGACCACTGCAGAAGATAGAGAGAAAATGAAAGATGTTCCTTATGCTTCAGCCATAGGCTCTATCATGTATGCAATGCTGTGTACCGGACCTGATGTGTGCCTTGCTATAAGTCTAGCAGGGAGGTACCAAAGTAATCCAGGAGTGGATCACTGGACAACGGTCAAGAACATCCTGAAGTACCTGAAAAGGACTAAGGATATGTTTCTCGTATATGGAGGTGACAAAGAGCTCATCGTAAACGGTTACGTTGATGCAAGCTTTGACACTGATCCGGACGATTCTAAATCGGAAACCGGATACGTGTTTACATAAACGGTGGAGCTGTCAGTTGGTGCGGTTCTAAACAAAGCGTCGTGGCGGGATCTACATGTGAAGCGGAGTACATAGCTGCTTCGGAAGCAGCAAACGAAGGAGTCTGGATGAAGGAGTTCATATCCGATCTAGGTGTCATACCTAGTGCTTCGGGTCCAATGAAAATCTTTTGTGACAATACTGGTGCAATTGCCTTGGCGAAGGAATCCAGATTTCACAAGAGAACCAAGCACATCAAGAGACGCTTCAATTCCATCCGGGATCTAGTCCAGGTGGGAGACATAGAGATTTGCAAGATACATACGGATCTGAATGTAGCAGACCCGTTGACTAAGCCTCTTCCACGAGCAAAACATGATCAGCACCAAGGCTCCATGGGTGTTAGAATCATTACTGTGTAATCTAGATTATTGACTCTAGTGCAAGTGGGAGACTGAAGGAAATATGCCCTAGAGGCAATAATAAAGTTATTATTTATTTCCTTATATCATGATAAATGTTTATTATTCATGCTAGAATTGTATTAACCGGAAACATAATACTTGTGTGAATACATAGACAAACTAAACGTCACTAGTATGCCTCTACTTGACTAGCTCGTTAATCAAAGATGGTTATGTTTCCTAACCATGGACAAAGAGTTGTCATTTGATTAACGGGATCACATCATTAGTTGAATGATCTGATTGACATGACCCATTCCATTAGCTTAGCACCCGATCGTTTAGTATGTTGCTATTGCTTTCTTCATGACTTATACATGTTCCTATGACTATGAGATTATGCAACTCCCATTTGCCGGAGGAACACTTTGTGTGCTACCAAACGTCACAACGTAACTGGGTGATTATAAAGGAGCTCTACATGTGTCTCCAAAGGTACATGTTGGGTTGGCGTATTTCGAGATTAGGATTTGTCACTCCGATTGTCGGAGAGGTATCTCTGGGCCCTCTCGGTAATGCACATCACTGAAGCCTTGCAAGCATTGCAACTAATGAGTTAGTTGCGGGATGATGTATTACGGAACGAGTAAAGAGACTTGCCAGTAACGAGATTGAACTAGGTATGGGATACCGACGATTGAATCTCGGGCAAGTAACATACCGATGACAAAGGGAACAATGTATGTTGTTATGCGGTCTGACCGATAAAAGATCTTCGTAGAATATGTAGGAGCCAATATGAGCATCCAGGTTCCGCTATTGGTTATTGACCAGAGACGTGTCTCGGTCATATCTACATTGTTCTCGAACCCGTAGGGTCCGCACGCTTAAGGTTATGATGACAGTTATATTATGAGTTTATGCATTTTGATGTACCGAAGTTTGTTCGGAGTCCCGGATGTGATCACGGACATTACAAGGAGTCTCGAAATGGTCGAGACATAAAGATTGATATATTGGAAGCCTATGTTTGGATATCGGAAGTGTTCCGGGTGAAATCGGGATTTTACCGGAGTACCGGGAGGTTACCGGAACCCCCCGGGAGGTATATGGGCCTTAGTGGGTCTTAGTGAAAGAGAGGAGAGGTGGCCAGAGATGGGCCGCGTGCCCCTCCCCCCCTTAGTCCGAATAGGACAAGGAGAGGGGGCCGGCCCCCCTTCCTCCTCTCTCTCTCTCTCCTCTTTTCCCCCTCCGCGAATCCTATTCCAACTAGGAAAGGGGGGGAGTCCTACTCCCAGAGGGAGTAGGACTCCTCCTGGCGCGCCTCCTCTTGGCCGGCCGCCCCCCCCTTTGAGCCTTTATATACGGAGGCAAGGGGCACCCCTAGAGACACAAGTTGATCCACGTGATCATATTCTTAGCCGTGTGCGTTGCCCCCCTCCACCATAATCCTCGATAATATTGTAGCGGTGCTTAGGCGAAGCCCTATGACGGTAGAACATCAAGATCGTCACCACGCCGTCGTGCTGACGGAACTTTTCCCCGACACTTTGCTGGATCGGAGTCCGGGGATCGTCATCGAGCTGAACGTGTGCTAGAACTCGGAGGTGCCGTAGTTTCGGTGCTTGATCGGTCGGGTCGTGGAGACGTACGACTACATCAACCAAGTTAACGCTTCCGTTGTCGATCTACAAGGGTACGTAGATCACACTCTCCCCCTCTCGTTGCTATGCATCACCATGATCTTGCGTGTGCGTACGAATTTTTTTGAAATTACTACGAAACGCAACACTCACATCTGTCATGGATACACTCACCCAATCCACGTCTACAAGCATAGCATGGCAATTTAAGCAAACGTAGAAGTAACTCCCAAAGGTTTGATAATAACAGGTAATAGGTACTACCTCATCTACTTCCCAAACCCACAATTTAATTAGATCCTGATCATGCAATGTGTGAGGATTGATCTAATGCTATAAAAATTGGGTAGTAGGAGGTATGATCAAAGTGTTACTTGCCTTGTTGATGATCCGCAAAACCTAGCGATTCGAAGTGGCAAGCTGCGCACTCCGGGTACTCTATCGCAAACAAAGAAGGACAAAATAAGTACTCAACTAATGCACAGGTAAAACTCAAATAAGAGATCTAACCAGAAAGTTCAACTTAAAAACTCCGGTTGGCAAAAAGAATCAAATCGAACGAAGCAACGAAAGACAAACGGCAAAAGAAATAGGCTTCGTTTACTATTCTGGATCTATGTCAAATTTTATAGAGGCAAAAACTTGTGTGAGTTGGTTAAACGGAACAGAATTTTGAGACGAAACTCCAGGCGCTTGAATCGCCTGATTTCGATAAACGAGCGAAAAATTATACTAGAACGAAAATCGGATCAGAAATCGCGATCAGAAAAATCACGGATTTAGTCCGAGAAAAAGAAAAACGACGAACAAATTAACGAACAAATGTTCATTATCTGGATCTAAACGATGAACGCGTTCATTAAAACGAACGAACGAGCGAACGCTCGCTAATTAACTAAACCGAGAAAAAAACCGACCTATCTAAAAAAACGAATATAAAAAACCCGATGAAAACCAACGGTTTTCTAAAAAAACCGGCGGGCGGCTCGACCTCGTCGGCGGCGAGCTCCGGCGGTGCAGGCGGCGGCGGCTAGGGCGGGCGGCGCGGGCGGCTAGGGTTTGGGGCGGCGGCGGCTTTGGGCTGAGGCGGCCCGGGTGGCGCGCTATATAAAGCCCCCGGCCATGCGGAGTCCTGGCCGGACACGGCCCAAAGTCGGTTCGGTTTTCTTAAAATAATTATGCTCAGACAAAAACAAAAGGAATACTAAACGGACTCCAAAAATCCTGAAATAAATTTTCCCCGGCTTCTAAAATCAAGCCGCACAGGATGAACATTTATTTGGGGCCTAAATGCAATTTTGAAAAACGCACATTTTTCCTAAATTCGAATAAAATAGCAAATAAATCCAAACTAAAATCTTATTTGATTTTATTATTAAATCCTCAATATTTCTTTATTTTGGGAAAGTTATTTTATTCCCTCTCTCATATTTTTATGATAGAAATAATTGAAGATAAAATAAATAAAATCAAATGATTCTATTTTCAAAATTTGAGAAACTCAAATATGAAAATAACGAAATCCCCAACTCTCTCCGAGGGTCCTTGAGTTGCGCGAAATTTCTGGATCAACCAAAATGCAATAAAATATGATATGCAATGATGATCCAGTGTATAACATTCTAAATTGAAAATTTGGGATGTTATAATATATTACCGTGCTATTTTCACATATAAGTTATCAGGTTATGTTTTTGAACTTTTTTCACCTTGGTCAAATTTACCGCAATGTTTGTACCTGAGTTAATAGGTTTGCAGTGCTTACATTACCATGTTATTTACGCATAAGTTATCATGGGTTCGTTTTCAATAAATTTTTTATTCCGGGTCAAAGTTACCGCGGTATTTGGGTATAATTAAGTTATCAGGTTTGTGGTGCGTATATAACCATGCTATTGCACAAAAGTTATTCGGGAATGTTTTAAACAATTTTTCCCCTGGTCAAAGTTATTACAGTATTTGTATGCAAATTATCAGACCCATGGTGTGTACATTACCATGCTATTCACACAGAAGTTTCAAGGTTCCTACCTTCAACAACGATTTTTTATATTTGTATAACACAACTACGAACAACCTAGGGCAGATTCACAATTACCTAGTGCACTGATTAGCTTCAAAGAAAATCTATGTGCATAATGCATATAATCGTTTCTAACTAGTATCCTTCTCTGTGTGTTGGTAGAATAGTACATTCATAACTACAGAATTTCCAATCAATGGACTTGCAAAGTAATATTCTTGCAGCTTCCCATCCATAAGCTGATAAGCAGTTGGTAGTACTAAGCATATGGAGAACAATTATCAACTGAGTTGGAGTCACTCCACTAACTGATTTCTCAAGTCATCAATAAACCATAAATTATGACGATCCCTGAAATTTTTGGTGTAGTAAAAGGATAAGTTCATGTGTTGTACAGTGAAACAAAAGATGTGGATAACCAGTAGTAACACTTCTAGGTGGAAATTATTGCAGAAATATAACATGTTCGTCGCTCAGATTGGTTGTGCAGCCATTTGTAAAGAGTGTTATGGAAGCACACAAGATTGATGATGAGTTAAACTAAAGCAAGATGCAGTGAATTTGTACACAAACATGCAGATATTTTTGCTCCATTTTCTTTCTAACAAAGTCTGTGTACAAAGTACTAAGTACTAGTACTGACCCTCTCTTCAACTTCAACGAGAAATGAACCAGACTGTATCTACAAGCACTACTACATAGGTTCGGAGAACAAACACTATGAACAAACACATTCATGCTAACTCAGGCCATAGCTGCTGCTGTTCCAGCTTCACGAGAGACGCCTCCGCGGGATCACAGAAAAACTAGCGCTAGTTCTACCGACTAAATGAAGTAATAAACTCCGGCACCACCGCGCTTCTGCCCATAATTTTGTGTCCAATTCTACTGACAAACTGAACTCCAGCATCACGAAAGCAACCATGAATAAGCAAACAACTCCGGTGAGTGATGTGGACGGGCCTAGGATCACAACCCAGTTGAGCGAGCACAGCATCAAGGGCTTCATCTGTCAACCAATCGATTCGATCGGCGCTAGTTACTGCTAGGCCAAATCAGTCGAGAACTCCTCCCCTATCCCACCCGACGAAGCAGGAACCCGACTCTGCTGGATCGATTCCTTGCCGCCGATGAAGGGAACCGCCTGGCCGTAGGGGCGAGAGCAAACGAGAATGGGTGAAGAGCTCGTCCTAACTCGACGACATCCCTATTGGGCGACTCAACCTATGCCGTACGAGGGGATAAGGTAACAGGAGAGAGGTAGGAGAGCGGCAATGTGCGGATGTACCAGTGCCCCGCGTAGGGCTGGACCACGACGACGGACGCCGACGGGGAAGACGACCGCCGCCGCACGGAGTGGCCCAAGGCGCATGATGACCCACAAGTATAGGGGATCTATCGTAGTCCTTCCGATAAGTAAGAGTGTCGAACCCAACGAGGAGCAGAAGGAAATGGTAAGCGATTTTCAGCAAGGTATTCTCTGCAAGCACTGAAATTATAGGTAACAGATAGTTTTGTGATAAGATAATTGGTAACGAGCAACAAGTAATAGAAGTAAATAAAGTGCAGCAAGGTGGCCCAATCCTTTTTGTAGCAAAGGACAAGCCTGGACAAACTCTTACATAGAGAAAAGCGCTCCCGAGGACACATGGGAATATCGTCAAGCTAGTTTTCATCACGTTCATATGATTCACGTTCGGTACTTTGATAATTTGGTATGTAGGTGGACCGGTGCTTGGGTGTTGTCCTTACTTGGACAAGCATCCCACTTATGATTAACCTCTATTGCAAGCATCCGCAACTACAACAAAAGTATTAAGGTAAACCTAACCATAGCATGAAACATGTGGATCCAAATCAGCCCCTTACGAAGCAATGCACAAACTAGGGTTTAAGCTTCTGTCACTCTAGCAACCCATCATCTACTTATTACTTCCCAATGCCTTCCTCTAGGCCAAAATAATGGTGAAGTGTCATGTAGTCGACGTTCACATAACACCACTAGAGGAGAGACAACATACATCTCATCAAAATATCGAACGAATACCAAATTCACATGACTACTAATAGCAAGACTTCTCCCATGTCCTCAAAAAACAAACGTAACTACTCACAAAGCATATTCATGTTCATAATCAGAGGGGTATTAATGTACATATAGGATCTGAACATATGATCTTCCACCAAATAAACCAACTAGCATCAACTATAAGGAGTAATTAACACTACTAGCAACCCACAGGTACCAATCCCAGGCTTAGAGGCAAGAATTGGATACAAGAGATGAACTAGGGTTTGAGAGGAGATGGTGCTGGTGAAGATGTTGATGGAGATTGACCCCATCCCGATGAGAGGATCGTTGGTGATGATGATGGCAATGATTTCCCACTCCCAGAGGGAAGTTTCCTCGGCAGAACAGCTCCGCCGGAGTCCTAGATTGGTTCCACCAAGGTTCCTCCTCGTGGCGGCGGAGTCTCGTCTGGAAAGATGGCTTATGACTTTTTCCTCATCGAAAGACTCCATATAGTAGAATATGGGCATCGGAGGGCCACCAGGGGACCCACGAGGCAGGGGCGCGCCCAGGGGGTAGGGCGCGCCCCCACCCTCGTGGGCAGGGTGTGGCCCCCCTCTGGAACTTCTTGCGTTCATTATTTATTATATATTCTGAAAATGACTTCCGTGAAGTTTCAAGACTTTTGGAGCTGTGCAGAATAGGTCTCTAATATTTGCTCCTTTTCCATCCCAGAATCCCAGCTGCCAGCATTCTCCCTCTTTATGTAAACCTTGTAAAATAAGAGAGAATAGGCATAAGTATTGTGACATAATGTGTAATAACAACCCATAATGCAATAAATATCAATATAAAAGCATGATGCAAAATGGACGTATCAACTCCCCCAAGTTTAGACCTCGCTTTCCCTCAAGCAAAATCCGAAATCGAAAAATGAAGGAAATATGCCCTAGATGAAATAATAAAGTTATTATTTTATTTCCTTATATCATGATAAATGCTTATTATTCATGCTAGAATTGTATTAACCGGAAACATAATACTTGTGTGAATACATAGACAAACTAAACGTATGCCTCTACTTGACTAGCTCGTTAATCGAAGATGGTTATGTTTCCTAACCATAGACATGTGTTGTCATTTGATTAACGGGATCACATCATTAGGAGAATGATGTGATTGACATGACCCATTCCATTAGCTTAGCACCCGATCGTTTAGTATGTTGGTATTGCTTTCTTCATGACTTATACATGTTCCTATGACTATGAGATTATGCAACTCCCGTTTGCCGGAGGAACACTTTGTGTGCTACCAAACATGACAACGTAACTGGGTGATTATAAAGGAGCTCTACAGGTGTCTCCAAAGGTACATGTTGGGTTGGCGTATTTCGAGATTAGGATTTGTCACTCCGATTGTCGGAGAGGTATCTCTAGGCCTTCTCGGTAATGCACATCACATAAGCCTTGCAAGCATTGCAACTAATGAGTTAGTTGCGAGATGATGTATTACGAAACGAGTAAAGAGACTTGCCGGTAACGAGATTGAACTAGGTATTGAGATACCGACGATCGAATCTCGGGCAAGTAACATCCGATGACAAAGGGAACAACGTATGTTGTTATGCGGTTTGACCGATAAAGATCTTCGTAGAATATGTAGGAGCCAATATGAGCATCCAGTTTCCGCTATTGGTTATTGACTGGAGACGTGTCTCGGTCATGTCTACATTGTTCTCGAACCCGTAGGGTCCGCACGCTTAACGTTACGATGACAGTTTCATTATGAGTTTATATATTTTGATGTACCGAAGATTGTTCGGAGTCCCGGATGTGATCACGGACATGACGAGGAGTCTCAAAATGGTCGAGACATAAAGATTGATATATTGGACGGCTATATTCGGACACCGGGAGTGTTCCGGAGAAGTTTCGGATAAAACCGGAGTACCGGGGGGTTACCGGAACCCCCCCGGGAGTTAATGTGCCTCATGGGCCCAAAATGGAGAAGAGGAGGGGCGGCCAGGGCAGGCCGCGCGCCCCCTCCCCCTCTAGTCCGAATTGGACAAGGAGGGGGGGCGGCGCCCCCCCTTTCCTTCCTCTCCTCTCTCCCTTCCTTCCCCCTCTCCTAGTTGGACAAGGAAAAAGGAGGGAGTCCTACTCCCGTTAGGAGTAGGACTCCTCCCTAGCGCACCTCCTCCTAGCCGGCCGCCCCTCCCCCTTGCTCCTTTATATAAGGGGGCAGGGGGGCACCTCTAGACACACAAGTTGATCTTGGAGATCGTTCTCTTAGCCGTGTGCGTTGCCCCCCTCCACCATAATCCTCGATAATATTGTAGCGGTGCTTAGGCGAAGCCCTGTGAGGGTAGAACATCAAGATCGTCACCACGCCGTCGTGCTGACGGAACTCTTCCCCGACACTTTGCTGGATCGGAGTCCGGGGATCATCATCGAGATGAACGTGTGCTAGAACTCGGAGGTGCCGTAGTTTCGGTGCTTGATCGGTCGGGCCGTGAAGACGTACAACTACATCAACCGCGTTGTCATAACGCTTCCGCTGTCAGTCTACGAGGGTACGTAGACAACACTCTCCCCTCTCTTTGCTATGCATCACCATGATCTTGTGTGTGCGTAGGAATTTTTTTGAAATTACTACGTTCCCCAACAAAAAATATGTCCACATGTTTAGAGATAGAGGTGTCGATAAAAATAAAATACGGACATGAGGGCATCATGATCATTCTTAGAACAACAACTTATATAATTCTTGTCATATGATCTCTTATGCTAGAGTAACAATTAAATCACAATTTCAAGTATGAATCATAAACTTCATTGAAAACTAACAAACTATAATCTCAGTCATTGGAGCAATTGCAATTTATCATAACATAGGGAAGAGTCAATATATAAGAGCTTTTCAGCAAGTCCACATGCTCAATTATCATATAGTCTTTCACAATTGCTAACACTCACGCAATACTTATGGGTATGGAGTTTTAATCGGACACAGAGAAACATAGGGGCTTATAGTTTTGCCTCCCAACGTTTTACCTCAAGGGTAATGTCAACAATAATAGTTCATGAAAACTCACATCCAGTTAGCCATATATACCAGGATCTTTCCAACATGTTGTGCTTGCCAAACGATAATATGTAAAAAGGAAAGGTGAAGATCACCATGACTCTTATGTAAGGTAGGAGATAAAAGTAAAAGATAGGCCCTTCGCAGAGGGAAGCAGAGGTTTTTATGCGCTTTTATGGATGGATGCACAAAATCTTAATGCAAAAGAACGTCACTTTATATTGCCACTTGTGATATGGACCTTTATTATGCAGTCCGTCGCTTTTATTTCTTCCATATCACACGATCGTATAAAGCTTACCCACACTAATAAGTCATACATATTTAGAGAGCAATTTTTATTGCTTGCACCAATGACAACTTACTTGGAGGATCTTACTCAATCTCATGGCAAAACTGGTTTAAGGGTGTTTCGAAGCACAAGTAGTATCTCTACTTGGTGCAAAGAATTTGGCTAGCATGAGGGGGAAAGGCAAGCTCAATCATGTTGGATGATCCATGACAATATAATTGATCTTAGATGTAAGAAAACATAACCCATTACGTTGTCTTCCTTGTCCAACGTCAACTCTTTAGCATGCCATATTTTAATGAGTGCTCACAATTGTAAAAGATGTCCAAGATAGTGTATTTATATGTGAAGACTTCTCTTTCTTTAATACAGTTGGGGAACGTAGTAATTTCAAAAAAATTCCTATGCACACGCAAGATCATGGTGATGCATAGCAACGAGAAGGGAGAGTGTTGTCCACGTACCCTCGTAGACCGAAAGTGGAAGCGTTAGCACAACGCGGTTGATGTAGTCGTACGTCTTCATGATCAGACCGATCAAGTACCGAACGTACGACACCTCCAAGTTCAGCACACGTTTAGTCCGATGACATCCCTCGAACTCCGATCCAGCCGAGTGTTGAGGGAGAGTTTTGTCAGCACGACGGTGTGGTGACGATGTTGATGTTCTACCAACGCAGGGCTTCGCCTAAGCACCGCTACAGTAATATCGAGGTGGACTATGGTGGAGGGGGGCACCACACACGGCTAAAGGATCAAACGATCAATTGTTGTTTCTATGGGGTGCCCCCTGCCCCCGTATATAAAGGAGCAAGTGGGGGGTGCGGCCGGCCAGGGAGAAGGCACGCTAGGAGGAGTCCTACTCCCACCGGGAGTAGGACTCCCCCCTTTCCTAGTTGGAATAGGATTCGGAGAAGGAAAGAGAGAGGAGAAGAAGGAAAGAGGGGGCCGACCCCCCTTGACCAAAACCAATTCGGTTTGGGCCTTGGGGGGGCGCCCCACACTCCCCTTGCTTCCCTCTATTTCCACTAAGGCCCATATAGGCCCATTAAGCTCCCAGGGGGTTCCGATAACCTCCCGGTACTCCGGTAAAATCCCGATTTCAGCCGGAACACTTCCGACATCCAAACATAGGCTTCCAATATATCAATCTTCATGTCTCGACCATTTTGAGACTCCTCGTCATGTCCTTGATCACATCCGGGACTCCGAACAACCTTGGTACACCAAAACATATAAACTCATAATATAACCGTCATCGTAACGTTAAGCGTGCGGACCGTATGGGTTCGAGAACTATGTAGACATGGCCGAGACACGTCTCCGGTCAATAACCAATAGCGGAACCTAGATGCTCATATTGGCTCCCACGTATTCTACGAAGATCTTTATCGGTCAAACCGCACAACAACATACGTTGTTCCCTCTGTCATCAGTATGTTACTTGCCCGAGATTCGATCGTCGGTATCTCAATACCTAGTTCAATCTCGTTACCGGCAAGTCTCTTTACTCGTTCCGTAATACATCATCCTGCAACTAACTCATTAGTTGCAATGCTTGCAAGGCTTAAGTGATGTGCATTACCGAGAGGGCCCAGAGATACCTCTCCGACAATCGGAGTGACAAATCCTAATCTCAAAATACGCCAACCCAACAAGTACCTTTGGAGACACTTGTAGAGAACCTTTATAATCACCCAGTTACATTGTGACGTTTGGTAGCACACAAAGTGTTCCTCCGGTAAACGGGAGTTGCATAATCTCATAGTCATAGGAACATGTATAAGTCATGAAGAAAGCAATAGCAGAATACTAAACGATCGTGTGCTAAGCTAACGGAATGGGTCATGTCAATCACATCATTCTCCTAATGATGTGACCCCGTTAATCAAATGACAACTCATGTCTATGGTTAGGAAACATAACCATCTTTGATCAACGAGCTAGTCAAGTAGAGGCATACTAGTGACAATCTGTTTGTCTATGTATTCACACATGCATTATGTTTCTGGTTAATACAATTCTAGCATGAATAATAAACATTTATCATGATATAAGGAAATAAATAATAACTTTATTATTGCCTCTAGGGCATATTTCCTTCAGTCTCCCACTTGCACTAGAGTCAATAATCTAGATTACACAGTAATGATTCTAACACCCATGGAGCCTTGGCACTGATCATGTTTTGCTCGTGGAAGAGGCTTAGTCAACGGGTCTGCAACATTCAGATCTGTACGTATCTTGCAAATTTCTATGTCTCCCACCTGGACTAAATCCCGGATGGAATTAAAGCGTCTCTTGATGTGTTTGGTTCTCTTGTGAAATCTGGATTCCTTCGCCAAGGCAATTGCACCAGTATTGTCACAAAAGATTTTCATTGGACCCGATGCACTAGGTATGCCACCTAGATCGGATATGAACTCCTTCATCCAGACTCCTTCATTTGCTGCTTCCGAAGCAGCTATGTACTCCGCTTCACATGTAGATCCCGCCACAATGCTTTGTTTAGAACTGCACCAACTGACAACTCCACCGTTTAATGTAAACACGTATCCGGTTTGCGATTTAGAATCGTCCGAATCAGTGTCAAAGCTTGCATCAACGTAACCGTTTACGATGAGCTCTTTGTCACCTCCATAAACGAGAAACATATCCTTAGTCCTTTTTCAGGTATTTCAGGATGTTCTTGACCGTTGTCTAGTGATCCACTCCTGGATTACTTTGGTACCTCCCTGCTAGACTTATAGCAAGGCACACATCAGGTCTGGTACATAGCATTGCATACATGATGGAGCCTATGGCTGAAGCATAGGGAACATCTTTCATTTTCTCTCTATCTTCTGCAGTGGTCGGGCATTGAGTCTTACTCAACTTCACACCTTGTAACACAGGCAAGAACCCTTTCTTTGCTTGATCCATTTTGAACTTCTTCAAAACTTTGTCAAGGTATGTGGTTTGTGAAAGTCTAATTAAGCGTCTTGATCCATCTCTATAGATCTTGATGCCCAATATGTAAGTAGCTTCACCGAGGTCTTTCATTGAAAAACTCTTATTCAAGTATCCCTTTATGCTATCCAGAAATTCTATATCATTTCCAATTAGCAATATGTCATCCACATATAATATCAGAAATGCTATAGAGCTCCCACTCACTTTCTCGTAAATACAGGCTTCTCCAAAAGTCTGTATAAAACCAAATGCTTTGATCACACTATCAAAGCGTTTATTCCAACTCCAAGAGGCTTGCACCAGTCCATAAATGGATCGTTGGAGCTTGCACACTTTGTTAGCTCCCTTTGGATCGACAAAACCTTTCGGTTGCATCATATACAACTCTTCTTCCAGAAATCCATTCAGGAATGCAGTTTTTACATCCATTTGCCAAATTTCATGATCATAAAATGAGGCAATTGCTAACATGATTCGGACAGACTTAAGCATCGCTACGGGTGAGAAGGTCTCATCGTAGTCAATCCCTTGAACTTGTCGAAAACCTTTTGCAACAAGTCGAGCTTTATAGACAGTAACATTACCGTCAGCGTCAGTCTTCTTCTTGAAGATCCATTTATTCTCAATTGCTTGCCGATCATCGGGCAAGTCAACCAAAGTCCATACTTTGTTCTCATACATGGATCCAATCTCAGATTTCATGGCCTCAAGCCATTTTGCGGAATCTGGGCTCACCATCGCTTCTTCATAGTTCGTAGGATCATCATGATCTAGTAGCATGACTTCCAGAACAGGATTACCGTACCACTCTGGTGCGGATCTTACTCTGGTTGATCTACGAGGTTCAGTAGTAACTTGATCTGAAGTTCCATGATCATCATCATTAACTTCCTCACTAATTGGTGTAGGCGTCACAGAAACCGGTTTCTGTGATGAACTACTTTCCAATAGAGGAGCAGGTATAGTTACCTCATCAAGTTCCACTTTCCTCCCACTCACTTCTTTTGAGAGAAATTCCTTCTCTATAAAGGATCCATTTTTAGCAACGAATGGCTTGCCTTCGGATCTGTGATAGAAGGTGTACCCAAAGTCTCCTTTGGGTATCATATGAAGACACATTTCTCCGATTTGGGTTTGAGCTTATCAGGTTGAAGCTTTTTCTCATAAGCATCGCAACCCCAAACTTTCAGAAACGACAACTTTGGTTTCTTGCCAAACCACAGTTCATAAGGCATCGTCTCAACGGATTTCGATGGTGCCCTATTTAACATGAATGCGGCCGTCTCTAGACCAAAAGCCTACGCACACACACACAAGATCATGGTGATGCATAGCAATGAGAGGGGAGAGTGTTGTCCATGTACCCTTGTAGACCAAAAGCGGAAGCGTTAGCACAACGCGGTTGATGTAGTCTTACGTCTTCACGATCAGACCGATCAAGTACCGAACATACGGCACCTCCGAGTTCAGCACACGTTCAGCCTGATGACGTCCCTCGAACTCCGATCCAGCCGAGTGTTGAGGGAGAGTTTCGTCAGCACGACGGTGTGGTGACGATGTTGATGTTCTACCGACGTAGGGCTTCGCCTAAGCACCGCTACAGTAATATCAAGGTGGACTATGGTGGAGGGGGGCACCGCACACGGCTAAAGGATCAAACGGTCAATTGTTGTTTCTATGGGGTGCCCCCTGCCCCCGTATATAAAGGAGCAAGGGGGGGTGCGGCCGGCCAGGGAGAGGGCGCGCCAGGAGGAGTCCTACTCCCACCGGGAGTAGGACTCCCCCTTTCCTAGTTGGAATAGGATTCGGGAGAAGGAAAGAGAGAGGAGAAGAAGGAAAGAGGGGGCCGGCCCCCCTTGCCCTAAACCAATTCGGTTTGGGCCTTTGGGGGGCGCGCCCCACACTCCCCTTGCTTCCCTCTATTTCCACTAAGGCCCATATAGGCCCATTAAGCTCCCGGGGGTTCCGGTAACCTCCCGGTACTCCGGTAAAATCCCGATTTCACCCGGAACACTTCCGACATCCAAACATAGGCTTCCAATATATCAATCTTCATTTCTCGACCATTTCGAGACTCCTCGTCATGTCCTTGATCACATCCGGGACTCCGAACAACCTTTGGTACATCAAAACATATAAACTCATAATATAACTGTCATCGTAACGTTAAGCATGCGGACCCTACGGGTTCGAGAACTATGTAGACATGACCGAGACACGTCTCTGGTCAATAACCAATAGCGGAACCTGAATGCTCATATTGGCTCCCACATATTCTACGAAGATCTTTATCGGTCAAACAACACAACAACATACGTTGTTCCCTTTGTCATCGGTATGTTACTTGCCCGAGAGTCGATCGTCGGTATCTCAATATCTAGTTCAATCTCGTTACCGGCAAATCTCTTTACTCGTTTTGTAATACATCATCCCGCAACTAACTCATTAGTTGCAATGCTTGCAAGGCTTAAGTGATGTGCATTACCGAGAGGGCCCAGAGATACCTCTTCGACAATCGGAGTGACAAATCCTAATCTCGAAATACGCCAACCCAACAAGTACCTTTGGAGACACCTGTAGAGCACCTTTATAATCACCCAGTTACGTTGTGACGTTTGGTAGCACACAAAGTGTTCCTCCGGTAAACGGGAGTTGCATAATCTTATAGTCATAGGAACATGTATAAGTCATGAAGAAAGCGATAGCAGAATACTAAACGATCGTGTGCTAAGCTAACGGAATGGGTCATGTCAATCACATCATTCTCCTAATGATGTGACCCCGTTCATCAAATGACAACTCATGTCTATGGTTAGGAAACATAACCATCTTTGATCAACGAGCTAGTCAAGTAGAGGCATACTAGTGACAATCTGTTTGTCTATGTATTCACACATGTATTATGTTTCCGGTTAATACAATTCTAGCATGAATAATAAACATTTATCATGATATAAGGAAATAAATAATAACTTTATTATTGCCTCTAGGGCATATTTCCTTCAATTACTTCCTATTAATTGCAACGATGACCAAAACTATGTTTGTCAACTCTCAACAACTTTTATTCATAATACTCTTTATATGTGAGCTCATTACTCTCCATAAGATCCATATGATCTCTTTTATTCTTTTTATTCTTTTATTATTTTATTCACTCAAGATCATGGCAAAATAATCAAGCCCCTGACTCAACACTAATCTTTATTATATATAGCTCACGGACTCAATTACATAGAGGGATCATAAAGCAAAACTCAAAACTAGATCATGCTAAGAATTTTTATTCTACTAGATCAAAATATTATCAAAAGGATCGAACTAAGAAAAACGGTAAAGATAAAAGTGATGGTGATACTATACCGGGGCACTCCCCCAAGCTTGGCAGTTGCCAAGGGGAGTGCCCATACCCATGTGATCATGTCTCCTTTGTTGGTGAAGAAGATGGTGGTGATGATGGATAGTCGCACATCGAGCGTAGGAGGTCTTCCAACTTGCGGATAATGCCCTTGAGTGCGATGATCTGCTCCTTCAACAAAATATTTTCACATGTGAGATACTTGTTTTGTATACGAGCTAACTCAATCATCTTGAAAGCTTCGATCTCAGTTGGGGTAAGAAGATTGTGATCAAGTTGAAGGATGTCTTCTGTTGCCGGAACTTGGTCCTCCGTGGCCTTCTTGATCCCTTCATCCTTGTTGATCTCCATGGATTCTTCTCTCTTCAGCTCTATCTTCATTAGCCAAGCATCATTGCCCTCATTGTTGGAGGAGGAGGGAGACGACATGATGCGTGGCTTTGACAACCCTGGCAGAAAACAGCTCGAAACAAGAACATGAGATTTTTGCGTGATACGGTGGTCAAAACCTTCGGAAGGTTATATAATGAATTTTTACCGACCAAAATACGTGTCGTGTAAGAAAACAGAGTCCGAAGAGCACACGAGGTGCCCACGAGGTACGGGGCATGCCTAGGGGATAGGGCGCGCCCTCCACCCTCATGGATCCCTCGTGTCCTTCCCGGACTGCTTCTTATTTTTCTATTTTTCTAAATATTCCAAAGCGGAAGAAAATTGCCATTAGAACTGTTTTGGAGTCGGTTTACTTACCGTACCACATACCTATTCCTTTTCGAAGTCTGAAACGTTCCGGAAAGTATCCCTTATGTATTCCTCCGGGGTTACGGTTTCAATAACATTGGTTTCAAAATTTATAGGGTTACCTGAGATATAATGTTTAATTCTTTGACCGTTCACCACCTTCGGATTTGTGCCTTCGAAGTTGTTGATTTTTATGGCACCGGAACGATAGACCTCCTCGATAACGTAAGGACCTTCCCATTTAGAGAGAAGTTTTCCTGCAAAAAATTTTAAACGAGAGTTGTATAATAATACATAATCACCTACATTAAACTCGCGCTTTTGTATTCTTTTGTCATGCAATCTTTTGAATTTTTCTTTAAACAACTTGGAATTTTCGTAGGCTTGGGTTCTCCATTCATCAAGTGAGCTAATGTCAAAGAACCTCTTCTCACCGGCAAGTTTGAAATCATAGTTGAGCTCTTTAATAGCCCAATATGCCTTATGTTCTAGTTCGAGAGGTAAGTGACATACTTTTCCATAAACCATTTTATACGGAGATATACCCATAGGATTTTTATATGCAGTTCTATAGGCCCATAATGCATCATCAAGTTTCTTGGACCAATTCTTTCTAGTTCTATTAACAGTCTTTTGCAAAATTAATTTGAGTTCTCTATTGCTCAATTCTACTTGACCACTAGACTATGGGTGATAAGGAGAGGCAATTCTATGATTAACATCATATTTAGCAAGCATTTTACAGAAAGCACCATGAATAAAATGTGAACCACCATCAGTCATTAAATATCTAGGGACTCCAAACCTTGGAAAAATAACTTCTTTAAGCATCTTAATAAAGGTGTTATGATGATCACTACTAGTTGGAATAGCTTCTACCCACTCAGTAACGTAATCAACAACAACTAAAATATGTGTATATCCATTAGAGGCAGGAAAAGGTCCCATATAATCAAAGCCCCAAACATCAAATGGTTCAATAACAAGTGAATAATTCATAGGCATTTCTTGACGTCTACTAATATTACCAATTCTTTGACATTCATCACAAGACAAAACAAACTTACGGACATCCTTG
Source organism: Triticum urartu (assembly GCF_056163025.1). Lineage (NCBI taxonomy): Eukaryota > Viridiplantae > Streptophyta > Magnoliopsida > Poales > Poaceae > Triticum > Triticum urartu. The sequence goes on from NC_141878.1 coordinate 520,998,302, forward strand.
AAGAGAGTAGGCCAATAAAAACTGGATTGCAATACCTTGTGTGCAGTTCTATCTCCACGTGGTGTCCTCCATAAGCCTCGGAATGACACTTGCCTAGGATCTGTTCCTGTTCATGCTCAGGTACACAACGTCTAATAACACCATCTACTCCTTCTTTATAAAGATGTGGGTCATCCCAAAAGTAATGCCTCAAATCATAGAAAAATGTTTTCTTTTGTTGGTATGTGAAACTAGGTGATATAAATTTAGCAACAATATAATTAGCATAATCAGCATACCATGGAGTAGTACGAGAAGCATTTATGACATTTAATTGTTCATCAGGAAAGCTATCATCAATAGGTAGTGGGACATCAAGCACATTTTCTAACCTAGACAAGTTGTCTACAACGGGGTTCTCAGCTCCCTTTCTATCAATTATATGCAAATCAAATCTTGTAGCAAGAGAACCCATCTAATGAGTCTAGGTTTAGCATCTTTATTTTCCATAAGATATTTAATAGCAACATGATCCGTGTGAATAGTTACTTTAGAATCAACAATATAAGGTCTGAACTTATCACAAGCAAATACAACTGCTAAGAATTCTTTTTCAGTAGTAGCATAATTTCTCTCAGCATTGTCTAGAGTTTTTTACTAGCATATTGAATAACATTTAATTTCTTATCAACTCTTTGCCCTAGAACAGCACCTACAGCATAATCACTAGCATCACACATAATTTCAAAGGGTAAATTCCAATCAGGTGGCTGAACAATCGGTGCAGAGATCAATGCTTTCTTAAGTATTTCAAATGCTTCTACGCAATCATCATCAAAAACAAATGGTATATCTTTTTGTAATAAATTAGTCAGAGGCCGAGAAATTTTTGAGAAGTCCTTAATGAACCTCCTATAAAAACCGACGTGACCAAGGAAACTTCTTATACCTTTGATGTCCTTGGGACATGGCATCTTTTCAATAGCATCAACCTTAGCTTTATCAACTTCAATACCTCTTTCAGAAATTTTATGCCCCAAGACAATACCTTCATTAACCATAAAGTGGCACTTTTCCCAATTCAAGACAATATTAGTTTCTTCACATCTCTGCAAAACTCGATCAAGGTTGCTCAAGCAATCATCAAAAGAGGATACATAGACGGAGAAATCGTCCATGAAAACCTCACAAATCTTTTCACAAAAGTCAGAGAATATAGCCATCATGCATCTTTGGAAGGTAGGAGGTGCATTACATAAACCAAAAGGCATACGTCTATAAGCAAAAGTACCAAACGAACAAGTAAAAGTGGTCTTAGATTGATCATCAGCTGACACATGTATTTGAGAGAAACCAGAATAACCATCTAGAAAGCAAAAATGTGTATGTTTGGATAATCTTTCTAGCATTTGATCAATAAAAGGTAAGGGGTAATGACCTTTTTTAGTAGCCTTATTTAATTTGCGGAAATCAATTACCATCCTATAACCTGTAATAATTCTTTGCGGAATCAATTCATCTTTATCATTAGGAACGACAGTAATACCTCCCTTTTTAGGGACACAATGGACGGGACTTACCCACTGACTATCAGCAATGGGATAAATAATACCTGCCTCCAGAAGTTTTAGTATTTCCTTTCTTACAACTTCTTTCATCTTAGGATTCAGCCATCGTTGGTGATCACGAACTGGTAAGGCATCTTTCCGAATGAGACTCCGCCGCCACAAGGCAGAACCTTGGAGGAACCAATCTAGGGCTCCGGCAGAGCTGTTCTGCCAGGGAAACTTCCCTCCGGGAGGGGGAAATCATCGCCATCGTCATCACCAATGATCCTCTCATCGGGAGGGGGTCAATCTCCATCAACATCTTCACCAGCACCATCTCCTCTCAAACCCTAGTTCATCTCTTGTATCCAATTCTTGCCTCTAAGCCTGGGATTGGTACCTGTGTGTTGCTAGTAGTGTTAATTACTCCTTGTAGTTGATGCTAGTTGGTTTATTTGGTGGAATATCATATGTTCAGATCCTATATGCACATTAATACCCCTCTGATTATGAACATGAATATGCTTTGTGAGTAGTTACGTTTGTTTCTGAGGACATGGGAGAAGTCTTGCTATTAGTAGTCATGTGAATTTGGTATTCGTTCGATATTTTGATGAGATGTATGTTGTCTCTCCTCTAGTGGTGTTATGTGAGCGTCGACTACATGACACTTCACCATTATTTGGGCCTAGAGGAAGGCATTGGGAAGTAATAAGTAGATGATGGGTTGCTAGAGTGACAAAAGCTTAAACCCTAGTTTATGCGTTGCTTCGTAAGGGGCTAATTTGGATCCACATATTTCATGCTATGGTTAGGTGAGCATAAATTTTTTGAATAATCATTTCTCTTGAGAGCTCATGATTGGGGCATGAATATAACATTGATTTAAGCCTCCTCCAAGCTTGAGCGACGCTTTCTCCTTCGCGAGGCCAGAAATTATATATATAATTGAGATCACGATGAACAAGATGCATAGGATAAAACTTCTGATGAAATTCCAATTTCAATCGTTTGTAGTTCCATGACCCCGTATCATCACATAGCCTATACCATGTCAATGCATCTCCCTTCAAAGATAAAGGAAATACCTTATTATTAATAACATCTCCGGGCACACCTGCAAACTTAAATAATTCACAAACTTCATCCACATATATTAGGTGCTCATCAGGATACTTTGTTCCATCTCCTGCAAAAGGATTAGCTAGCAGTTTTTCTAACATACCCGAAGGACTTTCAAAGCAGACATTTTCATTTTCAGTAGGTTGAGGAGCAACTCTTTGCTCTACTGGTCGGGGTGAAGATACCCCAAACAAGCCCCTCAGAGGATTACTTTCCATATTAACAAGTGACAGTAAATTTCAGCACACTATATAAATTTTTCCTTACCAAATTCCATCTACCAAAGGCGCTTCACTCCCCGGCAACGACGCCAAAAAAGAGTCGTGATGACCCACAAGTATAGGGGATCTATCGTAGTCCTTTCGGTAAGTAAGAGTGTCGAACCCAACGAGGAGCAAAAGGAAATGGTAAGCGGTTTTCAGTAAGGTATTCTCTGCAAGCACTGAAATTATAGGTAACAGATAGTTTTGTAATAAGATAATTGGCAACGAGCAACAAGTAACAAAAGTAAATAAAGTGCAGCAAGGTGTCCCAATCCTTTTTGTAGCAAAGGACAAGCCTGAACAAACTCTTATATAGAGAAAAGCGCTCCCGAGGACACATGGGAATATCGTCAAGCTAGTTTTCATCATGTTCATATGATTCGCGTTCGGTACTTTGATAATTTGGTATGTAGGTGGACCGGTGCTTGGGTGCTGTCCTTACTTGGACAAGCATCCCACTTATGATTAACCTCTATTGCAAGCATTCGCAACTACAATAAAAGTATTAAGGTAAACCTAACCATAGCATGAAACATGTGGATCCAAATCAGCCCCTTACGAAGCAACACATAAACTAGGGTTTAAGCTTTTGTCACTCTAGCAACCCATCATCTACTTATTACTTCCCAATGCCTTCCTCTAGGCCCAAATAATGGTGAAGTGTCATGTAGTCGACGTTCACATAACACCACTAGAGGAGAGACAACATACATCTCATCAAAATATCAAACGAATACCAAATTCACATGACTACTAATAGCAAGACTTCTCCCATGTCCTCAGGAACAAACGTAACTACTCACAAAGTATATTCATGTTCATAATTAGAGGGGTATTAATGTTCATATAGGATCTGAGCATATGATCTTCCAACAAATAAACCAACTAGCATCAACTACAAGGAGTAATTAACACTACTAGCAACCCACAGGTACCGATCCCAGGCTTAGAGGCAAGAATTGGATACAAGAGATGAACTAGGGTTTGAGAGGAGATGGTGCTGGTGAAGATGTTGATGGAGATTGACCCCCTCCCGATGAGAGGATCGTTGGTGATGACGGTGGCGATGATTTCCCCCTCCTGGAGGGAAGTTTCCCCGGCAGAACAGCTCCGTCGGAGTCCTAGATTGGTTCCGCCTCGTGGCGGCGGAGTCTCGTCTGGAAAGATGGCTTATGATTTTTTCCTCGTCAAAAGACTCCATATAGCAGAAGATGGGCATCGGAGGGCCACCAGGGGACCCATGAGGCAGGGGGCGCGCCCAAGGGGGTAGGGCGCGCCCCCACCCTCATGGGCAGGGTGTGGCCCCCCTCTAGAACTTCTTGCGCTCATTATTTATTATATATTCTGAAAATGACTTCCGTGAAGTTTCAGGACTTTTGGAGCTGTGCAGAATAGGTCTCTAATATTTGCTCCTTTTCCAGCCCAGAATCCCAGCTGCCAGCATTCTCCCTCTTTATGTAAAGCTTGTAAAATAAGAGAGAATATGCATAAGTATTGTGACATAATGTGTAATAACAGTCCATAATGCAATAAATATCAATATAAAAGCATGATGCAAAAGGACGTATCAGCGCACAGCGGGAATTGCAGGTTGCCGCGAAGCACGACCTCGAAGATCTCCGGGCGCAGTGCGGTCGAGCGTATCGAGACGGGGAGGCTGCTCGCAGATGTGAGATCTCAAACTAACGGCATCCAAGTCGTGTGGCAGTTTTGCAAAAAAGAATTGGGTTGCCAAATACATATTTCGTTTAGTATATTACCGTCCTATTTTCGCAAAAAGTTACTTGGGGTATGTTTTTCAACAAAAAATTCCCTCGATCATAGTTACCGCGGCGTTTGTACGTAAGTTATCGGGTGTGCGGTTCATATATCACCATGCTATTTTCACATAAGTTGTCGGGGGTATATTTTTCTACAACTTTTCTTCCCTTGTTCATACCGCGATGTTTGTACGTAAGTTATCGAGTATGTGGTTCTTATATTACCATGTATTTTCACAAAAGTTACTGAGGGTATGTTTTTCAACAACTTTTTTGCTTTGGTCAAAGTTATCGTGGTGTTTATACGAAAGTTATCAGATCCGCGGTTTGTAGATTGTTGTGCTATTTTTCACATAAGCTACCGGAGGGTATAACTTTTAATAACTTTTTTTCCAACCCGCAAAAGTTACCGCGGTGTTTGTACATAAGTTATCGGGTCTGTGGTCCGTTATTATCATCTTTTTTCACATAAATTATCCGGGTATATTTTTCAACAACTCTTTTCTCCTTGGTCAAATTTACCGCGATGTTTCTATGTAAGTTACCGGGTATGTGGTGTGTATTGCCATGTTATTTTCACATAAGTTACCGGGGGTAAGTTTTTCAAGAACTTCCTTCCCTTGCGCAAAGTTATCACGGTGTTTGTACCTAGGTTATCGGATCTGCGATGCGTATGTTACCATCCTATTTACACAGAAGTTGTCGGGATTATATTTTTCAACCAATTATTTTCTCCCGGTAAAGTTACGCTTTGTTTGTACCTCGGGTTTGCGGTTCGTATTTACCGTGCTATTTTCACATAAGTTATCAGGGGTACTTTTTTTAACATTATTTTTCCCTTTGTCAAAGTTATCGTGGTGTTTGTACCTAAGTTATTGGGTATGCGGTCCATATATTACCTTGCTATTTTCACATATAAGTTATCAGGTTATGTTTTTGAACTTTTTTCACCTTGGTCAAATTTACCACAATGTTTGTACCTGAGTTAACAGGTTTGCGGTGCTTACATTACCATGTTATTTACGCATAAGTTATCATGAGTTCGTTTTCAATAATTTTTTTATTCCGGGTCAAAGTTACCGTGGTATTTGGGCATAATTAAGTTATCAGGTTTGTGGTGCGTATATAACCATGCTATTGCACAAAAGTTATTTGGGAATGTTTTAAACATTTTTTCCCCTGGTCAAAGTTATTACAGTATTTATATGCAAATTATCAGACCCATGGTGTGTACATTACCATGATATTCACACATAAGTTTCAAGGTTCCTACCTTCAACAATGATTTTTTATATTTGTATAACACAACTACGAACAACCTAGGGCAGATTCACAATTACCTAGTGCACTGATTAGCTTCAAAGAAAATCTATGTGCATAATGCATATAATTGTTTCTAACTAGTATCCTTCTCTGTGTGTTGGTAGAATAGTACATTCATAACTACAAAATTTTCAATCAATGAACTTGCAAAGTAATATTCTTGCAGCTTCCCATCCATAAGCTGATAAGCAGTCGGTAGTACTAAGCATATGGAGAACAATTATCAACTGAGTTGGAGTCACTCCACTAACTGATTTCTCAAGTCATCAATAAACCATAAATTATGACGATCCCTGAAATTTTTGGTGTAGTAAAAGGCTAAGTTCATGTGTTGTACAATGAAACAAAAGATGTGGATAACTAGTAGTAACACTTCTAGGTGGAAATTGTTGCAGAAATATAACATGTTCGTCGCTCAGATTGGTTGTGCAGCCATGTCTAAAGAGTGTTATGGAAGCACACAAGATTGATGATGAGTTAAACTAAAGCAAGGTGCAGTGAATTTGTACACAAACATGCAGATATTTTTGCTCCATTTTCTTTATAACAAAGTCTGCGTACAAAGTACTAAGTACTAGTACTGACCCTCTCTTCAACTTCAATGAGAAATGAACCAGACTGTATCTACAAACACTACTACATAGGTTTAGAGAACAAACACATTCATGCCAATTCAGGCCATAGCTGCTGCTGTCCCAGCTTCACGAGAGACGCTTCCGCAGGATCACAGAAAAACTAGCGCTAGTTCTACCGACTAAATGAAGTAATAAACTCCAGCACCATCGCGCTTCTGCCCATCATTTTGTGTCCAATTCTACTTGCAAACTGAACTCCAGCATCACGAAAACAACCATGAATAAGCAAACAACTCCGGTGAGTGATGCGGACGGGCCTAGGATCGCAGCCCAGTTGAGCGAGCACAGCATCAAGGACTTCATCCATCAACCAATCGATTCGGTCGGCGCTAGTTACTGCTAGGCCAAATCAGCCGAGAACTCCTCCCCTATCCCACCCGACGAAGCGGGAACCCGACTCTGCTGGATCGATTCCCTACCGCCGACGAAGGGAACCGCCTGGCCGTAGGGGCGGGAGCAAACGGGAACGGGTGAAGAGCTCGTCCTGACTCGATGACATCCCTATTGGCCGACTCAATCTATGATGTACGAGGGGATAAGGTAACAGGAGAGAGGTAGGAGAGCGGCGATGTGCGGATGTAACAGTGCCCCGCGGAGGGCTGGACCACGCCGACGGACGCCGACGGGGAAGACGGCCGCCGCTGCGCGGAGTGGCCAAGGCGCACAGCGGGAATTGCAGGTTGCCGTGAAGCACGACCTCGAAGATCTCCAGGCGCAGTGCGGTCGAGCGTATCGGGACGGGGAGGCTGCTCGCAAATGTGAGATCTCAAACGAACGGCATCCAAGTCGTGTGGCAGTTTTGCAAAAAAGATTTGGATTGCCAAATACATATTTCGTTATTTTTTTTTTACAAATACATGTTGAACATTTTTCGTATGCATGCTGAAATTTTTAGATACATGGTAAATTTTTTAAAATACACATTGATCATTTTATTTGAATACATATTCAACAAATGCACATGAAACATTATTTATACATACAGGTTGAACATTTTTCAGATATATATTGAACATTTTCTAAATAGACATTCAACATTTTTCTTTGAATACATGTTGAACATTTTGTCAAATGCACATTGAACATGTTCAAAATACACGGGGAACATTTCCTAACACACGTCTAAAAGTTCAATCACGCCCTTAATTATATTTTAATGTTGATGACAATATACTTATAGAGGACTAATACGTTTGCTAAGTAATTTTATACGTGTTAGTCGCATGGATATATCGTGTCGTGGATCATAGACCCCCAAAACTGCCAATATCTCAAAGACGTGTGCAATAACAAAGTGAAGCATAGCTTTACTCTTTTCATTTCTGAGTTATAGAGATCCTACACTACTAAGCGAGGGCCAGAGGGGTTTGAAAATGACAAGCTCAGGTCACTATCATCAGTACATGCATATTTTCCCAAAAGCCTAAACACACTCCAGTTGCAAAATACCAAAGCCATATGTACTTCCACCTAGTGAGTTTGTCCAGGGTTTCCGAGCGATGGTCGGACTGTGTGGTTAATTGGCTCCGGGCAACATAACCACAAAATCATAGCCGGAAAGCCCAAAAGTTCTAGGCGACGTCCGCACATGGCCTCTCTAGGTGGCGAATTCTCCGGGGAAAAGTTGTCGGAGCGTCCGGGCCACTATTCTTCTCCGTGTTTGGCTGCTGACTTAAACAAAGTTCAGTGATCAGACTGTCCGAGTATGTAATTCCCATACTAAAACGACTAGCTTCTCTCCCACCTATATATATGCCTTCCGGTGAGCAGCGGACCTGACGACCGTGCTTTCGGTGAGCAACGGGCGGGACGCCTGGACCTTGAAATCACTAATTAAGGAGTATTCGTTGCAAAGAACACTTCACTTTCCGATGTCGTGATAAGTGGCGCATATGCAGCGCGTCACTTATCGCAACCTGTAAGTTTTCTTTTTTTCGTAAATCCGTTTAGTCAAAACATTTTATCTCTTAAACCGTGCGTCCAAATTTCGATCCGTTTTCATCATTGAATTCCTCGCGTCAAGATCTTCAAAGCTAAATTCCATGTTGACAGGTTTTGATGAACTTTTTTTTCATGGAAAAAACCGGACGAAAAAACCGAACCGGGAGCACGGTTTTTTTCCCTTTCCGAAAGAGGCACGTCCGTGCCTTTCGCGAAATCACAACCGTGCCTCTCGTGAAAGCAAAACCGTGACTCTCGTGAAAGAAAAAAATTTAGAAAATGTGTTTTTTTTCGTTTCCGAGAGGCACCGCCATGACTCTCGCGAAAGCAAAACCGTAACTCTCGCGAAAGAAAAAAACAGAAACGCGTATATTTTTCCCTTTCCGAGAGGCACGACCGTGACTTTCACGTAAGCACAACCGTGCCTCTCGCGAAAGCAAAACCGTGACTCTCACGAAAGAAAAAAAAACAGAAAACACGTTTTGTTTTTCCCTTTCCGAGAGGCACGGCCGTGACTCTCGCTAAAGCACAACCGTGAATCTCGCGGAAAAAAAATAGAAAACACATTTTTTTACGTTTCCGAAAGGCACGGCCGTGACTCTCGATAAAGCACAACCATGCCTCTCGCGGAAGAAAAACCGTGACTTTCGTGAAAGGGAAAAAAAGAAAACGCGATTTTTCGCACAAATTTTTTTTTTGATTTTTTTAATCAAAAAACTAAGAAAGACCGTGGGAAAACCAAAACATCGAAAAAACCCGTTTAAAAGACCGAAAATGCATGCGAAAAAATAAAAAACATAAAATCCGAAAGGAGCGTCCAGAGCGCGACACGTGACGAATGGCTGAGAGCGCGTCAAGTGGCGCTGATCGTTGTGAAGCTCCCGAAGGAGCACTCGTTAACTAGTTGCTCCATGTGGACCCAGATCTCGTTGCGCGTCCGTGTGTAATTGTTTTTTTTTTTTGCTATAAAGCACGCGCTAGAGTTGGGTCCGGCCCGGGTGGGACGAGCCCACTAGAGAAAAGAGGCTGGGAGGTGATACCGCAAATGCTATAAATCGCCTGTTGCGAGATGAAACAGTGTCTCGCCTGAAAGCGGAAGTCTATTTCGGAAACCTTCCATCCAGTTTTGGAGAGGCTCTGACAGTTTTTCTTTTCTTTTTCTGTGCTTTAATTTGTTGATTATTACTTCCTCCGTAAATTATTATAAGAGTGTTTAGAACACTACTTTAGTGATCTAAACGCTCTTATATTAGTTTACAGAGGGAGTATTATATTTATTTATTTCAATTTTTTCAAATACTATTGATTTTTTAATACAAGTTGAACATTTTTCGTATACACGCCGACATTTTTAGATACACGTTGATTTTTTCAAATACACGTTGATCATTTTATTTGAATACATATTGAACAAATGCACATGAAACATTATTTATATACAGGCTGCGCATTTTTCATATATATATATATATTGAACATTTTCTAAATAGACATTGAACATTTTTCTTTGAATACATGTTAAACATTTTGTCATATGCACATTGAACATGTTCAAAATACACGGGGAACATTTCCTAACACACATTTGAAAGTTCAATCATGCCGCCCTTAGTCATATTTTAATATTGATGATAATGTATTTATAGAGGACTAATACATTTGCTAAGTAATTTTATACGTGTTAGTCCCATGTATACATCGTGTCATGGATCATAGACCCCCAAAAGTGCTAATGACTCAAAGACGTATGCAATAACAAAGTAAGCATAGCTTTACTCTTTTTCATTTCTGAGTTACAGGGGTTCTGCACTACTAAGCGGGGGTCGGAGGGGTTTGAAAATGACAAGCATAGGTCACAATCATCACTACATGCATATTTCCCCGAAAGCCCAAAATCCTAAACACACTCCCATCGCAAAATACCAAAGCCATATGTACTTCCACCTAGCGAGTTTATCTGGGCAGTTTTTTGTCGAACTGTCCGGCTAACTCATATCACACAAAAAGAAGCCAAAGAAAACCTAGCAGGATTTTCCAGGGTTATTCACGTGATAGTCGGGCTATCTCGCTAATTCGCTTCGGGTAACATAACCTCAGAATCGTAGTCGGGGAGTCTACCAGAAGGTCCAAGCTACGCCCAGACATTGCCTCTCTAGGTGGGCAGATTATCCGGGCAAAAGTTGTCGGACTGTCTGGGCCACTCTTCTTCTCCGCGTCTGGCTGCTGACTTAAGCAAAGTTTGGTGGTCGGACTATCCGACTGTGTATTCCGATACTAAAATGGCTAGTTTCTCCCCCACCCCCGATATATACCCCTTCACCACCTGCTAGGGAGATTGACCAACACATGTACATTGACTAGATCTAAGAAAGGCACCCTCTCATATCTCGACATCAAATCACAGATTTCTAGAGAGATTAACCCGAACATAGATCCATGCCCCCTCTCTCTCTTTTGACCAAAGTAATTCGTGATTTGAGTTGGTTTCGAGCTTTTCCCCTTTGTTCTTGCTACTCTTGGAAATTGGAGACTCCTAGGCGGTAGGAGTTCTTCGGTGAGAAATCAACTAATGTTTTACCCCTAAAACGACTTGCGAGTATTTGAAGGTCACCTCAAGGTCTACCACTAGTGATTGGGAATCGCCTTCGTGGTGATATATAAGAAAAATACTGTGACCCTTTGTGGTGTTGGTGTGCCTCTGTGAAAACACTCATCCCTTCAACGGGGATCCTCCAAGGAAGTGAACGTCAGAACACATTATCGTCTTAGCTGTCTTCAGTTACCCCTAACCTTAACTCCTTGTGGTTTATTTTGGTCATTTGACCTTGCAAGCATCACATAGGTTGTTTATCTCACCATAATTGCTAGTACTCAATTAAAATTTGTAGTTGTCCCTATCCACCCCCTCTAGCTACATATTGATCTTTTTAGTATTATATATCTTTCATAAATAACATGGACACATTTTAAGTGTTTAATGCCATAATATTTTTCTGAATGATACGTAACATTTTTCCAAAATTACTCAAACAGAATTTTACAGTATGTAAATAGTTTTTAAAGCAAGGTCATTGTTGGAATGATATAAATATTGTCTCCAAATTACATGAACAACGTTTTTACATTATATGAGAATTTTTAACGTGCGGCAATTTTTTTTTGAAACATGCCTAAAGAAATTTAAAAAACGTATATATTACAACATTTGAAATGTAAACAAAAATTTTAAAATAAAAGGAAAAACATGAACGAAATATAAAATTGTCTACAGAATGAACAAAATTGTTTATACAATGTTTGCGTAGTAAAAAATGTTTATTGCTATTAAATAAATGTAAGACGAGCATTTGGAAAATGTTACCATGTATGCAACAAAGTGTTTGAAACATGTATTTTTTTAAGAAATATACATCATGTATTTGACAATGTCCAATGAAAAATATTTGATGTGTGCTCTAAAAATGTATTCCCTCCATTCCTAAATATAAGTCTTTGTAGGGATTTCACTATGGAGCACATACAAATGTATATAAATGCATCTTAGTGTAGATTCATTCATTTTGCTCCGTATGTGGTCCATATTGAAATTTCTATAAAGACATATATTTAGGAACGGATGGAGTACATTGTCTACTGAGAAAAGGTAGACATGCGTTGAAAAGAAGATAACCAATAAACACTGACAAAGAAGCAAAAAAGAAAAGCAAAGAAAATAGAAAATAAACATAGTATAGCAAAGAAAGAAAGAGAAAAAGAAAAAACATCGAGAAAATAAAGAAAACAAAGTAAAATAAAGAAAAAAAATGTGAAAAACAAAGAAAACCGGAGCGAGAGAACCTACGGTGACAACCACGAGCGGCAGCGAGCAACCGTGCTAAATGGGCCGGCCCGCTGGTCATTGCCCATAGGCAATTTCAATAAAGGAACTGGTATGGGCGACACATAGTTGTCCGCGCCTGGTGATACGGTATGTCCTGGTATCCATCAATCCATGGGCCCCGAGGATTGTGACAACGGGATAAGAAAAGGTTTTGCCATTTCTGAAAAGAAAAGGTTTTGTCAGTGATGTGTAGAGGGCACTAGTATTGGAAGAAAAGTTCCACTCTTCTTCTTAAACACTGTAAAAGATAAAAAAGAAGTCTGTATTTGAACTCTGATTTGAATTCCTTTCTCATTTCCACAGGAAAACAGTCTCAACTAAATTACCCCCAAAATGTCCCCGTTTTCACCACCAAAAACAGCCTGAATTCCCCACTTACAAAAAGCGTATAGAACTGAGTAGTTGCGCTGTCACGTGTACGGAGAAGCCCGCCTGAAGCTTCTGATTTGGTGACCCAGTACGTTGACCCCTAGTACCACCGGCGACGGGCGGGCGGCCAGTTTCCCGCAGGCCATCAAACTAAAAAGAGCGAGATTTGCTAGATCATCCGCCAACAGCGACCGGATAGATGCCTTTGGACGCTCTCACTCCCACGCGAGTACTAGTACGAGTACGACCCCTAGCTAGGCCCTAGACTCCGACCGACCCTCCGTTGGTTCGGGCTGGGCGCGCAGGAGGGAGGGGGGAGGAACAGGCGGGACGTACCGGACCCCGAGGCGGGCGGGCGGATCGAGGAGGTAGGCAGGCAGACGTGGACGGGTGGGCGGCCGAATCCCCAGGCGGCAGCGGCAGCGGCAGCGGCTGGATAGAATGATGCATGCATGCATGCGCGCGCCGCACCGCAACAGGGCCGCCGGTCCGCCCATGCCGGAACTGCTCGTCAAATCCCGACGATAAGGGCATGTACAACGATTGATAAGATAGTTTTATCTTAAGTTTTGCATGTAATTAGAGATGATAAAAATACATGTCTATAATGGGTCATCTCTTAGCCTTATCTTCAATAATTAGTTGTTCTTAAAAACATGGTGAGACAAATTGTGCTAAGAGATCATCTTTTGTTTTTTCTTAAATAAGATAAGACAAGCCTTTTCTTATGATTTCTTTCTCCTCCATCTCATCATTTATCCTACATGGCAGTTTTAAATAGAACCATTGTACATGCCCTAAGAATGTCTACACGAGGGCGCCCAAAATTCGCCTCAAACGGACCGATCAATAGTTGGTCCCAAAAATGCAATTTAGCCGGGCTTCTCGAATGGATATTAAACGTTTAAATTAACTGACACCTCTCATATTCAATTCAAAATATGAGGCAGATATGAAGGCCCCCTGGCGCGTCCGCCACGACGGATTGATGGTGGGGTCTCATAGAAAAACACTCCGAAATCTGGTGGTTTAAAGGGCGTCTACTTCGTCGGACCGATGGTGTCACATGACGCTGCTCCGACGGGCCACGTAGTGCCTAACTCGGCTATTTAAGCCAACCGCCGGCATCGAAATTCTAACCGTCCATATTTCTCCTTTTCGGCCCACCGTCGCCGTCACTTTCCACTCGTCGTCTGCCATAACTAGTTGCCATGCCCCCACGCCGCCGAGTAAGGAGCTACTCATATCTTATGCTGGAGCGTCGACTGCAGCTCCTTGAGCAGATCCGGGCATGGCGCAAAGCCCGGATCGCCGTGAGGCTACCTCCGGACACGGTGGATCTAGAGGAGGACTTGGAAGAGGAGGAGGAGGAGGAGGAGGAAGAGCCGGGAGTGGATATGGGAATGTTGAGGACGCATATCTGTAGACGGAGCAACATGCGATCCTCAATTTCCTCCGGTCAGAAGCAAGGTGGAGACCAATCGCCGCCATCTGCAAAAGGCGGAGGCGGAGCACACCGTGGTTTTCGATAAGATGCTCGCGTCTACGGATGAGGACGAGGAGTTGGAGCCCTCTCACGCGACCATCTACCCGCCGCCCGGCATCTACAGTCGGGCACCCCAAAACCACCTCAAACACCCGGGCATTGGACATGAACCGGCTCACGGGACTCAACGCGCCGTCACCCGGACGAGCTCCGCTTAAAGATCGATTGCGTTGCATGTAACAATATGGATTTAAGGATTCTAATTTAAGGTGTTCAGTTGTAGAATCAAATATTTAAGACGTGACTAATAAATGTCCGTAAACTCGTCCGAACGCGTTTGCGTTGGGTCGTGTCATTTGTTTGTTTTAGCCCAAACGAATGTGGACGAATAGGATAAGATCGCACGTTGAAGTTGGCCTAAAGGTCGGAGCCCGGCTATAGATGCTCTAACTGGCGGCCGGGACGGGCAGACGGCACGGTCGGTCGTCCCGTCGCTGTTGCTCGCCATGACGCGGCCAGCTCGATCCTCCTCTCCCCTCCACTTGGATCGACCGCGACGTCCCCTCCTCTCCCTTCTCGTCTCGTGTACGGTGCACCAGGCAGGTATCTCGACCGATGTGATTGGCATATGCAGGTGGCGTCCGATCGTGACTGCCCCGCCCGGCCATGGTTGGTACTTGGTACGGTTGTATTTAATTGCAAAGTGCCCAGTGTGTCCGGATCGATCGACAGATCGTCTCTGCCCGTCCAGCACCTCCCGCCTTTCGCCTGACTTCCCGCCGTGACTGCAAGTACGCGGTACTACGTACCTAAGATAAGTGTCGGCGCCATTCTCTTCACGTACGGTTTTTCGTTGTTGTTGTGAAGAACCGGTGGACATGGACGACCCATGTACCACACACACATACGCGACGTACTACACGCGATAATATATACTACACGACATACACTACATTCACTCGCCAGCACATCTCTCTTAATTAGCAACCGTTAAGTATATTATGTACGTGTATATTTATGTGTAGGGCTTACTCCTGTTTCCTTGTATAGTTGAGGTTGTGGCCCACCTCTGTACTTATATATACGTGTCTGGTGCACCGATCAATACATGGAGATTGCACAGCCCATAACTTGTTCTTCTACATGGTACCTATCGCAGCACGATCCTAAATCCTAAAGCCGCCGCCGCCGCCGCGTCCCTACGCGCCGCCGCCGCCGCTACTCCCCGCCGCCGCCACCAGCCGCCGCCGCCGCCACCTTCCTCCCGGTCGCCGTCGCAGCTGCTGGTCGCCGCCGCCTCTTCCCACCACCTCCCACGCCGCTGCCGCCGCCTCTTCCCGAGGCCGCCGCCTCCGCTTCTCCCGCTTCTGCCCGCGCCCTCCCTCTCCCTTTCCTCCCACCCGCGCCGCCCCTACCCTCCCACCCGCGCCGCACCCGCCCCACCCCACCTGCCACCTGCGCCGCCGCACCTCCCAGCCCGCGCCGCAACCCGCCCCGCGGATCCCAAACCCTAACCCTTGCCATTAGCTCCTCCTCGTTCACCGTCTCCAACCCGTTCGCCGGTCCTGATGTCACTCTCGTCCGCGACCTCAACATCCATGAGCATGTTCCGGTCAAGCTTGATCACACCACCGCGTCCTACTCCACCTGGAAGCGGTATTTTTTGCTTGTGTTCCGTGAGTACCTCCTGCACGGCCACGTGGATGACCCCATGGACGCGGCGCTCATGATCAACGACGAGGAGTGGATGATCCTCGACGCCACCATCATCCGCTGGTTCTACCTCACCATCTCCAGCGACCTCTTCCACACCGTGGTGGACGACGAGGATGACGCCCATGCGGTCTGGACCAAGCTCAACGGCCTCTTCACCGACAACCGGCTGCAGCGCAAGGTCCTGCTCTACGATGAGTTTTACGGGTGCCAGCAACTTGACTCATCCATCGATAATTTTTGCATGCGCCTCAAGAAGCTCGCCGATGAGCTCCGTGATCTCGGGGAAAAGATCGGCGACGAGCTCCTCATCAGCACCCTCTCCGGCGGTCTCAACGAGGACTTTAGGAACGCCACCTCCAATCTCACCCTCATCCCGGAGCCCACCTTCGCTAAGGTGGTCGCGTACCTCAAGTTGGAGGAGCGCCGGATGCGGGTGGCGCAGACTCGCGCGACCCACACCGCCCTCGTCGCCGGCACCGCGGGGGTTCTGCCCCGCCACCGCCGCGCCCGACGCCGCCACAGCCGGTGGCGCCTGCCTTCCCGCCAGGTTTCCCGCCCGCCCCGGCCGCCCCCTTCCTACCGCCCCAGCCGGCGGCCAATGGGGGGGGTCGTCGCGGCGGCCGTCGTGGTGGCCGCAAGCAGGGGGGCGCAGGCGCTCAGGGAGGAGCACCCCGCCCACCACAGCAGGCTTATCAGCCGGCCCCGTGGTACGCCGGCCAGAACCCATGGACCGGCGTTGTGCACGCCTACTCCATGTCGGTTCCTCGGGCCCCCGCCCCAGGACTTCTCGGCGCCCGGCCACAGCCACATCAGGCGTTCTACGCCGCGTCGCCGCCCTACGCGGCGCCCTACGGCCAGCAGACGCAGCCAGGTGGGCCGCAGCCGCTGCTGCCCCTGACGGCCGCGCCACCTCTCCCGCCGGTGCCGTGGGACCCGACACTTCTGGCGGCTCTTCACACCGCTCCCTCCCCGTCCAGCTACACCGGCGGTGGCGACTAGTACATGGACACCGGAGCCACCGCCCACATGGCGGCCTATCCCGGTACTCTCCACACCTCCTATCCCGTCCATACTTCCAACCGCATCACCGTCGGTGACGGCTCCTCTCTCCCTATCACCCATATAGGTCTCGCATATTTTTCGTCTAACTCCATTCCAATATCCATGTCTAATGTCCTAGTTTCCCCTGAACTTATCAAAAATCTCGTTTCTATTCGTTCTTTTACACGTGAAAATCCGGTTACCGTTGAATTTGACGAATGTGGTTTTTCTGTTAAGGACACTCGCACGTGGATGGTGCTCCACCGATGTGACAGCCCCGACGAGCTCTACCCGGTTCACTCCGCCACCTCCACCACTTCCGCCGCCCCTGTCGCCCTCGCCACCGGAGTGGATCTTTGGCATGCTCGCTTGGGTCATCCTAATCCTGCCACCCTTCGCCACATACTTCGGAGTTTTTCTTTCACGTGTAATAAGAACGAGGATCACTCGTGTCATGCATGTCGCCTCGGCAAACATGCTCGTCTTCCATTCAGGGCTTCTTCTTTTGTCGCATCGTACCCGTTTGAGTTAATTCATAGTGATGTTTGGACCTCTCCTGTTGCTAGTAATACGGGCTTTCTTTATTATCTTGTCATACTTGATGATTTTTCGCATTATGTGTGGACCTTCCCGTTGCGCCGCAAGTCGGATGTTATATCCACTCTCGTCGCGTTCTACTCCTACGTCCTCACGCAGTTTGGTCGTCCCATTCTCGCGTTGCAGACAGACAACGGGAAGGAGTTTGACAACCTCGCTGTTCGTAATCTTCTTACCACACATGGCACGATTCTCCGTCTCACTTGCCCGTACACCTCGCAGCAGAACGGTCGCGCTGAGCGCATCCTTCGCACTCTCAATGACTGCGTTAGGACTCTTCTCTTTCATGCCAATGTGTTGGAAATATGCCCTAGAGGCAATAATAAAAGCATTATTATTATATTTCCTTGTTCATGAGAATTGTCTTTATTCATGCTATAATTGTGTTATCCGGAAATCGTAATACATGTGTGAATAATAGACACCAACATGTCCCTAGTAAGCCTCTAGTTGACTAGCTCGTTGATCAACAGATAGTCATGATTTCCTGACTATGGACATTGGATGTCATTGATAACGAGATCACATCATTAGGAGAATGATGTGATGGACAAGACCCAATCCTAAACATAGCACAAGATCGTATAGTTCGTTTGCTAGAGTTTTCCAATGTCAAAGTATCTTTTCCTTAGACCATGAGATCGTGTAACTCCCGGATACCGTAGGAGTGCTTTGGGTGTGCCAAACGTCACAACGTAACTGGGTGACTATAAAGGTATACTACGGGTATCTCCGAAAGTGTCTGTTGGGTTGACATGGATCAAGACTGGGATTTGTCACTCCGTATGACGGAGAGGTATCACTGGGCCCACTCGGTAATGCATCATCATTATGAGCTCAAAGTGACCAAGTGTCTGGTCACGGGATCATGCATTACGGTACGAGTAAAGTGACTTTCCGGTAACGAGATTGAACGAGGTATTGGGATACCGACGATCGAATCTCGGGCAAGTAACATATCGATTGACAAAGGGAATTGTATACGGGGTTGCTTGAATCCTCGACATCGTGGTTCATCCGATGAGATCATCGAGGAGCATGTGGGAGCCAACATGGGTATCCAGATCCCGCTGTTGGTTATTGACCGGAGAGCGATCTCGGTCATGCCTACATGTCTCCCGAACCCGTAGGGTCTACACACTTAAGGTTCGGTGACGCTAGGGTTGTAGGGATATGTATATGCAGTAACCCGAATGTTGTTCGGAGTCTCGGATGAGATCCTGGACGTCACGAGGAGTTCCGGAATGGTCTGGAGGTAAAGATTTATATATGGGAAGTCCTGTTTCGGCCATCGGGACAAGTTTCGGGGTCATTGGTATTGTACCGGGACCACCAGAAGGGTCCCGGGGGTCCACCGGGTGGGGCCACCTGTCCCGGGGGGCCACATGGTCTGTAGGGGGTGCGCCTTGGCCTACATGGGCCAAGGGCACCGGCCCCAAGAGGCCCATGCGCCTAGGGTTTCAAGGAGGAAGAGTCCTAGGAGGGGAAGGCACCTCCTAGGTGCCTTGGGGAAGAAGGATTCCTCCCCCTTGGCCGCACCCCCCTAGGAGATTGGATCTCCTAGGGCCGCCCCCCCCCTTGGACCTCCTATATATAGTGGGGGAAGGAGGGCTCTTCATCCATGCCTTTGGTTGCCTCCTTCTCCCTCTCCAACACCTCCTCCTCCTCCATAGTGCTTGGCGAAGCCCTGACGGAGTACTGCAGTTTCACCATCACCACGCCGTCGTGCTGCTGCTGGAGCCATCTTCCTCAACCTCTCCTTCCCTCTTGCTGGATCAAGAATAAGGAGACTTTACGCTGACCGTACGTGTGTTGAACGCGGAGGTGCCGTCCGTTCGGTGCTAGGATCTCCGGTGATTTGGATCACGTCGTGTTCGACTACCTCATCCCCGTTCTTTGAACGCTTCCGCTCGCGATCTACAAGGTACGTAGATGCATCTAATCACTCATTGCTAGATGAACTCCTAGATGGATCTTGGTGAAACCGTAGGAAAATTTTTGTTTTCTGCTACGTTCCCCAACAGTGGCATCATGAGCTAGGTCTATGCGTAGTTCTTCTTGCGCGAGTAGAACACAATTTGTTGTGGGCATAGATGTTGTCAACTTTCTTGCCGTTACTAGTCTTATCTTGCTTCAACGGTATTGTGGGATGAAGCGGCCCGGACCAACCTTACACGTACGCTTACGTGAGACCGGTTCCACCGACTAACATGCACAAGTTGTTGGAAATATGCCCTAGAGGCAATAATAAATTAGTCATTATTATATTTCCTTGTTCATGATAATCGTTTATTATCCATGCTATAATTGTATTGATTGGAAACTCAGATACATGTGTGGATACATAGACAACACCATGTCCCTAGTGAGCCTCTAGTTGACTAGCTCGTTGATCAATAGATGGTTATGGTTTCCTAACCATGGACATTGGATGTCGTTGATAACGGGATCACATCATTAGGAGAATGATGTGATGGACAAGACCCAATCCTAAGCATATCACTAGATCGTGTAGTTCGTATGCTATAGCTTTTCTAATGTCAAGTATCATTTCCTTAGACCATGAGATTGTGCAACTCCCGGATACCGTACTGAGTGCTTTGGGTGTACCAAACGTCACAACGTAACTGGGTGACTATAAAGGTGCATTACAGGTATCTCCGAAAGTGTCTGTTGGGTTGGCACGAATCGAGACTGGGATTTGTCACTCCGTGTAAATGGAGAGGTATCTCTGGGCCCACTCGGTAGGACATCATCATAATGTGCACAATGTGATCAAGGAGTTGATCACGGGATGATGTGTTACGGAACGAGTAAAGAGACTTGCCGGTAACGAGATTGAACAAGGTATCGGTATACCGATGATCGAATCTCGGGCAAGTACAATACCGCTAGACAAAGGGAATTGAATACGGGATTGATTAAGTCCTTGACATCGTGGTTCATCCGATGAGATCATCGTGGAACATGTGGGAGCCAACATGGGTATCCAGATCCTGCTGTTGGTTATTGACCGGAGAACATCTTGGTCATGTATGCATGTCTCCCGAACCCGTAGGGTCTACACACTTAAGGTTCGATGACGCTAGGGTTATAAAGGAAGCTTGTATGTGGTTACCGAATGTTGTTCGGAGTCCTGGATGAGATCCCGGACGTCACGAGGAGTTCCGGAATGGTCCGGAGGTAAAGATTTATATATAGGAAGTCCTATTTCGGCCATCGGGACAAGTTTCGGGGTCATCGGTATTGTACCGGGACCACCGGAAGGGTCCCGGGGGCCCACCGGGTGGGGCCACCTATCCCGGAGGGTCCCATGGGCTGAAGTGGGAAGGGATCCAGCCCAAAGTGGGCTGGGGCGCCACTTCCCTTATGGCCCATGCGCCTAGGGTGAAGGGGGAACCCTAAGGAAGAGTCCCAAGGAGGGAAGGCACCTCCTAGGTGCCTTGGGGGGAAGGGAAACCTCCCCTGGCCGCTGCCCCCTAGGAGATTGGATCTCCTAGCGCTGGCGCACCCCCCCTTGGGCTCCCTATATATAGTGAGGGTAGGAGGGCCTCTTGAGACACCCCTTATGCCTTTGGTGCAGCCCCTCCCTTTCTCCTAAGTCCTTCTCCTCTCCCGTGGTGCTTGGCGAAGCCCTGCAGGATTGCCACGCTCCTCCACCACCACCACGCCGTTGTGCTGCTGCTGGATGGAGTCTTCCTCAACCTCTCCCTCTCTCCTTGCTGGATCAAGGCGTGGGAGACGTCACCGGGCTGTACGTGTGTTGAACGCGGAGGTGCCGTGCGTTCGGCACTTGATCATCGGTGATTTGGATCACGACGAGTACGACTCCATCGACCCCGTTCACTTGAACGCTTCCGCTTAGTGATCTACAAGGGTATGTAGATGCACTCTCCTTCCTCTCGTTGCTGGTCTCTCCATAGATAGATCTTGGTGACACGTAGGAAAATTTTGAATTTCTTCTACGTTCCCCAACAGTGGCATCATGAGCTAGGTCTATTGCGTAGATTCTATGCAGGAGTAGAACACAAAGTAGTTGTGGGCGTTGATTTTGTTCAATATGCTTGCCGTTACTAGTCTTATCTTGATTCGGCGGCATCGTGGGATGAAGCGGCCCGGACCGACCTTACACGTACTCTTACGTGAGACTGGTTCCACCGACTGACATGCACTAGTTGCATAAGGTGGCTGGCGGGTGTCTATCTCTCCCACTTTAGTCGGATTGGATTCGATGAAAAGGGTCCTTATGAAGGGTAAATAGAAATTGGCATATCACGTTGTGGTTTTGCGTAGGTAAGAAACGTTCTTGCTAGAAACCCATAGCAGCCACGTAAAACATGCAAACAACAATTAGAGGACGTCTAACTTGTTTTTGCAGGGTATGCTATGTGATGTGATATGGCCAAAAGGATGTGATGAATGATATATGTGATGTATGAGATTGATCATGTTCTTGTCAAGGGAATCACGACTTGCATGTCGATGACGAGACAACTTCAAGAAGACACGATGATGGAGATCATGGTGTCATACCGGTGACAAGATGATCATGGAGCCCCAAGATGGAGATCAAAGGAGCTATATGATATTGGCCATATCATGTCACTATTATTTGATTGCATATGATGTTTATCATATTTATACATCTTATTTGCTTAGAACGACGGTAGTAAATAAGATGATCCCTTACAACAATTTCAAGAAGTGTTCTCCCCTAACTGTGCACCGTTGCTACAGTTCGTCGTTTCTAAGCACCACGTGTTAATCGGGTGTGATGGATCCTTACGTTCACATACAACGGGTGTAAGACAGTTTTACACATGCAAAAACACTTAGGGTTAACTTG
Organism: Triticum urartu; assembly: GCF_056163025.1. Taxonomy (NCBI): domain Eukaryota; kingdom Viridiplantae; phylum Streptophyta; class Magnoliopsida; order Poales; family Poaceae; genus Triticum; species Triticum urartu. The sequence goes on from NC_141878.1 coordinate 521,020,807, forward strand.
ACGAGCCTAGCATGTACAGACATGGCCTCGGAACACAGAAGACCGAAAGGTCGAGCATGAGTCGTATAGAAGATACGATCAACATAAAGATGTTCACCGACGTTGACTAGTCCGTCTCACGCACAGATCGGACACGGCCTAGTTGACTCGGATCATGTAATCACTTAGATGACTAGAGGGATGTCTATCTAAGTGGGAGTTCATAAGATGAACTTAATTATCTTGAACATAGTCAAAAGGATTTTGCAAATTATGTCGTAGCTCGCGCTTTAGTTCTACCGTTTAGTTATGTTCCTAGAGAAAAATTAGTTGAAAGTTGATAGTAGCAATTATGCGGACTAGGTCCGTAAACTGAGGATTGTCCTCATTGCTTACTAGAAGGCTTATGTCCTTAATGCACCGCTCAGTGTGCTGAACCTCGAACGTTGTCTGTGGATGTTGCGAACATCTGACATACACGTTTTGATAACTACATGATAGTTCAGTTAAACGGTATAGAGTTGAGGCACCAAAGACGTTTTGGAAACGTCGCAAAACATATGAGATGTTTTGAGGGCTGAAATTGGGATTTCAAGCTCGTGCCCACGTCAAGAGGTATAAGACCTCCGACGATTTTCTTAACCTGCAAACTAAGGAGAAAAGCTCAATTGTTGAGCTTGTGCTCGGATTGTCTGAGTACAACAATCATTTGAATCAAGTGGGAGTTGATCTTCCAGATAAGATAGTGATGTTTCTCCGAAGTCATTACCACCAAGCTGCTAGAGCTTCGTGATGAACTATAATATATCAGGGACATATATGATGATCCTTGAGATATTCGCAATGTTTGACACCGCAAAAGTAGAAATCAAAAGGGAGCATCAATCGTTGATGGTTAGTAAAACCGCTAGTTTCAAGAAGGGCAAGGGCAAGAAAGGGATACTTCATGGAACAACAATTTAGCTGCTGCTCTAGTGAAGAAACCCAAAGTTGAACCCAAACCCGAGACTATGTGCTTCTGTAATAAGGGGAACAACCACTGGAGCAGAATTACCCTAGATACTTGGTAGATTAGAAGGCTGGCAAGGTCGATAGAAGTATATTGGATGTACGTTGTGTTGATGTGTACTTTACTAGTACTCCTAGTAGCACCAGGGTATTAGATAGCGGTTCGGTTGCTAAGTGTTAGTAACTCGAAATAAAAGCTATGGAATAAACGGAGACTAGCTAAAGGTGAGCTGACGATATGTGTTGGAAATGTTTCCAATGTGGATATGATCAAATATCGTACGCTCCCTCTACCATCGAGATTGGTGTTTGCGTTGAGCATAGACATGATTGAATTATGTCTATCGCAATACGGTTATTCATTTAAGGAGAATAATGGTTACTCTGTTTATTTGAATAATACCTTCAATGGTCTTACGCCTAAAATGAATGGTTTATTGAATCTCGATCGTAGTGATACACATGTTCATGCCAAAAGATAGTAATGATAGTACCACCTACTTGTGGCACTGCCACGTAAGTCATATCGGTATAAAACGCATGAAGAAGCTCCATGTTGATGGATCTTTGGGCTCACTCGTTTTTGAAAAGTTTGGGACATGCGAACCATGTCTATTGGTATATATGCATGAAGAAACTCCATGCAAATGGACCGTTTTGTACTCGCTTGATTTTGAATCACTTGAGACATGCAAATCATACCACATGGGCAAGATGACTGAAAGCCCCGGTTTCAGTAAAATGGAACTGGAAAGCAACTTGTTGGAAGTAATACATTTTGATGTGTGCAGTCCAATGAATGCTGAGGCATGTAGTGGATATCGTTATGTTCTTATTTCACAGATGATTTGAGTAGATGTTGAGTATATTTACTTGATGAATCACGAGTCTGAATTATTGAAAGGTTCAAGTAATTTCAGTGTGAAGTTGAAAGATCGTCGTGACAAGAGGATAAAATATCTATGATATGATCATAGAGATGAATATCTGAATTATGAGTTTGACACAGAATTAAGACATTGTGGAAATTGTTTCACAACTGATACAGCCTGGAACACCATAGTGTGATGGTGTGTCCGAACATCATAACTGCACCCTATTGGATATGATGCATACCATGATGTCTCTTATCAAATTACCACAATAGTTTATGGGTTAGGCATTAGAGACAACCACATTCACTTTAAATAGGGCACCACGTGATTCCGATGATATGACACCGTATGAACTATGGTTTAGAGAAACCTAAGCTGTCATTTCTTAAAAGTTTGGGACTGCGACGCTTATGTGAAAAAGTTTCAGGCTGATAAGCTCGAACCTAAAGCGGATAAATGCATCTTCATAGGACACCCAAAACAGTTGGGTATACCTCCTGTCTCAGATCCGAAAGCAATAAGGGATTGTTTCTAGAATCGGGTCCTTTCTCGAGGAAAAGTTTCTCTCGAAAGAATTGAGTGGGAGGATGGTGGAGACTTGATGAGGTTATTGAACCGTTACTTCAACTAGTGTATAGCAGGGCACAAAGAGTTGTTCCTGTGGCACCTACACCAATTGAAGTGGAAGCTTATGATATTGATTATGAGACTTCAGATCAAGTCACTACCAAACATCGTAGGATGACAAGGATGCGTACTACTTCAGAGTGGTACGTAACCCTGTCTTGGAAGTCATGTTGCTAGACAACAATGAACCTACGAGCTATGGAGAAGCGATGGTGGGCCCGGATTCCGATAAATGGCTCGAGGCCATATAATCCGAGAGAGGATCCATATATGAAAACAAAGTGTATACTTTGGAAGAACTACTTGATGGTCGTAAGGCTGTTAGGTACATATGGATTTTAAAAGGAAGACGGACAATGATGGTAAGTATCACCGTTAAGAAAGCTCGACTTGTCGTTAAGATGTTTTCCGACAAGTTCAAGGAGTTGACTACGGTGAGACTTTCTCACTCGTAGTGATGCTAAGAGTCTGTTGGAATTATATTAGCGATTACTGCATTATTTATGAAATCTTGCAGATAGGATGTCAAAACATTGTTTCCTCGACGATTTTCTTGAGGAAAGGTTGTATGTGATACAACCGGAAGGTTTTGTCAATCCTGAAAGATGCTAATAAGTATGCAAAGCTCCAGCAATCCTTCTGAGGACTGGAGTAAGCATCTCGGAGTTGGAATGTATGCTTTGATGAGATGATCAAAGATTTTGGGTGTATACAAAGTTTATGAGAAACTGGTATTTCCAAAGAAGTGAGTGGGAGCACTATAGAATTTCTGATGAATATATGTTGTTGATCGGAAATGACGTAGAATTTCTGGAAAGCATATAGGGTTATTTGGAAAGTGTTTTTCAATGGAAAGCCTGGATTAAGCTACTTGAACATTGAGCATCAAGATCTATAAGGATAGATCAAAACGCTTAATGGTACTTTCAAATGAGCACATAACTTGACATGATCTTGAAGGTGTTCAAGATGGATCAGTCAAAGAAGGAATTCTTGCCTGAGTTGTAAGGTATGAAGTTAAGACTTAAAGCTCGACCACGGCAGAATAGAGAGATAGGACGAAGGTCGTCCCCTATGCTTAAGACGTAGGCTCTACAGTATGCTATGCTGTGTACCGCACCTGAAGTGTGCCTTGCCATGAGTCAGTCAAGGGGTACAAGAGTGATCCAAGAATGGATCACGGGACAGCGGCCAAAGTTATCCTTAGTAACTAGTGGACTAAGGAATTTTCTCGATTATGGAGGTGGTAAAAGAGTTCGTCGTAAAGAGTTACGTCGATGCAAGCTTAACACCTATCCGGATAGCTCTGAGTAGAGATACCGGATACATATAATGGAGCAACAATTTAGAATAGCTCCAAGTAGAACAGTTATTTGGATTAGCTCCAAATAGAACGTGGTAGCTACATCTAGGAGATGACATAGAGATTTGTAAAGCACACACGGATCTGAAAGGTTCAGACCGTTGACTAAAACCTCTCTCACAAGCAACATGATCAAACCTAGAACTCATTGAGTGTTAATCACATAGTGATGTGAACTAGACTACTGACTCTAGTAAACTCTTGGGTGTTAGTCACATGGCGATGTGACCTGTGAGTGTTAATTACATGGCGATGTGAACTAGATTATTGACTCTAGTGCAAGTGGGAGACTGTTGGAAATATGCCCTAGAGGCAATAATAAATTAGTTATTATTATATTTCCTTGTTCATGATAATCGTTTATTATCCATGCTATAATTGTATTGATAGGAAACTCAGATACATGTGTGGATACATAGACAACACCATGTCCCTAGTGAGCCTCTAGTTGACTAGCTCGTTGATCAATAGATGGTTATGGTTTCCTAACCATGGACATTGGATGTCGTTGATAACGGGATCACATCATTAGGAGAATGATGTGATGGACAAGACCCAATCCTAAGCATAGCACTAGATCGTGTAGTTCGTATGCTATAGCTTTTCTAATGTCAAGTATCATTTCCTTAGACCATGAGATTGTGCAACTCCCGGATACCGTAGGAGTGCTTTGGGTGTACCAAACGTCACAACGTAACTGGGTGACTATAAAGGTGCATTACAGGTATCTCCAAAAGTGTCTGTTGGGTTGGCACGAATCGAGACTGGGATTTGTCACTCCGTGTAAACGGAGAGGTATCTCTGGGCCCACTCGGTAGGACATCATCATAATGTGCACAATGTGATCAAGGAGTTGATCACGGGATGATGTGTTACGGAACGAGTAAAGAGACTTGCCGTTAACGAGATTGAACAAGGTATCGGTATACCGACGATCGAATCTCGGGCAAGTACAATACCGCTAGACAAAGGGAATTGAATACGGGATTGATTAAGTCCTTGACATCGTGGTTCATCCGATGAGATCATCGTGGAACATGTGGGAGCCAACATGGGTATCCAGATCCCGCTGTTGGTTATTGACCGGAGAACGTCTCGGTCATGTCTGCATGTCTCCCGAACCCGTAGGGTCTACACACTTAAGGTTCGATGACGCTAGGGTTATAAAGGAAGCTTGTATGTGGTTACCGAATGTTGTTCGGAGTCCCGGATGAGATCCCGGACGTCACGAGGAGTTCCGGAATGGTCCGGAGGTAAAGATTTATATATAGGAAGTCCTATTTCGGCCATCGGGATAAGTTTCGGGGTCATCGGTATTGTACCGGGACCACCGGAAGGGTCCCGGGGGCCCACCGGGTGGGGCCACCTATCCCGGAGGGTCCCATGGGCTGAAGTGGGAAGAGATCCAGCCCAAAATGGGCTGGGGTGCCACTTCCCTTATGGCCCATGCGCCTAGGGTGAAGGGGGAACCCTAAGGAAGAGTCCCAAGGAGGGAAGGCACCTCCTAGGTGCCTTGGGGGGAAGGGAAACCTCCCCTGGCCGCCGCGCCCTAGGAGATTGGATCTCCTAGGGCTGGCGCAACCCCCTTGGGCTCCCTATATATAGTGAGGGTAGGAGGGCCTCTTGAGACACCCCTTATGCCTTTGGTGCAACCCCTTCCTCTCTCCTAAGTCCTTCTCCTCTCCCGTGGTGCTTGGCGAAGCCCTGCAGGATTGCCACGCTCCTCCACCACCACCACACCATTGTGCTGCTGCTGGATGGAGTCTTCCTCAACCTCTCCCTCTCTCCTTGCTGGATCAAGGCGTGGGAGACGTCACCGGGCTGTACGTGTGTTGAACGCGGAGGTGCCGTGCGTTCCGCACTTGATCATCGGTGATTTAGATCACGACGAGTACGACTCCATCGACCCCGTTCACTTGAACGCTTCCGCTTAGCGATCTACAAGGGTATGTAGATGCACTCTCCTTCCCCTCGTTGCTGGTCTCTCCATAGATAGATCTTGGTGACACGTAGAAAAATTTTGAATTTCTGCTACGTTCCCCAACATGTAGGGGGTGTGCCTTGGCCTACATGGGCCAAGGGCACCAGCCTCAAGAGGCCCATGCGCCTAGGGTTTCAAGGAGGAAGAGTCCTAGGAGGGGAAGGCACCTCCTAGGTGCCTTGGGGAGGAAGGATTCCTCCCCCTTGGCCGCAACCCTCTAGGAGATTGGATCTCCTAGGGCCGGCGCCCCCCTTGGCCCTCCTATATATAGTGGGGGAAGGAGGGCTCTTCATCCATGCCTTTGGTTGCCTCCTTCTCCGTCTCCAACACCTCCTCCTCCTCCATAGTGCTTGGCGAAGCTCTGACGGAGTACTGCAGCTTCACCATCACCACGCCGTCGTGCTGCTGCTGGAGCCATCTTCCTCAACCTCTCCTTCCCTCTTGCTGGATCAAGAAAAAGGAGACGTTACGCTGACCGTACATGTGTTGAACGCGGAGGTGCCGTCCGTTCGGTGCTAGGATCTCCGGTGATTTGGATCACGTCGTGTTCGACTACCTCATCCCCGTTCTTTGAACGCTTCCGCTCGCGATCTATAAGGTACGTAGATGCATCTAATCACTCGTTGCTAGATGAACTCCTAGATGGATCTTGGTGAAACCGTAGGAAATTTTTTGTTTTCTGCTACGTTCCCCAACACAATGTGCCTCCACGCTTTTGGCCTGACGCTCTCGCCACCGCTTCCCTTCTCATAAACATCCGTCCATGTCGTACTCGCGGGAACTTTACACCTCATAATCTTCTCTTCGGTGCACCCCCCTCTTATGATGGGCTTCGCATCTTCGGCTGCCTCTGCTACCCTAGCATCGCCGCTACTGCGCCTCATAAGCTTGCACCCCGCTCCGTCGCCTGCATCTTTCTCGGCTACCCACCTAACACTAAGGGCTACCGCTGCTATGATCCCGTCTCCCATCGTGTTTTCACCTCCCGACACGTTTACTTTGATGAGATGGTGTTTCTGTTTCAGCAGCAGGTACCTCTTGTCGCCTCGTCACCGCCGGCCACCAGCGACTCTTCGACGACTTCGTCAGGTGGACGGTCTCGTTCGGCTCGTGGACCGCCTCCGGGCTTTGGCGGTCCTCGCGCCCTCATGCCGGCGCCTGCTCCCTCGGCCGACTCGGCCGACCCTACCGGCGCAGCTGGCGCCTCTCCTTCACCCGCCGCCCCCGACTCGGGCGCCGCTGGCTCGGCCACTTCTTCGCTGGTCCTGACGCTGGCCCCCTCGCCGGTTCCGACGCCGGCCACCACGCCGGCCCCGACGCCGGCCACCTCGCCGGCTCCCACGCCGGCCTCTTCGCCGGCTCCGACACCGGCCGGCTCGTCGGCCCCGACGCCGGCCGCCTCGCCGGTGGCTCCAACGGCGCCGCCTGGCCCAGTTACCCGGGCTCATGCCGGCGTTCATCGTCCGAGCCTCCGGTACTCGAGCGACGAGTATGTCCTCGCAGCCTCCACCGCGACGCCATCACCTCTTCCCGCGTCCGCTCGCGCCGCCCTCCGTGATCCTCACTGGCTTGCGGTGATGCAGGAAGAGTTCGATGCTCTTCAACGGAACCGCACCTGGACACTGATTCCCCGGCCTCCTCGCACCAACGTCATCACCGGCAAGTGGGTCTTTCGCCATAAGACTCGCTCGGATGGTACTCTCGAGCGCTACAAGGCTCGCTGGGTGGTCCGTGGTTTCCGCCAGCGCGCTGGAGTGGACTTCACTGAGACGTTTGCCCCGGTTGTCAAACCGGGCACGATCCGCACCGTCCTCCAGCTCGCCGTCTCCCGCGGCTGGCCCGTTCACCAGATGGATGTCTCCAACGCCTTTCTCCACGGTCATCTTGAGGAGCAGGTGTATTGTGGGCAACCCACCGGTTTCGTCGATGCCTCACTTCCTGGCCATGTGTGTTTGTTGTCCCGCTCTCTTTACGGGCTCAAGCAAGCACCCCGCGCCTGGTACCAGCGGATCGCCGGGTTTCTTCAGACACTGGGCTTCAGCGTTACTCGCTCAGACGCCTCACTGTTTGTCTATCGCCACGGTGACACGACTGCATACTTGCTTCTCTACATTGATGACATCATCCTGACGGCCTCCTCCGCAGCTCCCACCTCCTGTTTCCTTGGCATTGAGGTCGTTCGGCGTCCGGATGGTTTCTTTCTTCATCAGCAAAAGTATTCACATGAGCTTCTTGAGCGTGCTGGCATGCTCAACTGTCACCCTGTTGCTACTCCCGTTGACACGAAGGCCAAGGTTTCTGCTCTTGAGGGCTCGCGTGCGTCGGATGCTCCTTTCTACCGGTCTATCGTCGGCGCTCTTCAGTACTTGACTCTCACCAGACCGGATCTTCAGTATGCTGTTCAGCAGGTGTGTCTCCACGTGCACGCTCCCCGTGACTCCCATTGGACTCTCGTGAAGCGGATCCTTCGTTACATCCGCGGCACGATGACCCTCGGGTTGACACTCACGGCGTCTACTTCTCTGGAGATGGTGGCCTACTCCGATGCAGACTGGGCTGGCTGCCCCGATACTCGTCGGTCCACCTCTGGCTACTGCGTTTACTTTGGTCCTTCACTCGTCTCGTGGTCGTCCAAGCGACAACCCACGGTTTCGCGCTCCAGCGCGGAGGCTGAGTACCGAGCTGTGGCCAACGCTGTTGCCGAGTGCACCTGGCTACGACACTTACTTCAGGAGCTACATCACGACGTCTCCCAGGCTACGGTTGTCTACTGCGACAACGTTTCTGCGGTGTACCTCTCCGCCAACCCCGTTCATCATCGCCGGACTAAACACATCGAGCTGGACATCCACTTTGTGCGCGAGTAGGTGGCTCTTGGCCGTATACGGGTTCTCCATGTGCCGACAGCACAACAGTTTGCCGATGTGATGACGAAGGGACTGCCGACTTCTACCTTCAAGGAGTTCCGTTCCAGTCTTTGCGTCACTGGCGCCGCTTCGACTGCGGAGGGGTGTTGAGTATATTGTGTACGTGTATATTTGTGTGTAGGGCCCACCTCCTGTTTCCTTGTATAGTTGAGATTGTGACCCACCTCTGTACTTATATATACGTGCCTGATGCACCGATCAATGCATCAAGATTGCACAGTCCATAACTTGTCCTTCTACATCAACCAGACAGGGCGTGCATGCATGCACGCTCGATGAATCCTTGCGCGCGCGGCACAAAACACTCGTCTTTCGCTTTCCTCGCCCATCATCGTGTTTCCAAGGCCGGTGACGGGGGTAATCATGCCGCTTTTGCTCAACCCCGCGACGTGCGTACTACCGGCATGGCGGCCTGGATCGTCTTTTCCCGCCCTGATCCCCGCCGCCCGCTTCACCCACGTCACCCTCCCCCCTCCTGATGCAAAACCTTGAGCATGCATGCATGCATGATGGATCCATGCATGCCCGTCTCTACTGAATACTCCACATGATAGCTGCATTAGTACGCCACTAAGTGCCGCTCCAACTCCATCAGCTTTAAATTGTGCAAGTGATCATGGATGTGGTATATGTAACCATCATATAATGCCATTATACTATGAGCAGAGCACTTATCTGCTGAAACTGGACGGGTTGTCAGGTAAAAGGTCAGGTCCACTCATTGTTCCAGCTGTATTAGACAGAGGCTGCTTGTTTTCCTTTTCTTAAAAAGTGGATTAAGGACACTGATGACCTGGGGTTAATGATTCTCTTTCATGGAAAGGGAGCCTTTAACTTAAGTCACATCATCTTTGCAATTCAAAAATCAAATTGACCTTCCACTTGGCTTAATCAGCTTCTCTTTAATGATTCTAGTTAAGTGGCTATCAAACAGCTGATAATTTCTTTTATGAATGTTTGGGGGGAAACAGATCATGCTAGCTTTTCTTCTCAAGAAAACACTTTGGTTAATTTACTTCTTGTTTGAAAGGTAACTATGATACATTGACTTTGGTTGTCGAAAGCGAGTGGAGTGCCGGTGAAAGTAAGAAAGAACACCGGTATCTCGGACTATGTATGACGACTATTTCTACATGAATATTTGGTTGTTGTCGAGTGTCGTGGCTCTCGCTACGGCACAACATGTGGGTGTCATTTTTTTCATAATATAATTTGTCTGTGTGCATTTTTGATGCCATGTCTTGGCTATCTTTTTCCGTTCTGCTAATGCAAAGTCTAGGACTATTTGTAACCATTAATACATTGTTCGCTCCTCGCTAGCTAAAAGGAGAACCTAAATATTTAACTAACATCTATTTGCTGCATGATCGGTTAGAAAAGAGGGGGCAAGATACGTTTCTGCCATGAGGGGGCAAGATTCTTCTCTGCTGGCTTGTGCGCAAGTGCATACGTAATGCCAGGCCAAGCATCGAACACCATCTTATTCTTATCTTATACTACTACAAATAGGTCCTAATTAATATTCTCCAGATAGTTTAAGAGCCTAAATGCACATAGTATCAGCACTAACCGTCAGAGCAGTGAGGACCATTGAAATCTACTAATTTAAAATCATTAGAGTCTTCTAATCTCACTATAATGGCCCTAGAGGAAGACAAAACCTGCCTAGGAATGTTAGCCCGTCGGGCATGAATTAGAGCCTACCACACTGGAACTAAACTAATCCCTACATGATTCCCTGATATCCCTACCCGTTGGGCGCCATTTCACCTTTTCTTCAGTATTCAATCTGAATATACATGGATGCATAATAATTCTTCCCAATACGACGCCACTCATCTGCTGCAAGTAGTTCTCATGACAGTAGTGTATAGTAGTAACTGCTGGTGAAGCAATTCGATCGGAAGGCGAGTGGAAATGATGGGTGGATCAGCAGCGTTCAGCGGTGCAGAATTCCGCGACGACGAACGACGCCAATCGACATATCATCCGTCCATCAAACGGAAATCATGGCTCGGCCGATCTCGAGGCGGGGAAAGGAGATCGAGGGGCAGCGGCTGGCGCGGCAGGCGAGGATGAAAGTTGAGGCGCAAAACCTTTCTGAAAAAGGGCTACAGGGGAAGGGGAGCAAAGGAAATAGCATGCATGCCTGCCTGCAACAAAAAAAGCAGGCCACAAATACGCATCGCGCGCGCACAGGGAACACTATGACACTACACTATGCACAAAATCCGATCACACACACACACACACACATAGAAAAGCTGCCGTTTTGAGGCCGCGGAGCACTGCATAAAAGTGATGAAAAGAGTGGAGCTAGACTGCTAGAGGCCTCCGGCTAAGCGAGGTGGCTATCCATGTCCATGCATGGCCGCGGCAGAGATTCCTTGAGTTCTCCTCCTGTGGTGGAATGAAGGAGCCGAGCTATGTACGCTTGCGAATGCGAGCTACTAGTGATGGAGAAAAGCACGACTTGGATCGATGCGATGTTCGTATACTTTACACTCATGATCCCTATGAGTTCACTGTGGTTTTGGCGCCCCTCGGCCAGCGCGCACACGCCATGACACTAGCCATCTTTTGGAAAGAAGAACGCGCGCGCGCGCAGCCTAGCACAGACACGCAGACCTGACAAAAGCGAGGTCAAAATGAGAGCTCTCCCCAAAAGCGATCTGCATATCCTCGACTCTCAACTCATCGGCGATTTAAACTACTCCTATACTAAGTACTACTAGATGCTTGCTGAAATGCATGTATGTATCTAATTATTTCGAAGCAAAACGCCGTGATGATGAGCTAAGCATGTTCTTCTGTGCCTGCCTGGTGCATGAAATGCTCTTTTCCTCGCCACCTACTTAATCATGGACATGTCGTAGACAAGATAACCTATGGTTACATATAGAGTAGGAGTATTATTTTCCTGTCAATCTCCTTTGACAAGTTAACCTTCTGCCCTTGAGGTGCACTAGCCAGCTAGCCAGCGTGGAAAAGTCATGCACGTACAGTACTACGACTACACAACTTGGCACACACACAGTAGGGTGTTTGAACTTTGAAATTATTGCCTGCAATTAGTTTGCCTTTTGCGTCGATGCATCAGTGAGCCTGCAGTGGCATCTCCTCTCTCTCTCTCTCTCTTCCAGACACACGGAGATGGACATTAGCACATTTGTGTCATCTGTCACGTCCACCTCTTGATCACGACGTGTGTCAGCGCGTGTCCGTCCGTGTCTGCGTGTGCGTGTGAGAGAAAGTGTGATCGTAACATGGCTAACAGCAGAACAACAGAGTCGACATGCCAATTAGGCTGTTCATCACAAGTTGGTGTGTGTACGTTGCCGTTCAAGCCTGATCGATCGATCGATGAGAGCGAGCGACGTCCAAGCAGGACACGAGCACATGTGTTAGGGGCCGGCCGGGCTGCATGCTACTACTACTACTACACTATCACCACCGGCCGGGCAGTGCCACTCAATGCACCCAATCAACTCAACATGTGACGGCTCCGATATTGCGCAGAGAACAACCGACAGGGCCAGCACGGTATTGGCTTCATCCCTCACCCATCTTTCTTCCTCCTGAACCCGGCAGCAGCTGGACTGTGCTGACATGACCGCATGCACTCTTTACAGCTCAGCACGCCACCCGTCACTGACACGTGGGGCCAACATTCCAATGTAGCCAACTCACGTGAAGATCCACTTGTCAGGGCCCAAACGGAACCATGAACTCCTTTTTATTTTTGCAAAACCCGTTACGAGCGAAATATAAGCGCGACATGTCCATATGGGTCTATGGCTAATCATGTCTGACAGGACATCACTGACGTGTGAGTCCGAAACGTTAACGCGAGCCGCTTACGCATAACCCCATCCTTCAGTAAATCAGAAAGGCTTTACCGATGTCCAAAAGCAACCCTAAGGTATAAATAAGCGCGACAGGGTCATATGCGTCTCCAGCTCATCCGTCAGTGACCAGGCACGGGAACAACCATTACATATTGCAAGCAAGCACATTTTGCCCGTTGGGTCGTCCCAACGGGCAAACATCGAACGTCCATTCATACATTCGACTGACGCTTTTGGAGAATCATAAGATCATCACAAAACCACCTTGAACTGTCACCGAAGAAAAGAAAAAGAAACCCCCGCCTTGAGCAAAGAAATAGGTGTAAAAACCCACCGTTTGTGCATCCAACCCAATCATATATGTATTTTTTTGACTATGATCATATATGTATTTTTAGAACGAAGGCTTGCGAAGAGCCCGACTTTAAATTAACAAAGCCATCAACCGGCCAGGATTACCAATCCGATATCACCAGAAAAACCACCCACGTCAAAATATCTGGAAAAACCCACGGTTGTAATTAAATTTCACTCCTGATCACAGAAAAGCCCACGGGCAGTCGGTCAAAAGAAGAAAAAAAACCACCAGTCAGAAGGGCGAGCAGGAGCACGAGCGCGAGTAGCCATGCATCGGGCGATAGCGCCAACGGCCAACCAGCTGCATAGCGTAGGCTGTCCGCCCCAGTTGCAGCAAGCGGCCAGGGGGAGCGCGAACCATGGATATGGAAAGGGCAGGCGCAGGGGCAGGGGCAGGCCACGTGCCATTAAAACCAGCACGTACGCAGAAACATCGACCGAGAAGGGCAACCCTGGAGCGCAGGACCAGATCACATTCACCACACCCCTCCTCTCCACACGCGCGCACCCTGCCCGCTGCCCCCTGCCCTTCCTTTATATGGATGGACGGATCGAGATTGGCGGAGGAGCGGGGCTGCGTTTTGTGTCGATCGCCTCGAGAGATCGCGCTGTAGCCGCAGCTGCGTTCCGCTGTATGCATGGGCGTGGCACGGTTGGTGGTGCGACCGCGCGCGTGTGGGGAATCATTGACGGGCGGGCGGCGATCGATAAATAAATACGGCCGGGTCGGTTGGTCCGGTCTGGTCGCCTGGCCGGCGGTGGACTCGAGTCCGCGCCAGCGCGAGACCGGTCGTCGTTTGCCAACCGCGCGCTGGCGACCCACCCCTGTTGGGCTGTGTTCTCTCTCTCTCTCTCTCTCTCTCTCGTGCCTGGCCCTGGCTGTGGCCTGTGGGTGGTCCTTGCCGTCGATCGATCGGTTGCTAGCTTGGCCAACCTGCAGATTGCTTGCCCATCGCATGACAAAAACCTACGCCCGTAGCTGGCCACCCTCGTCGTCTCCATCTCATGCTACTAGTGCCTCTTTTTCTTTCTTTTTTCTTCTTTTCTACCTAGTCCTACTGGCAGATCACGGCTGATGACGACGTACACCAATTGTCCCGAAATGTACTGCCCAGCTGTGTAGCTCTTCCTCCATCCGGATTATCCCCACCCCTCATATTTTGTGTCAAATTTTGATCATAGATTCGACTCGACTAGCAAATATAAGTACAAACTCTCTTTGGAAAGAAATATAAGATTGTTTAGATCACTATATAACGATTGTATATTTCTTTTCAGAGGAAGTACATTATAAAAACCGTATTGTTGGATTCGTATTCAAAATAAGTTTTCGAGCATTCAAATGACACTAATTTTGTGGTCAAATGTTATATTTTGCTAGTTAAAACTAAGGTCAAAGCTGGACAAAAATATTGGGTGGACAGATAAATAAAGCCGGACGGAGAAAGTGCCCGCCAAAGAATTTTATTTGCGGTGGATCAGGCATGATCATAAGTTGGATACCATGGGAGAAAGAAAAAGGACGTTGGCGGATCAATAACCCTAGCTAGCTAGCTGGTTGATCAAGAAAGAACAAATCGATTATAAGGAGCACAAGCAGCATGCAAAATGGAATAAATGGCCCTGCATGGTGTAAAATAACTTGAAAGCTAGGACTAACAAAGCTTGGTGGCAAACAACAAAAATGAACCATCGATCGATCACGGCAGGTGACGAATGCCATGCCTGATGAAAATCTCTTCCGCTCGCATTTGATCAAACCCTAATGCTAGAAGAACAAAAATAAACAATCTCTCTTGCTGCTGCTGCTGCTGCTGATGTGTTTCCGTCCTCTTCTCCAATGGCACACCTCGCTCTTCCACTCACAAGCACAAACGTACGTGCGCTAAGTATGACGATGATGATCTAAATGCCATGGGATCGCAGCCGAGTGTAATCCTTGCGAGTTGTCTAATGTCTAGGAGTGGAGGAAGGAAACCACAAAAGGAAAAAGAAATCAAAGACAAAGAACAGATCAAAGCCACACCAGAGACCAATGCATGCGATGCGATGCGATCCTCGGAGGCCCGCCCGGCCTACGACTCGCTGGTGCTCATGCTCTCATGCCGCTCGCCGCCGCCGCCACCACCTCCGTGTTGCTGCTGGCTAGACGATCCTCCTCCACCGCCGCCTCCTTGGCCCGCCGCTGCTTCCGCCGCCTGTGTCCGGTACGCGTTCAGCGCGGCGAGGATCCCCATCTGCCCCTCACTCCCGCCTGCGCCACCGCCGCTGCCTCCCACTGGGCCGAGCCCCAGCTGCTGGCCGGGTAGCAGCGCCATCGGTGTAGGGAAGTTCATGAAATGTAGCCCGCTTGGCACGCTCCCACGATACACGGCAGCCGCGGCGCCGGCGCTGCCCACCTGCGGGAAAGTCCAGATCGACTCACCACTTCCTCCTCCACCGCCGCCGTTGCCGCCGCCGGAAGGCGCCCCGCTGCCCTGCGAGTTGTTGCTTGGCACCATCCAGACGGTGCCCGGCATTTGGCTCTGCGTGTACCCCGCCATCTGCTGCTGGTACTGTTGCTGCTGCTGCTGCTGATGTTGTTGTTGCTGCTGCTGCTGCTGCATTTC
The DNA here is from genome assembly GCF_056163025.1 of Triticum urartu. Classification (NCBI taxonomy): domain Eukaryota; kingdom Viridiplantae; phylum Streptophyta; class Magnoliopsida; order Poales; family Poaceae; genus Triticum; species Triticum urartu. The sequence continues at coordinate 521,036,381 of NC_141878.1, forward strand.
TTGCTCCCATCGCCGCTTCCTCGAAAGGTCGGCGGCTGCGGCAGCGGCAGCGGCTGACGGCGATGGCTGCACGTCAAGACCGACGCTACCCGAGTGGAAGTTGAGCAACAGCGGCGACGGCGTCGACGAAGACGAGGCGGGGCCTTCGGGCGGGTACCCGAGTCCGACAACCCGGTCCCACGCGTCGGCACGGGAGCCGAACCTTACGCCGGGGCTCGGCAAGGCCCCGCGGAGGTGGGCCGGGATGGAGAGCGAGGAGCCAGATGAGCGGAGGGAGATGTTGAGGGAGGTGAAGTTGGCCGGGATGGTGCCGGTGCCGGTGGCCGCGATCACCGCCGGCTCCGCCTGCTGCAGCAGCCACTCGATGGTCTCGCCGTCCGTCTTGTGCCCCAGCTCCCGGGTCAGCTGGAACACCCTCGCAGCGCACAGCGCCGGCATCCGGATGCGCCGTCCCCGGCCCTCCACCTTGGTGTGCCGGTCCTTGGTCGACGTCCGCTTGGGCACCGCCTTCCGCACCTGCATCTCCCCTCCGGCGGCACCGCCAGCGGCTGCTCCATTCCCGCCGCCCCCCGAGGTGCCCCCCGCAGCCGAGCTGGAGCACGGTTGCTCCTCCTTCTTCTCGAGGAGCTGCAAGGGGAAGTTGGGCCTCCGGCCGCCTCCGGCGTCTCCGGCGATGTCCATGGTCAATTAGGCCATGTTATATACACACACAACCATCTCTGCGTGTATATGCTTTGGCCGGGTAAACGGGTGGTTGTTTGCAGGAGAGGGGAACGGATTTGATGCCGCCGACCGCTTCTTGTGGGTCTAGCTCGAGATTGGTTAGGTGTGATGGAGACGACGGTAGAGAGAGAGAGAGAGTCCAGGAGCTAAGCTATGAGGTAAAGATTATAGGTTTGGAAGGAATCCTTCCTCATATGATACGATGAGAGAGAGAGAGGGGGGGGGGGGGGGGGGGGTTGTGTGCGTGTGGGAGATCACACACACTATTTTATGGTCTTCTGGTAAGGTTCATCTGCGATCTGGGAGAAGGGAGAAGCATGAGCAGATGGCCCTAGCTAGAAGCTAGGAGAAGGAGAGAGAGAGAGACAGAGAGGGGGAGGAAGAAGATGGTGTACTTTGTAGGGCTTGGAGGAGAGAGATGGATGAATTAAATGGTTTCTTGATGTAGAGAGAGAGAGAGAGAGAGAGAGAGAGAGAGAGAGAGAGAGGGGAGAGAGGAGCTCGAGTGACAGAGACTGTGGTCGTGTACATGGAGCGGGGGAGACGGCCGGGCAGCGAAGGGAGGAGGAGGAGGAGGATAAGGCAGGCGGAGGAGAATTATTAGGCTCACCTAGCCAGCCATGGCGTGGCTCTCTCCGTGCTGGCTAGCTAATCCCATGCACAGTGCGGATCAGTACTGTGGCAGAACGTAACGTGATATGTCCTCCCGATGCTAACCAGCGAATATCCCATTTAATCGGCAAAAAACGCCACAGCACTATTGCCACTGTGCACGCTAGCTAGGGATTAACCCAAACGAGGCCTAGTAGTTAGCTGAGCTACGTGGTGTGATGGAAAGCAACGGCTCCTTTGTGGATTGGCTGCTTTTGAGAGAGAGAACCCTATCTGTTTTTTTTCCTTCTTCTTTTCTTCTGCCTTTTGCTGTTTGAAATGTGTTTCTTTTTTTTTCCTGTGCCCCTGCCTCTGCCGCTCTCGCTTTGTTTATTTGTTTTTCTAAAAGGAAAAATCTTTAGACTGTGGCGAGGCAGTCACTTGGCTCAGACGCCACGTGCGCTGTTCTTTATCATTCATTCAATCCCCGCCCCGAAGACTGCCGCTGCCCACTGCTCTCTGCAAGTCAAAATACGCACGGAAAAATGTATGGCAAAGGGCCTTTTTTTTTCTGGTCATCAAAAGCTTCTTCGTTTCCAACTAGCCTCAATGCATGCACCTCTGTTTTCTGGAGTATTCCGTTATTATTTATTTTTGCATGTTTCAGTTTACTTTTTTGCACTATCTTTCAGGTGGTAGCACTCAAATCATGTAATAGCTATTTTTGATAAAGGGAAAAGCACTCATGCAGGACAGGAGCATAACTTATATCTGGCTTGATGCAACATTCATTATTTTTGTTCTTCAAAATAAAGATTATATCGGTGAATTATGAGAGAACAGCAAAGAAACAGGTGATAAAGTAGGGCCAGCTCAACCAGTAATCATTCCGTCGCCTTTCCTATTAGGCTTTGCCCCCTCCTTTGTTTGCCAGCCTTGGTGCCCTAATTTCTTGTGCTATGGACCTGGTGCATACGATACGAGTATCCAGCACAGACTCCTCTTCCACCCGTATGCTTGGACTAGGAACACTGTGAATGGCAAAGAGAAAGGGACTCATTGTCTTTACACTCTGCAAAAGCTTTGGCTCTGAGTTTCGTGTAACTGTATATAGAATCTGGATCTCAAAAGAACAATTAACTAAGCTTTCATGACCAGCGTCGTGGCAGGTGTAGAATAATTAAGCACCATTTCAATACTAGTACTACGTATGTGGTTCAAAATGTAGCAGCTCAGAGTCAAAATAGTCAAACCTTGTGTTTCTATATTTAAACGAGCGCAAAGCTGTTACCAATGAACACATATAATAAGTGGACTATATGGGGGGTACTAATTATAACCGTGTATTTTTATCTATCTATTTATTCCTTGTTGGTTAGGGCAGATTCAGGCATCTCTCTGATCAAGCTCCAGACAAAGAATATGTCACTCGATTAGTGCAATATACTTACCACCTTCAGAATATTTTTACCAGTTACCTCGTGGGCCCATAATGGTTCCAAGAGCATTTCCAAAACCCCATCTTTTTCATCTGACCATTCTCTGGGGTGGACCTAATTCATCTCTCTGACGCTCCTACTGTCAACTATGCATGTTTGCCAACAACAAATATAATATCACAAGATGGAGGATGGATGCATGGCTGGGATGTAGCCAATTGGTAGATAGAAATTCACCAGCCTCTCTGCATTGACCAGGTCCTCCCTCCCCCACTCTCCCTCCTTTTTCTAGCCCACTTTGAATCATCAAAAACTTCCAAATATGTCCAGCTGCCTGTTCTGTTATGACCAGCCCGTACCAGCTCGTACGAACTCGTTCCCCAGAACTTCTCTCTCTCTGTTTACTTTGTTGATGGCTCTTCCCTCTCTGCTTTTGCTGTGGTGTAATCTTAGTGATCTAAACACTTTTATATTTCTTTACAGAGGAGGTACAAAAATACCCGCCTGGCTTTAGCCATTAGCTCAATGGTAATAAAAGAAGGGCAAAACAAACAATGTACAATACACAAACATGTATTTGCATGAATATTCTGGTAATGAAAATATATAAAAAAAGCACAACCACCTCCAAGAAACCCCATTGCATGACCCCTTCTGGAAGGAGAGATTTATTTAGTCGAGGTGGGTTTGACTAATTCACAAAACATCCTTATGCAACAAGCAGTCATATTTCTGTTGTGATGCAAACAAGCTGATGTAGTTTCTCTCTCTTGTGCTACGTTTTCAGTGCACGCCCACCACACACTATTATTGCTCGATTCAGCTGTTAGAAGCGCGTACTAGCACGGAGGCCACAAAAAACATTTCTTACCGACCACAGGCGTTCCCCGCCGTCTAATCCGCGCGACGGGCCCGCGCCACAGCGTGTGGGAGTGGCTGTCAACGCGGTGACCATCAGCTACAGAAGCATCGCTGGTAATCAGACAGTATTAGATTAGCGTGAAATAGGAGCTAGCTCGCTAGCTAGCGAGCATGGATGAATGATCATCTAAAGCAAAAGATTGATGGTGTTTGTTACAGGTGAGACAGACAGCAACGCTCCAAGTACCCAGCCTTTTCCTTTTTTTATTTTCTTTCACTCCCGTCTTTTTCAGCCACGCACACTGCATGGTGCAGAGGCAGAGCTATGTATTGTATGCTAGTGGTAGTATACTCTCTCTGGAGATGCTGCGCAGCGAAAGCCAGCAGCGTTGCAATTTGCACGCACGTAAAATATCTGCTGCTGCAGACGTCACCTTTTGATTTTTAGAAGTAGACGGAATCCCATCAGCTGGTAGACATAGCATGAAAGCACTACCCTGCCTTTGTGTTTTTTTTCTTCTTCTTCTGTTGTTTAAAGCTGGGCTGCATTGGCGCCGGCTGTTAAAGGCCTAAAGGGTTGAATTTGGGATCACTATGTGAGGGAAAAAGGGCGGAAAGAGAAGCATGCAATCCATTTCTCAGCTTTTTGAGACCTACTATATGTATTAGGAGTACTGTGCAATGGATAACAGTGTGTGTTATTAGGTATAGACAGCTCAGGTGACTTGGGTCAAGCTCTCTCTTTCAGCTGGAAAAGGGTGTGAAAGCCATATGCAAATGGCCAAGCTGCACTAGGGGGAGCAGGGGCCTGAAATTGTGGGTTAGTGGAGGATCTTTGACATGATGCATATTGTGTAAGATAACGAAATAGGGCCCTTTGGGTAAGCCCGGAAAGGCAGCTCGCATGTACATTCCACTCTCTCTCGTAAGCAGATGTAGATATGTATAGCTCAAATGCAGAGGGAACGGATCAGCAATATGTCGGAACCTGTGAGTTGTTTTCTAGCTGGTAGTAGTTTCTGGTGTGCTGCTTTCACTTTTTCATGAAACGGAGAGGTAAGAAAAAGTAACATGCATGTGAAAATGACATGGAGGCCGGTTGGTGGATCACTAGCACAAACTGAAATTTTCGTCTAGAATCAACCAACTCATAAATGGATGTGGGCATCACAATGATGCACAGTTCGGGAGGTTTTTAACCTCCTTCTCGGGAGGAAAAAACCAACCAATTCAAAGGAAAAGTCAGCAAGTGATTACTGTTCCAGGCAAGAGCATTATAGTACCGTACAAGACATGTGGTTTTAGGATGACCTTGACTGGTCTAAACCACTAAAAAGGAATACCTTTCTGTATGAAAATACGAGTATAGGTACTGATTAATAATTAACATGAGGGTGTTAACAAATGCACAAGCTATTTAAAGAAATATTCGCTGTGTGTGACGAAGGGGAATAAATTAAAGTTTGAGCATCTGATGACAAATGATTGAGAAGCTAACAAAACAAATGATGAAGTTTGTTTATAGAATATTTGCCTATCCTAATAAGTGCATATTATGACATGCATAAGGCGTTGTGGCAAGTCTTGGCACGGGAGCAGACCAAAGATAATCTTACCAAATCCATTTAAAAATGCGAAAGCATGCTGTGAACGGTGGCTTGTCAATGATTATGGTTTGTGAAGGGAAGGGCATACATTTTCTAATTAATGTATAATCGTCCTCGAATTGTCATGATCAGTACTGTGTCGCTGGCTTAAACAATTGCATGGCTTTCTATGTTCCACTGGACATATTAATTTGAACTCCTGCAGTACTTGGGACCCGAACAGAGCCTCCTCCCCAAGAAAAGTCTAGGGTTCCACTGCCTCCCGCCGGCGCCGCCTTTGGTTCGCCTCGTCTCCGGTGGACTTAGGCCAATGTTGGCGCGGTGGATCTCGGCCCTTGTCGGCGGGAGGGCTCTGTTTTCAGTTCTTTTTTCACGTTTCGTTAGGGTTTGTGTTCTGCTCAGGAAGACGAGACAACGGCGGTTCCTTGAATATGGAATAAGGTTCTCCTCGCCTAGCCTCCGTCCTGATGGTGTGTCTAGTATCGTCGGTGGGCGTGTGGAGATGTGCCTCCGGCAGATCTGTCCTTGGTGGATTTGCTCGGATCTGGTCGTAGTTCGTCTACGTTAATGTGTTTTCAGGTTGGATCCTTCGGATCTACGCTACTCTTCATCGGCGGCGGTTGTTGTGCTGCTGCGCTGGTCCTATGGGGCCTTAGCATGACGACTTCCCGACTGTCTACTCAACAAGTTTTGCCCGACTTCGGCGAGGGAGGGGTGATGACGGCGGCGCGCCTTCGGCTCGCTTTAGTGCTTGTAGTCGTCGCTAGGTGTTCTACGAATCTGGATGTAATTTTTATTATTTCTGGTGTTCGTTGTACTGCCATGATTGAAGATGAATAGATTGGAAGTTTTTTCGCAAAAAAAATTGAACTCCTGCAAACTTTTTGAGGAGGGCTTGCATTTATAACTACGAAACCGACATCTACTAGATTTGGAGTATATTTAGGTTTTCACTTGGTGATTTGAATTCAAGGATAACTGACGAGACACTACATTTAGGTACAACATTGCCAACTCACACATCATAGCAAATACAATAAGGTGATGTAAGCGGGTTATAAGAATTTAAATATTATGTTTTTCTGAGAATCTAGGGGGGGGGGATGTTCCCCACCTGAATATATTTCTCAAAGAGTCACAACAAGTTGTGTCATGTAATTACAAGGGCACAATACATCGTGCAGAGAGGAAGAGCCGCCACGAGGAGTTTGCCTCCTTGTCATCGGGCTTCAATAGCCGGTGAGACCAAAGGTTAAGATCCAAGAGGATGAGTCTAACAAGAAAGTTGAGTGTCTATCTGGAGACCTAAACAATCTATCATTCATGTATTCCAAAATCTTCCATAGGATTGTGGGCAACACGAATGGCCAAACAGTTGTCAGAGTCACCCGGGGGAGTGATGCATCCCAAAGATCACTGACGAAGAGAGAGCTCGGGGTGATACCAAGGCGCTGCTAGATGTGGTCGGCGTAGGGGCAAGAGACGAAGAGCTGGTCGACATCTTCAGGCTGGAGCTGACATCATGGGCAGGCCGAGTCGGCGATGATATGCTTGTGGCGAGGTTGACGCGTGTGTTGAGCCTGTGAAGAAATAGGAGCCAGGTGAAGACCATGATCTTGTTTGTCACCTGTGATAGGGTCCTATGCCTGGGGTACCTGACATAAAGGAGCCCGGCCTCGCCGGATACACTGGGATCGCTAGGCCCAAGAATATAAGGGAGCCCTAAAAGGCAGAGGAAACCTTCATGCTCTCCAAGACTAGAGGGCGATGGCGCCGTAGATCACATCTACCCCCATGTAAAACCTAGACCTCCCTTTCCTATATAAAGGAAGGTCTAGGTCCTCATTCATCATCCTATCTTAGATCCATACTCTCGGTAGCAATCCCGTACACCATTGTAATCCTATGGACAAGGCATCGCCTCACCATGAATGACAAGAAGAAGCAGGATGTAGGGTATTACTCTTCAGAGGCCCGAACCTGGGTAAATCATGTGTGCAGATTCCGTTTTGGTACTTACGATCTCGTTATGAACCCTACTGATAATAAGAACTTGCATGACATCTTTTGTCCTACCCTCCTATGGCAGCGGGGTCCATAGGGAAATCTAAGGGTTATTAAGGCCTCCTCTTAATAGAGAACCGGAACAAATCATTAGCACTTAGTGAATACATGAACTCCTCATACCACGGTAATCACCGGAAAGAATCCCACTTATTGTCACCTTGGGGTATGTGGATCATAACACGTAATAGGTGCATACAACTTGCAAGATAGGATAAAGAACTCAAATATATTCATGAAAACATAATGGGTTCGGATCTGAAATCATGGCACCCGGGCCCTAGTGACAAGCATTAAGCATAGCAGAGTCATAACAACATCAATCTCAGAACATAGTGGATACTAGGGATCAAGCCCTCACAAATTAACTTGATTACATGACAAATCTCATCCAACTCCATCACCGTCCAGCAAACCTACAAAGGAATTACTCACTCTCAATGGTGAACATCATGCAATTGTTGATGGAGAAGAGTTGATGATGATGACGATGAATTCCACACTCCCAAGCCCCAAACGGACTCCAGATCAGCCCTCCCAATGAAGAACAGGAGGTGGCGGCGATTTCGTATCGTAAAACGTGATGATTCCTTCTCTTTGATTTTTTCTCCATGATACGGTGCTTATAGAGTTGGACTTAGGGCAAACGGAGGCTCCAGGGGCCCACAAGCTCACAGGACGCGCCCCTGAGCTTGTGGCTCCTGGGTGCCCCCTCCATTAGTTCTCTTTGCCAATATTCTTTATATATTCTGAAAGTATTTGATACGTCTCCAACATATCTATAATTTTCTATTGTTTCATGCTATTATAGTATCAATTTTGGATGTTTTATATGCAATTATATATCATTTTTGGGGCTAACCTATTAACCTATTGCCCAGTGCCAGTTGCTATTTTTTTGCCTGTTTTGGCTTTTTAGGAAATCAATATCAAACAGAGTCCAAACGGAAAAAAAACATTGGATTATTTTTTTCTGGACCAGAAGAGACCGTAGAAGATTCGGGAGAAGACCCGAAGAGTCACAAGGGAGCGACAAGCTCGGGAGGCGCACCCCAGGGGAGAGGTGCCCCCAAGCTTGTGGGACCCTTATGGCACCTCTTGACCTAATTCCACCTCTATAAATTCTCAAATATTCCCGTGACATCATAGAGCCACCCGAAATACTTTTTTCGCCGCCACAAGTTTCTGTTCCCATGAGATCCCATCTGGAGGCGTTCTTCGGTAGTCTATCGGAGGGGGAATCGATCACGAAGGGGCTGTACATCAACCTTGCCGCCCTTCCGATGATGTGTGAGTAATTTACCACAGACATACGGGTCCATAGCTAGTAGCTAGATGTCATCTTCTCTTTCTTTGATCTCCAATACAATGTTCTCCTTGATGTTCTTGGAGATCTATTTGATGTAGTGACCTTTTGCGGTGTGTTTGTTGGGATCCGATGAGTTGTGAGTTTATAATCAAATTATCCATGAATATTATTTGAGTTTCCTCTGAACTCTTTTATGCATGATGTTTATAGATCTGTATTTCTCTCTATACATTGATTTGGTTTGGCCAACTAGATTGATTTTTCTTGCAATGGGAGAGGTGCTATGTGATGGGTTCGATCTTGCGGTGCTCAATCCGGGTGACAGAAGGGGACATGACACGTATTTGTATCATTGCCATTAATGATAAAAAGATGGGGTTTATCCATGCATGAGTTTACTTTGTCTACATCATGTCATCTTGCTTAAGGCGTTACTCCATTCTTTACGAACTTAATACTCTAGATGCATGATGGATATATAGCAGTCGATGTGTGGAGTAATAGTAGTAGATGCAGAATCAATTCGGTCTACTTGTCTCGGACGTGATTCCTGTATACATGGTCAATTCCTTGGATATCGTCATGATTATTTGCTTTTCTATCAATTGCCCAACACTAATTTGTTTACCCACCGTATGCTATTTTTAAGAGAGAAGCCTCTAGTGAAAACTATGGCCCCCGGGTCTACTTTTTATCATATACTAAAATAAAAAATGCCTTGTTGTAATTTTTCTTTCTTTATTTTATTTTATATTTTTGTTCGATCTATCTATCTATCACCATACAATTTAATCTTGCAAGTAACCGCCAAGGGATTGACAACCCCTTGTTCGCGTTGGGTGCAAGGATTTGTTATTTGTGTGTAGGTACTGCTAACGAGGTGTTGCGTGGTTCTCCTACTGGATTGATAACTTGGTTTTTAACCGAGGGAAATAATATCTCCACTATACTGCATCATCCTCTCCTCTTCGGAGAAATCCCAACGCAGCTCACAAGTAGCAGGAAGAATTTCTGGCGCCGTTGTCGGGGACACATCATCAACATCTATCAGGTACCTTTACATAAACTTTCATCTCCTTGCATTTACTTTATTTTCTATTTTCCTCTCGTTTTCATCTCCCCCACTTTAAAACGTTTTCACCAAAACATAAAAAATATTTTTGTTTTCCCTTTTGCTTGTTTGCTTGCTTTTTGCCTTCATGTCAACACACCAAAAACAGGAAAAGTAAAGACGTATGGATCCTCGTCCACTTGCTAATGTTTTTAAAAGATCCAATTATGATGAACCAGTTGCTAGTGAGTTGAGTGCACTAGATTATATTTATGAAGTTTGTCTTGAAAATCATGAATCTGAAAATTGTGATGAAGTGTTAAACAATGAAATTTATAAAGTGATTCATGACAGTTCGTTGAATGAAAAACATGATTGCAATGATGTTATTATAAATTTTATTTATGTCAATTATGTTAATAGTATGCAAAACTACAAGCTTGGGGATGATAATTTTGGTATGTCCACTACTTATTGCAATGATCCTGATTGGGGTGATAATGTTTCTTACGATCTTGAAAATTTATTTAAGCCTCATGATGAATATGCCATTGATAATAATGTTTGAAATAATATTGAAAGTGGGTTTGGAAGAGTGTCGACTTTAGGTAAAAAGAATCCCACAAAAATTTGGAGAGTGTTCAATCTTATGAATTTTTTGATAAAAGTGGGTTTGGAGAGGTCATGACTTTAGTTGATGTTAATCTCACTATCTTGGAAGATTATAAAACTTTTATGCACATTGATCATGAAGAGAGAGTTTTATATGATAGCTATATTGTTGAATTTGATTATGATCCTACATGTAATTATTATGTGAGAGGAATATATGGTTGTAGAAATTTTCATCTTACTAAATTACCCGTCGTTATGTTGAGATTGCTATTGTTTCTTTCTTCTTCCTTCCATATGCTAGTTTTTGCTTGCCTTGATAATTTGTTTGCTTGTAAAATGCCTATGCATAGAAAGTATTTTAGACTTAAATGTGTTCTTTGTGTTTCAGTTATTATCTTTTATGTGAGCATCAATAAAATCTTAAGCTTATCTTAATGTCTATAAAGAAAGAGCTTGTTGGGAGACAACCCAATAATTATCTTTCCTGTTTTTTTTGTGAACAAAATTATGCTACTATTATGGTTGTGTTTTTTTGTGTTTTAGTTAGTATTTGTGCCAAGTAAAGCCTTTGGGATGTTTTGGATGATAGTTGCTTTGATTCTGTGCAAAAGCAGAAACTTTTGCGTCTAGTAGTAGAATTATCTACATTTGCTAGAGCGTGATAAAAATCTGATTTTTTTTACACATGATTGATATACAAATTTCCCACATTGTCCTAATTTTTTAGAATTTTTGGAGTTACATAAGTATAATCAATGTTCAGATTACTACAGACTGTTCTGTTTTTGATGCATTGTTTTGCTTGTTTTGATGGAACTATGGATTGTATCGGGGGGTATTACCCATGAAGAAGTTAGAATATAGTAGGTATAATGCAAAAATAAAATATGAATGGGTTTGCAACAGTATACAATTACTAATTTCTTTTATTATACTAACGGATCTCATGAAGGTTCTGTTAAGTTTTGTGTGATTGTAGTTTTCACGTTTTGGGTGAGATCACGATGGATGAACGAATAAGGAGTGGCAAGAGCCTAAGCTTGGGGATGCCTGAGGCACCCCATGGTAATATTCAAGGACTCCCAAGAATTTAAGCTCGACGATGCCCCGGAATGCATCCCATCTTTCTTCTACCAACTATCGATAATTTTACTTGGAGCTATATTTTTATTCATCACATGATATGAGTTTTGCTTGGAGCGTTGTTTATTATATGAGTCTTTGCTTTGTTTGCTTTTTAGTTTGTCACAATCATCTTTGGTGGACACACCTTTTTGAGAGGGACACACATTTTTTGTGTTTTGTTAGAATACTCTATGTGCTTCACTTAAATCTTTTGAGCTAGGCAGTTGCTCTAGTACTTCACTTATATCTTTTTGAGCATGGCGATGATTATATTTTGAAGAAATAGATGAACTCTCATGCTTCACTTATATCTTTTTGAGAGTTGAAAATAGTAATGGTATTTTTCACAAGAATGAATTTGGTCCCAAAGTGATGAATATTCAAGAAGGATATAATAAAAACTTTCATATAGATCATTGGATACAATAAGTTTGATTCCTTGCAATAGTTTTGCGACATGGAGATGATAATATGTGAGTTATGCTAGTGAGTAATTGTGCTTTAGTAAGAATATTGGTGTTAAGGTTTGTTATTCTCTATTCATTCACGTAAAAGTCAATAGTTATGCAATGAAGTTACATCCTACTTATGGTGCATTATTTAGTCTTAGTTATGTTCAATTCATGTTTATGACCGTTTTCATTTTTTGGTTGGTTGCTTCTCAATCTATTTGCTAGCCTTCATTTGTACTAAGCGGAAATACTGCTTGTGCATCCAATTCCTTGAACCCAACGTTGTGCCAAATGAGTCCACCATACCTACCTATAGGCGGTATTTACATGCCGTTTCGTAAATTTGCATGTGCCAACTCTAATCATTCAATAAAAAATATGTTTTGTGTGTCCGTACCGCTCATGAAGCGGCGGGGGGTGGCCAATATTTTCCATGCTAGGCGGCTTATTCTCACGATGAGTGTTTATTCACTTGTCATTGCACGAGAAAGTGGCAAGGTAATAGGGATGCCTAGTCCCGAAATGAAAAATATATATAACAATAATAATAAATTCTTTGGAAAGTGTTGGTATGCAAGGCATCCGTGGATACGGCTAGCCATGGATTGTGAAAGAATGGTGAAAAGGAAATAAACTTTACTTTCTGTTTGGGAACGCCTATAATGTGTCTAGCATGGAAGATATTGGGAATTCTCGGTCGTTTTCGTTGACAGGAAAAGCATGCATCTCATAATAATTTTCTATCTATTTAAACTTTGAACTCTGGCATGTCTGCAAATCTCTGCTTCCCTCTACGAAGGGCCTATCTATTTTACTTTTATGCAATTTTTATTTTAATTTGAGTCTCCATCTTCTCTTATAAAGCACCAATTGGAGAGCGCTATTATCGTACTTGTGCATCGAGTGTAGCTAACATTGAGTGTGTTTCATGAATGGATCAATGACTAAGCATAATGGGCTAGGGATAACTTTCTTTAGCATTGTTGGGGAAGACATGGTTGCTTGTTGGTATACTTGAGTATTTATGTTTTCACGTCAAACTGTAGACTCACTCAAGTCCAAATATCAATGCCACAAAAGAAAAGATTATATGATGAATATGATAGGTAGCATTCCACATCAAAAACTCTGTTTTTACCATTTACCTACTCGAGGACGAGCATGAATTAAGCTTGGGGATGCTTGATACGTCTCCAACGTATCTATAATTTTTTTACCGTCCCATGCTATTATAGTATCAATCCTGGATGTTTTATATGCAATTATATATATATATATATATAATATCATTTTTTGGGACTAACCTATTAACCTAGTGACCAATGCCAGTTGCCGTTTTTATGCCTGTTTTTGGCTTTTCAGGAAACCAATATCAAACGGAGTCCAAACGGAGAAAAAACTTTGGATTAATTTTTTCTGGACCAGAAGAGGCCGTACAAGGTTCGGGAGAAGACCTGAAGAGTCACGACGAAGTGACAAGCTCAGGAGGCCACCCCAGGGGGGGTGCCCCCAGGCTTGTGGGCCCCTCGTGGCACCTCCTGACCTAATTCCGCCTCTACAAATTCTCAATTATTCCCCTGACATCAGAGAGCCACCCGAAATACTTTTTCCGCTGCCGCAAGTTTCTGTCCCCACGAGATCCCATCTGGAGGCCTTCTTTGGTACTCCATCGAAGGGGGAATTGATCACGGAGGGGCTCTACATCAACCTTGCTGCCCTTTCGATGATGCGTGAGTAGTTTACCACATACCTACAGGTCCATAGCTAGTAGCTTGGTGATTCTTGTTTCTCTTTGATCTTCAATACAATGTTCTCCTTGATGTTCTTGGAGATATATTTGATGTAATGACCTTTTGCGGTGTGTTTGTTGGGATCCGATGAATTGTGAGTTTATGATTAGATTTTCCATGAATATTATTTTAGTTTCCTCTGAACTCTTTTATCCATGATTATTATAGATTTATATTTCTCTTCGATCTATTGATTTGGTTTGACCAACTAGATTGATTTTTCTTGCAATGGGAGAGGTGCTTTGTGATAGGTTCGATCTTGCGGTGCTCAATCCCAGTGATAGAAGGGGACATGACACGTATTAATATCATTTCCATCAAGGATAAAAAGATGGGGTTTATTCATGCGTGAGTTTACTTTGTCTACATCATGTCATCTTGCTTAAGGCGTTACTCTATTATTTATGAACTTAATACTCTAGATGCATGTTGGATAGCAGTTGATGTGTGGAGTGATAGTAGTAGATGCAAAATCGTTTCGGTCTACTTGTCTCGGACGTGATGCCTATATACATGATCATTTCCTTGGATATCGTCATGATTATTTGCTTTTCTATCAATTACCCAACAGTAATGTGTTTACCCACCGCATGCTATTTTCAAGAGAGAAGCCTCTAGTGAAAACTATGGCCCGCAAGTCTAATTTTCATCATATATTAAAATAAAAAATATCTTGCTGCAATTTTTCTTTATTTATTTTAGTTTGTGTGTTTATTATCTATCTATCACTACGAGATTTGATCCTTCCAATTAACTGCTAAGGGATTGACAACCCCTTGTTCCCGTTGGGTGTAAGTATTTGTTATTTTGTGTGTAGGTACGCCCAGGGGGGTAGGCGCGCCCTCATGCCTCGTGGGCCCCCGTTGATCCGTTTGACCAAATTCCGCCTCTATAAATTCTCTAAAATTTGGAAACCAATAGAGAACCACCCAAAACACTTTTTTCGCCGCCGCAAGTTTCTGTTCTCACGAGATCCCATATGGAGGCCTTTTCCGGCACTCTGCCGAAGGGGGAATCGATCACGGAGGGCTTCTACATCAACCTTGCAGCCCCTACGATTATGTGTGAGTAGTTTACCACAGACATACGGGTCCATAGTTAGTAGCTAGATGGCTTCTTCTCTCTCTTTGATCTTCAATACAATGTTCTCCTTGATGTTCTTGGAGATCTATTCGATGTAATTCTTTTTTGGTGTGTTTGTTGGGATTCATTGAATTGTGGGTTTATGATCACATTATCCATGAATATTATTTGAGTCTTCTCTAAACTCTTTTATGCATGATTATTATAGCTTTGTATTTGTCTCCTATCTATTGATTTGGTTTGGCCAACTAGATTGATTTATCTTGCAATGGCAGAGGTACTTTCTGATGGGTTTGATCTTGCGGTGCTCAATCCCAGTGACAAAAGGGGACATGACACGTATTTGTATCGTTGCCATTAAGGATAAAACAATCAGGTTTATTCATATTGATTGGATTTACTTTTTTCACATCATGTCATCTTGCATAAGGCATTACTCCGTTCTTTATGAACTTAATACTCTAGATGCATGCTGAATAGCGGTCGATGTGTGGAGTAATATTAGTAGATGCAGAATCATTTTGTTCTACTTGTCTCGGACGTGATGCCTATATACATGACCATTGCCTTGGATATCGTCATGATTATTTGCTGTTCTATCAATTGCCCAACAGTAATTTGTTTACCCACCATATGCTATTTTCAAGAGAGAAGCTGATAACTCACAAGTATAGGGGATCGCAACAATTTTTGAGGGTAGAGTATTCAACCCAAATTTATTGATTCGACACACAAGGGGAGCCAAAGAATATTCTCAAGTATTAACAGTTGAGTTGTCAATTCAACCGCACCTGAAAGACTTAATATCTGCAGCAAAGTATTTAGTAGCAAAGTAATATGGAAGTAACGGTGGCAAAAGTAACCGTATTGGTTTTGTAGTGATTATAACAGTAGCAACGGTAAAGTAACTAAGAAAAGATCAATATGTGAAAAGCTCGTAGGCAATGGATCAGTGATGGATAATTATGTCGGATGCGATTCCTCATGTAACAGTTATAACATAGGGTGAGACAGAACTAGCTCCAGTTCATCAATGTAATGTAGGCATGTATTCCGAATATAGGCATACGTTCTTATGGAAAAGAACTTGCATGACATCTTTTGTCCTACCATCCCGTGGCAGCGGGGTCCTATCAGAAACTAAGGGATATTAAGGCCTCCTTTTAATAGAGTACCGGAAGAAAGCATTAGCACCTAGTGAATGCATGGACTCCTCAAACTATAGTCATCACCGGGAGTGGTCCCAATTATTGTCACTTTGGGGTTACCGGATCATAACACATAGTAGGTGGCTATTGACTTGCAAAATAGGATCAAGAACTCACATATATTGATGAAAACATAATAGGTTCAGATCTGAAATCATGGCACTCGGGCCCTAGTGACAAGCATTAAGCATAGCAAAGTCATAGCAACATCAATCTCAGAACATAATGGATACTAGGAATCAAACCCTAACAAAACTAACTCAATTACATGATAAATCTCATCCAACCCATCACCATCCAGCAAGCCTACGATGGAATTACTCACGCACGGCGGTGAGCATCATGAAATTGGTGATGGAGGAAGGTTGATGATGACGATGGCGACAGATTCCCCTCTCCGGAGCCCAGAACGAGCTCCAGATCAGCCCTCCCGAGAAAGATTAGGGCTTGGCGGCGGCTCCGTATCATGAAACGCGATGAATCCTTCTCTCTGATTTTTTTCTCCCCGAATGTGAATATATAGAGTTGGAGTTGAGGTCGGTGGAGCCTCAGAGGGCCCACGAGATAGGGGGGTGTGCCCCAGGGGGGTGGGCATGCCCCCACCCTCATGGATAGGGTGTGGGCCCCCTAATGTTGATTCTTTCGCCAGTATTTTTTATATATTCCAAAAATATTCTCCGTGAAGTTTCAGGTCATTCCGAGAATTTTTATTTCTGCACAAAAATAACACCTTGGCAATTCTGCTGAAAACAGCGTCAGTCCGGGTTAGTTCCGTTCAATCATGCAAGTTAGAGTCCAAAACAAGGTCAAAAGTGTTTGGAAAAATAGATACGATGGAGACATATCAGAAGCCTCTAGTGAAAACTATGGCCCTCGGGTCTACTTTTTATCATATTCTTAAATCAAAAATACATTGCTGCAATTTTTATTTATTTATTCTATTTTGTATTTTTGTTTTATCAATGTATCTATCACCATACAATTTAATCTTGCAAGTAACAGCCAAGGGATTGACAACCCCTTGTTCACGTTGGGTGCAAGGATTTGTTAATTTGTGTGTAGGTACTGCTAATGAGGTGTTGCATGGTTCTCCCATTGGATTAATAACCTTGGTTCTTAACTGAGGGAAATACTTATCTCTACTGTACTACATGCATTCAAGTTGCGTGTCCTTAAAGAGGTTTTACCAAGTAGCCACGGGGCAACTATTTAATGTTGTTGGCGAGTCGTTCTTGTTTGGCCTTTGACAATGCCATAAAGAATGTCCAAGATTGTAGTTAGATGGGTCACTGTGTGGTCTAGCTGAACAGTGTGCCCTGTTTTTTGTGGTCCATAGTTCCCCAAGGAATTTTAAGTGCAAAGTTATGTACTCTAGGCACATATTCTTAGACTAGGAGAGGAGAGCCATGGATCTTGTACCCCTATTTAGGGTTACCGCATGACATCTTGGAGGCAATAGGAGTACCTTGGACACACTTCGAGGAGCTCGATGTGTGCATCTTTGATGCGTCCTCGGCTGCTTGAACCTTGGCTGTGAAGGCCGCGGTTTAATCCTCTGTGTAGAGGGAGCGCTCAGTGTTAACATTGACTGTAATAACACCCTTGGGTCCTGGCATTTTATGCTTTAAATACATGTAATGCAAGACCGCATTAAATCGAGAAAACACAGGTTTACATGGTAGCCAATGTGAAAAGGAACAATATCGAAAATCAAGTCTTCGCTTATGAAGTTCTCGGGCGAGCCAAAGACTACCTCTAGTGTAATGGTCCCAAAGCACTACGCCTCCACACCAGGTATTACACCCTTGTATGTGATGTTGCTGGGTCTAATCTTTGATGGACCGATGCCCATCTTCCTAGCTGTGTCAGCATAGATCAGGTTTAGGTTGCTGCCCCCATCTAGAATGACCCTTGTCAAGTGAAACCGATCTAGAATGGCGCAAGGACCAGAGCCGTCGAACCTCCATGACGGATACTGGTGGATGGTCTCGCTTGTCGAAGGTGATCAGGCAAGCCGACCATGGATTGTATTCCGGGGCTATGGGCTCTAAGGCGTAAACGTCCCAAAGTGCTCATTTCCTCTCCTTTGGGGAATGTGAGTGACATGGATCATATTAACATCCTTCACTTCTAGAGGGAATTGTTTCTGGCCTCCCTTATTGGGCCTACAAGGCTTGTCCTTTCCCTCGCTGCGAGATTGGCTCTTGCCTTGGCCTTCGACTGCGATCTTTCCAGCGTGCTTGATAACCCAACAGTTCCGGTTAGTGTGGTTAGCACATTTGTCCGAAGTGCCATGAATATGGTAAGGCTAGTCGAGGATCCTGTCAAGCGTAGTGGGACTGTCTCTACTCCCTTTAAAGGGTTTCTTTTTCTGGCCGGTCTCGGATTGCTAAATCCGGCTCTAACAGTTGAATCTTTGGCATCACGGCCACAGTTCTTGTGTTGGCGCTTGTTGTTCTTGTTGCGCCTAGGCTTCCCGTTGCCACCCTGCACCTCTGAGGTGTCGGTCTCATTGTCATGGTTGTTACGTGCTAACCAGATGTCTTCGCTCGCGCAAAATTGGGTCACTAGAGAGGTAAGGGCTGACATGGTTTGTGGCTTATCTTTTCCAAGCTTTCGCGCTAACCACTCATCACGGATACTATGCCGGTAAGCTGCAACCACTTCTGCCTCAGGACAGTCGACTATCTACTTCGTTTTATTTAAGAACCGAGAATTTCCTGGCGGACTCACCAGACTACTGAACGATATGGTTGAGGTCATCGAGATTTAGGAGCCAAACGTATGTACCCTAGAAGTTTGCCCTGAAGGCCTCGTCTAGCTTCTCCCAACTTCCGATGGAATTCTCGGGCAAGCTGTTGAGCCAATGCCTTGCCTGTCCTTTGAGCTTTAGCAGTAGACATTTGGAGATCATCTCCTTGAGCGATATGAATGTGGAGAAGGAAATCTTCAATCACATAGTCGGGTCAGTTGTTCCGTCATATGATTCGATATTTACAGGTTTAAACCCTTTAGGGAACTGGTGCTCCATGACATCTTCTGTGAAACATATTGGGTGTGCGAGCCCTCGAAACCGAGCTATATCATGTCGAAGATCTGTTGTCGTTGGAGCATGCGTATGCTCTCGAGCCTATGATTTTCTGTCGAGCCAAGCTTCGTAACTGGCAGGCCCAGCAAGAGCGTGTCCTTTTGATCCATAAATTGACCTTGCTGGGCAGGATTTGCATTCAACTTTCTTCGCAAGTCATAAGGCTCAGCTGGTTGTATTGGTTCTTTGTCTAAACGGTGATCTGTGTGGGGATTTTAATTCCCTCCAGTGGGCCTGTCCCGTCTGCGAGGAGGACGATCAGGTTCATCGGCTTGATCATGCTTTAATAGCATGTTTTCGGTGACCTCTCCGGTGGCCATCTTCATCATCCCAGTTCTCTCCATGATGAGGAGGGAGTAGTTCTCCCTCGGGGCTGAGGGTATGTACCAGTAGCTATGTGTTTGATCTCTCTCTCTCTCTCTCTCTCTCGTGTTCTTGAGGTGATACGATCTTGATGTATCGCGAGCTTTGCTATTATATTTGGATCCTATGATGTTTCTTCCCCCCTCTACTCTCTTGTAATGGATTGAGTTTTCCCTTTGAAGTTATCTTATTGGATTGAGTCTTTAAAGATTTGATAACACTTGATGTATGTCTTGCCGTGCGTATCTATGGTGACAATGGGATATCACGTGATTCACTTGATGTATGTTTTGGTGATCAACTTGCGGGTTCCGCCCATGAACCTATGCATAGGGGTTGGCACACGTTTTCGTCGTGATTCTCCGGTAGAAACTTTGGGGCACTCTTTGAGGTTCTTTGTGTTGGTTGAATAGATGAATCTGAGATTGTGTGATGCATATCATATAATCATACCCACGGATACTTGAGGTGACATTGGAGTATCTAGGTGACATTCACTACACCACAACCCTTGATTGGGGGCAATTAACTGCCGGCAGAAATATTATAGCAAAGGCAAATCATCTGCCGGGAATTGTTCTACTGTCGGTAAAAGTACTTAATGACAGATAAACTGCCGGCCGATGTCCAGCAACTAGGGCACTTATGGTTCCCGTGAACCATGCTCCACTTCTTAGGACAGAGTATGTGTAGTTACAAATGAAACAGGGCATTGTATCTGCCGGGGATTATCATGGGCCGGACCGAACGAATATTGGCCCATACGAGTGATGGCGCGGAAGAGCGCGCGAGAAGCAAAATTTTCCATCCAGAAGGATAAAATCCCCAAACTCCATCTCAGATCGAAATCGACCGGCCCGTCCACCTCCTCCAAGACCTAGCCGCCTCCTCGACCACCCTCCTCCTCCGCCGCCACCACCGCCGCCGCCCACCCTTCACGGCTGCCGAGCGCCCTCCACCACATCCCTGTGCCAGATCCATCCCAGACCATGCCGCGGACCACCGTCCGCCACACCCCAGCGCCAAGTCCCTCACCTACCACGACGCCGAGCACCCTCCGCTGCCCTGACCACGATGCACCGCACACCAGCAACCCCAAGCAGCCAAGCCTCCTCCATGCGTTCTCCCCTGGAATCACCCCCACCAGCTCTGCCGCTTCCAGAAGCTCCTCCCTCGAGCAGCGCCGCCGCTTCCAGGAGCTCCTGCCCGACCACCGTTGATGTTCCAGAAGCTCCTTACCCAAGCAGCGCCTCCTTTTCCAGGAGCCTCAGCGCTACCTTGTCGTCCTCTCCCCCAAGCAGATGCATGTCCTGCGTTCTTTCCCCCGAGTAGGTCTCGGCTACCTCCGCAGGCCAACCAATGAGATTTCTCCGTGTCTTGTGAGTTTGATTAGTCTCATCTCTATGATTTGTGAGGTTTGGTTTGTGCACAGAACAACTGCTATAGTTTTGAAAATTTCTTGAATTGTTACTTTGTTAGATAGAAACTACTCCAAAATAGAGTTTAAAGAAATGAGATTCAGACATTAGACTCCAAAAGAAGTGATGCTTTAATTGAATGATTAGGTAGAAAATACTCATTGGAGCGACAGTACCAGCTGATATGGTCGTGTTCTGAAAGTAGACCATAACCATACGTGTAGGCTTTTCATAATCCAATATGTTACCTGCAGCTGAGGATTTATGTGGAATACAGATTACTCTATACTTTTATGACCAACTCATTATTGTTACTCACAGCCTTTTCAGTTTAGGCTAGAACAAGAAAACCAAAGTGTCATGTTTTGCCCCTAAATTTCATTTTGCATAGTCAATAAATTAGAAATGGCTAGTACGGTAATACCTTTAGTAACAGGAATGTGAATTTTGTAAGCTAGCTAGGCCATACATGCACTTCCATCTCTGTCATACAAGTTGGGCAAACTTTGTGTTTGGATATGTACTGCACTAATTGATATAGGTAATTATATTCTTGATGCTACACGAGGTTTGTCTCCTTTTATCGCCTGCTAATTGATGATTGGTGATTATAGTAGGGCATGGATGCTGATTTATTTATTTATTACTAAGAGTTTGTATCATGTGCCTTTCTGTTCTCACAGTGAAATGACAATGGTGCCAATATGGTATAAGAATTATGACGCTTTAGATGCAGATAGGGCCATTTACGTCCTCTGATTCATTGCCCGAGCAGCTCCGTAGCATCCTCTACTTCTTAACTGATGGTGACATTTCTTTGCTATTCCTACAATATAGATAAATGATATTCTACTATTAGTTTTCCATTTCCTGAAACGACACGTTTCAGTTCGCTATTTTGCTGTGCTAGATTGCATTCCTTGTCGGTATTGTATTTCTTGTTGCTTGTAGTAGATATGACTGGTATGCATTTTGTTACTATTTTTTCATTTAATAGAAGGCAAGCTGGGGACTGGTCCATTTGCACCCTATTTCTGCCGGATACTTCTTTCATGGCTACTATACCAAAATATGTGCATAATACTTACATTGATGACACTTTCTAAATGCAACAGTATATACTTATGTTACAAACAAAAAATAATATATATATTTCTTTCGGAAGTACTATATAATTCTTTAGTTGCCAAACAATATACGTCATCTCAGTATCTCATTCAACACCAGCCAGTAAATAACTACTGATTTGAGTCATTACAGAAATCATGTTACAAACCACTAGCTACATAGTACAATGGTACAGATGAAAGGGCACAAATGCTCGCAGCCTTCAGTTTGCCAAGGCATTTCTGTTTTGTTAGCAGCCCAAATATTTAGTAAATATAATGTGCTTCATTAACATCTCCTCTCCTCTCCTGCTTATGCAAACAGAATGGTCGTTCGGATGGCGAGTGTGTTTGCTTGCGCAATGTTGATTTACAGATATTTTGATTATAGAAACCAAGTCATCATACAAAAACCAAAAAAATAAATCCCTTTCTTCTTGAAGATGCCGCCATCTTTCTTCTTCTATTCTGTTCTCTTTACCTTGCTCCTCTCTTTATGATGCTTCCTCTTATACTTTATGTCATGTTCTCTTTTACTTTGTTCATCTTGCTCCTTAACAAAAGCATGGAACCAGGAACTGAACAGTTACTCCCCATTAATAGAACCCAAAATATGTCCCTTTTTGCTGCGTTATGTGATTCATGTTAGTAGTGGGATTTGTTGCTTTTGCACAACACGCCACACGTTCAACATTTTGTGCTTGTCTTTGGATAGATATGCCAACTGCCCAGCTGAGTAGCTGCTGACTATTACAAGTACATAGTTCTAGTAAGGGACAATGAATTGTACATGTTCCTGTTTTGTCATATTTGCCCATGGAAGATTTTTGTATGCGCAGTGCAAATAATTCTTGTTTGATCTAATTATGTAATATTGCCTCTTGCTTGCTGTGATGATGAAGTGCTGCACATATGGAAGTTTTATTTAAAATTCAACATGTCCAAATTGTTAATGTGTCAGATTTAAAATCTGAAATAAGAGCTCCATTTTGAATTTCCGATCTGTTGCAGGCGCCTCAAAGATACACAAGTTGATCTAAGGCTGCCCAGAAGATTTCGGAGACCTACGACTAACTTGGTGGAGTGAAATTGTAATAAGCCTTGTTTGTTGAACTTGGAGATATTGGCACGTTTTACGCTCATTTTGTTTTTTGTTTTGGCACATAAGTCACAAGTTTTACTCTCATTTTGATTGTGTTGCACATCTAGAAACATATGTTCTTTTCCTTTTTGTTGCACGTCCTTGTATATTGTTGTCTCATGAATGTATCAAAGGAAAATACATATTTTGTCTATTATGTTTATCGAATGAAGTTTAAGATTTTGGATGAGGCCTATATGTAATGTTGACTGAAGTTTATCTATAAGTTGTATGATCCGTCTTGATTGCTCAATCAAGCAGTGGTAATACTAAATTACGTATATGTTGCTCAGAACGTTTGCTAGAGAAACATAACGTTATGGCATATAAACTACCAGGTGACCATATTTGTGCCGACAGTTTAACTGCCGGTAACTGTAGTTCCTATGCTAAAACCAGTCTACTGAGAGAAAACAAACTGCCGGGAAATACATGGGTCGTGGCAGAGAAACTGCCGGGAAAAATTTATCTACCAGGAGAAGTTATCCCCGGCAGCCGTTCTTGTGGCAGTTCTATCTGCCGGGAGAACGGCTCTCCCGGCAGTTTGTCTGCCCTCTTAGTGGCTTTCTCCCGGCAGATTATATGCCTTTGCATTAGTGTTGTGGTGTAGTGATTAGGGTTTTGGTTGATTTGTATCTTAAGGTGTTATTCTGGTATGAACTCTAGGGCTGTTTGTGACACTTATAGGAATAGCCCAACAGATTGATTGGAAAGAATAACTTTGAGGTGGTTTCGTACCGTACCATAATCTCTTCGTTTGTTCTCTGCTATTAGTGACTTTGGAGTGACTCTTTGTTGCATCTTGAGGGATAGTTATATGATCCAATTATGTTATTATTGTTGAGGGAACTTGCACTAGTGAAAGTATGAACCCTAGGCCTTGTTTCAACGCATTGCAATACCGTTTACGCTCACTTTTATCATTAGTTACCTTGCTGTTTTTATATTTTCAGATTACAAAAACCTATATCTACCATCCATATTGCACTTGTATCACCATCTCTTCGCCGAACTAGTGCACCTATACAATTTACCATTGTATTGGGTGTGTTGGGGACACAAGAGACTCTTTGTTATTTGGTTGCAGGGTTGCTTGAGAGAGACCATCTTCATCCTACGCCTCCTATGGATTGATAAACATTAGGTCATCCACTTGAGGGAAATTTGCTACTGTCCTACAAACCTCTGCACTTGGAGGCCCAACAACGTCTACAAGAAGAAGGTTGTGTAGTAGACATCAAGCTCTTTTCTGGCGCCGTTGCCGGGGAGGTGAGTGCTTGAAGGTATATCTTTCGATCTTGCAATCGAGTCTTTTAGTTTCTTTTTTTATCACTAGTTTAGTTTATAAAAGAAAATTAAAAAATGGAATTAAGTTTGCCCCATACACTTTATCTTATTAATATCTATCGTGAGAATAAGGATTCCGATAATTGTGCTCAAGTGCTAGAAGAAGAATGCATTAGAATGTTTGGCACTAAATATTTGAATGATGATCATGATTGCAATGTTGTTAGTATGAATTCCTTGAATATCCATGATGCTAATGATATGCAAAGCCACAAGCTTGGGGAAGATATGTTTGATGAAGATGAAATTTTTTGTCCCCCAAGTTGTGATGAGAAAATTTATTATGATGAAAGCATGCCTCCTATTTATGATGATTATATTGATGAAAGTGGATTTGGAGAGGTCATGACTTTATTTTGTGTGAATCCACTATTTCGGAAGAGGTTCCAATTGATTATGAGAACAAAGTTGCTATCTATCATGATTATTGCGATGACTTGTATGCTATAAAGAATAATGATATCCATGAAACTTGTCATCATGATTTTAGTTTTCAATTGAATTATGCCTCACATGATAATTATTTTGTTGAGTTTTCTCCCACTATTCCGAAGGAGAAGAATCTTGCTTATGTGGAGAGTAGTAAATTTTCTATGCTCATAGATCATGAAAAGAATGCTTTAGGTGCTGGTTATGTTGTTGAATTCATTCATTATGCTACTGAAAATTATTATGAGGGAGGAACTTATGCTTGTAGGAATTGCAATAATATCAAGTTTCCTCTCTATGTGCTTAAAGTTATGAAGTTATGCTCGTTTTACCTTCCTATGCAAGTTGATTCTTGTTCCCATAATTTGTTTGCTCACAAAATCCCTATGCATAGGAAGTGGGTTAGGCTTATATGTGCTAGTCATATTCTTCATGATGCTCTCTTTATGTTTCAATCCTTATCTTTTATGTGAGCATCGTTGAAATCATCATGCCTAGCTAGGGGCGTTAAACGATAGCGCTTGTTGGGAGGCAACCCAATTTTATTTTTGTTACTTTCTTTTTTCTCCTGTTTAGTAATGAATAATTAATCTAGCCTCTGTTTAGATGTGGTTTTATGCTTTTAATTAGTGTTTGTGCCAAGTAGAACCATTGGGAAGACTTGGGTGAAGTCTTTATGATCATGCTGTAAAAAAACAGAAACTTTAGCGCTCACGAAAATTGCTGCCATTTTTTACTGGAGCGTTCTATTTAGTTAATTATTTTTGCAGATGATTAATAGACAAATTACTCAGGTCCAGCAATTTATTTGAGAATTTTATGAGTTCTAGAAGTATACGTTTGATCCAGATTACTACAGACTGTTCTATTTTTCACAGATTCTGTTTTCTATGAGTTGTTTGCTTATTTTGATGAATCTATGAGTAGTATCGGAGGGTATGAACCATAGATAA
Source organism: Triticum urartu (assembly GCF_056163025.1). Taxonomy (NCBI): domain Eukaryota; kingdom Viridiplantae; phylum Streptophyta; class Magnoliopsida; order Poales; family Poaceae; genus Triticum; species Triticum urartu. The sequence goes on from NC_141878.1 coordinate 521,062,144, forward strand.
GTTGGAATACAGTACAATTACACCAATATGAATTTAGAATGAGTTCACAACAGTACCTAAGTGGTGATTTATTTTCTTATACTAACAGAGCTTACGAGTTTTCTGTTAAGTTTTATGTTGTGAAGTTTTCAAGTTTTGGGTAAAGATTCAATGGACTATGGAATAAGGAGTGGAAAGAGACTAAGCTTGGGGATGCCCAAGGCGCCCCAAGGTTATATTAAAGGAAAACCAAGAGCCTAAGGTTGGGGATGCCCCGGAAGGCATCCCCTCTTTCGTCTTCGTTCATCGGTAACTTTACTTGGAGCTATATTTTTATTCACCACATGATATGTGATTTGCTTGGAGCGTCATTTTATTTCATTTTGTTTTGCTTGCTGTTTGAATAGAATACCAAGATCTGAAATTATTAAATGTTAGAGAGTCTTCACATCGTTGCATAATTATTCGACTACTAATTGATCCTCACTTTTATCTTTCAGAGTAGTTTGTCATTTGCTCTAGTGCTTCACTTATATCCTTTTAGAGCACGGTGGTGGTTTTATTTTATATAAATAATTGATCTCTCATGCTTCACTTATATTATTTTGGGAGTCTTTAGAACATCATGGTAGTTTGCTTTGGTTATGAAACTAGTCCTAATATGATGGGCATCCAAGAGGGATATAATAAAAACTTTCATATAAGTGCATTGAATACTAAGAGAAGTTTGATACTTGATGATTGTTTTTTAGATATGAAGATGGTGATATTAGAGTCATGCTAGTTGAGTAGTTGTGAATTTGAGAAATACTTGTGTTGAAGTTTGTGATTCCCATAGCATGCACGTATGGTGAACCGTTATGTGATGAAGTCGGAGCATGATTTATTTATTGATTGTCTTCCTTATGAGTGGCGGTCGGGGACGAGCGATGGTCTTTTCCTACCAATCTATCCCCCTAGGAGCATGCGTGTAGTACTTTGTTTCGATAACTAATAGATTTTTGCAATAAGTATGTGAGTTCTTTATGACTAATGTTGAGTCCATGGATTATACGCACTCTAACCCTTCCACCATTGCTAGCCTCTCTAGTACCGCGCAACTTTCGCCGGTACCATAAACCCACCATATATCTTCCTAAAAACAGCCACCATACATACCTATTATGGCATTTCCATAGACATTCCGAGATATATTGCCATGCAACTTTCCACCGTTCCGTTTACTATGACACGCTCCATCATTGTCATATTGCTTTGCATGATCATGTAGTTGACATCGTATTTGTGGCAAAGCCACCGTTCATAATTCTTCCATACATGTCATTCTTGAGTCATTGCACATCGCGGTACACCGTCGGAGGCATTCATATAGAGTCATATTTTGTTCCAAGTATCGATTTGTAATTCTTGAGTTGTAAGTAAATAAAAGTGTGATGATCATCATTTTTAGAGCATTGTCCCAAGTGAGGAAAGGATGATGGAGATTATGATTCCCCCATAAGTCGGGATGAGACTCCGGACGAAAAAAAGAGAAAAAAAGAGGCCATAAAAAAGAGAAAAGGCCCAAATAAAAAAATGAGAGAAAAAGAGTGAAGGGGTAATGCTACTATCCTTTTACCACACTTGTGCTTCAAAGTAGCACCATAATCTTCATGATAGAGAGTATCCTATGTTGTCACTCTCATATATTAGTGGGAATCTTTCATTATAGAACTTGGCTTGTATATTCCAATGATGGACTTCCTCAAAATGCCCTATGTCTTCGTGAGCAAGTGAGTTGGATGCACACCCACTTAGTTTCTTTTGTTGAGCTTTCATACACTTATAGCTCTAGTGCATCCGTTGCATGGCAATCCCTACTCAATCACATTGATATCTATTACTGGGCATCTCCATAGCCCGTTGATACGCCTAGTTGATGTGAGACTATCTTCTCCTTTTTGTCTTCTCCACAACCACCATTCTATTCCACATATAGTGCTATATTCATGGCTCACTCTCATGTATTGCGTGAAGATTGAAAAAGTTTGAGAACACCAAAAGTATGAAACAATTGCTTGGCTTGTCATCGGGGTTGTGCATGATTTAAATATTTTGTGTGGTGAAGATGGAGCATAGCCAGACTATATGATTTTGTAGGGATAGCTTTCTTTGGCCATGTTATTTTGAGAAGACATGATTACTTGGTTAGTATGCTTGAAGTATTATGATTTTTATGTCAATATTAAATTTTTTTCTTGAATCTTATGGATCTGAACATTCTTGCCACAATAAAGAGAACTACATGGATAAATATGTTAGTTAGCATTGCACATAAAAAATTCTGTTTTTATCATTTACCTACTCGAGGATGAGCATGAATTAAGCTTGGGGATGCTGAGACGTCTCCAACGTATCTATAATTTTTGATTGTTCCATGCTATTATATTATCAACTTTGGATGTTTATGGGCTTTATTATACACTTTTATATTATTTTTGGGACTAACCTATTAACCCAGAGCCAGTGCCAGTTTCTGTTTTTTTTCCTTGTTTTAGAGTATTGCAGAAAAGGAAAATCAAACGGAGTCCAATTGACCTAAAACTTCATGGAACTTATTTTTGGAAGGAAAGCAACCCGAGAGACTTGGAGTCCGCGTCAAGGAAGCTTCGGGGAGGCCACGAGGTAGGGGGGCGCGCCCACCCCCTTGGGCGCATCCTCCACCCTCGTGGGCCCCTTGTTGGGGAACGTAGCAGAATTTAAAATTTTCTACGCATCACCAAGATCAATCTATGGAGTTATCTAGCAACGAGGGAAAGGGGAGTGCATCTACATACCCTTGTAGATCGCGAGCGGAAGCGTTCAAGAGAACGGGGTTGATGGAGTCATACTCGCCGTGATCCAAATCACCGATGACCGAGCGCCGAACGGACGACACCTCCACGTTCAACACACATACGGTTGGGAAGACGTCTCCTCCTTCTTGATCCAGCAAGGGGGAAGGAGAGGTTGATGGAGATCCAGCAGCACGACGGAGTGGTGGTGGAAGCAACGGTGATCTCGGCAGGGCTTCGCCAAGCTCAGCGAGAGGGAGAGGTGTCACGGGAGGGAGAGGGAGGCGCCAGGGGCTTGGTGCATCTGCCCTCCCTCCCCCCACTATATATAGGGCCCCTAGGGGGGCGCCGGCCCTAGGAGATCCAATCTCCAAGGGGGGGGCAAGGGGGGCTTGCCCCCCAAGTCAAGTGGGGCGCCCCCCACCCCTAGGATTTCCAACCCTAGGCGCAGGTGAGGCCCATGGGGGGCGCACCAGCCCACTTGGGGCTGGTTCCCCTCCCACTTCAGCCCATGGGGCCCTCCGGGATAGGTGGCCCCACCCGGTGGACCCCCGGGACCCTTCCGATGGTCCCGGTACAATACCGATTACCCCCGAAACTTTCCCGATGGCCGAAACTGGACTTCCTATATATAAATCGTCACCTCCGGACCATTCCGAAACTCCTCGTGACGTCCGGGATCTCATCCGGGACTCCGAACAACTTTCGGGTTACTGCATACTAATGTCTCTACAACCCTAGCGTCACCGAACCTTAAGTGTGTAGACCCTACGGGTTCGGGAGACACGCAGACATGACCGAGACGACTCTCCGGTCAATAACCAACATCGGGATCTGGATACCCATGTTGGCTCCCACATGCTCCTCAATGATCTCATCGGATGAACCACGATGTCAAGGATTCAATCAATCCCGTATTCAATTCCCTTTGTCAATCGGTACGTTACTTGCCCGAGATTCGATCGTCGGTATCCCAATACCTCGTTCAATCTCGTTACCGGCAAGTCACTTTACTCGTACCGTAATGCATGATCCCGTGATCAACCACTTGGTCACATTGAGCTCATTATGATGATGCATTACCAAGTGGGCCCAGAGATACCTCTCCGTCATACGGAGTGACAAATCCCAGTCTCGATTCGTGCCAACCCAACAGACACTTTCGGAGATACCCGTAGTGCACCTTTATAGTCACCTAGTTACGTTGTGACGTTTGGCACACCCAAAGCACTCCTACGGTATCCGGGAGTTGCACAATCTCATGGTCTAAGGAAATGATACTTGACATTCGAAAAAGCTCTAGCAAACGAACTACACGATCTTTGAGCTATGCTTAGGATTGGGTCTTGTCCATCACATCATTCTCCTAATGATGTGATCCCGTTATCAATGACATCTAATATCCATAGTCAGGAAACCATGACTATCTTTTGATCAACGAGCTAGTCAACTAGAGACTCACTAGGGACGTGTTGTGGTCTATGTATTCACACATGTATTACGATTTTCGGATGACACAATTATAGCATGAACAATGGATAATTATCATGAACAAGGAAATATAATAATAACCATTTTATTATTGCCTCTAGGGCATATTTCCAACAGTCTCCCACTTGCACTAGAGTCGATAATCTAGTTACATTGTGATGAATCGAACACCCATAGAGTTCTGGTGTTGATCATGTTTTGCTCTAGGGAGAGGTTTAGTCAACGAATCTGCTACATTCAGGTCCGTATGTACTTTACAAATATCTATGTCTCCATTTTGAACACTTTCACGAATGGAGTTGAAGCGAGGCTTGATATGCCTGGTCTTCCTGTGAAACCTGGGCTCCTTGGCAAGGGAAATAGCTCCTGTGTTGTCACAAAAGAGATTCATCGGGCCCAACGCATTGGGAATGACTCCTAGGTCAGTAATGAACTCCTTCACCCAGATTGCTTCTTCTGCTTCCTCTGAGGCTGCCATGTACTCCGCTTCACATGTAGATCCCGCCACAACGCTTTGCTTGCAACTGCACCAGCTGACTGCCCCACCATTCAAAATATACACCTATCCGGTTTGTGACTTGGAGTCATCCAGATCTGTGTCGAAGCTAGCATCTACGTAACCCTTTACGACGAGCTCTTTGTCACCTCCATAAATCAGAAACATATCCTTAGTCCTCTTCAGGTACTTCAGGATATTCTTGACCGCTGTCCAGTGTTCTATGCCGGGATTACTTTGGTACCTTCCTACCAAACTTACGGCAAGGTTTACATCAGGTCTGGTACACAGCATGGCATACATAATAGACCCTATGGCCGAGGCATAGGGGACGACACTCATCTTTTCTCTATCTTCTGCCGTGGTCGGGCATTGAGCCGTGCTCAATTGCATACCTTGCAATACAGGCAAGAACCCCTTCTTGGACTGATCCATATTGAACTTCTTCAATATCTTGTCAAGGTACGTACTTTGTGAAAGACCAATGAGGCGTCTCGATCTATCTCTATAGATTTTGATGCCTAATATATAAGCAGCTTCTCCAAGGTCCTTCATTGAAAAACACTTGTTCAAGTAGGCCTTTATGCTTTCCAAGAATTCTATATCATTTCCCATCAATAGTATGTCATCCACATATAATATGAGAAATGCTACGGAGCTCCCAATCACTTTCTTGTAAACACAGGCTTCCCCATAAGTATGTGTAAACCCAAACGCTTTGATCATCTCATCAAATCGAATGTTCCAACTCCGAGATGCTTGCACCAGCCCATAGATTGAGCTTTGGAGCTTGCACACCTTTTAGCATTCTTAGGATCGACAAAACCTTCCGGCTGCATCATATACAATTCTTCCTTAAGAAAGCCGTTAAGGAATGCCGTTTTGACGTCCATTTGCCATATCTCATAATCATAGAATGCGGCAATTGCTAACATGATTCAGACGGACTTCAGCTTCGCTACGGGTGAGAAAGTCTCATCGTAGTCAACCCCTTGAACTTGTCAATAACTCTTAGCGACGAGTCGAGCCTTGTAGATGGTCACATTACCATCTGCATCTGTCTTCTTTTTAAAGATCCATTTATTTTCTATGGCTCGCCGATAATCGGGCAAGTCAGTCAAAGTCCATACTTCGTTTTCATACATGGATCCTATCTCGGATTTCATGGCTTCTAGCCATTTGTCGGAATCTGGGCCCGCCATCGCTTCCTCATAGTTCGAAGGTTCACCGTTGTCTAACAACATGATTTCCAAGACAGGGTTGCCGTACCACTCTGGTGCGGAACGTGTCCTTGTGGACCTACGAAGTTCAGTAGCAACTTGATCTAAAGTTTCATGATCATCATGTTGGAAATATGCCCTAGAGGCAATAATAAATTAGTTACTATTATATTATATTTCATTGTTCATGATAATCGTTTATTATCCATGCTAGAATTGTATTGATAGGAAACTCAGATACATGTGTGGATACATAGACAACACCATGTCCCTAGTAAGCCTCTAGTTGACTAGCTCGTTGATCAATAGATGGTTACGGTTTCCTGACCATGGACATTGGGTGTCGTTGATAACAGGATCACATCATTAGGAGAATGATGTGAAGGACAAGACCCAATCCTAAGCCTAGCACAAGATCGTGTAGTTCGTATGCTAAAGCTTTTCTAATGTCAAGTATCATTTCCTTAGACCATGAGATTGTGCAACTCCCGAATACCGTAGGAGTGCTTTGGGTGTGCCAAACGTCACAACGTAACAGGGTGGCTATAAAGGTGCACTACGGGTATCTCCGAAAGTGTCTGTTGGGTTGGCACGAATCGAGACTGGGATTTGTCACTCCGTGTAAACGAAGAGGTATCTCTGGGCCCACTCGGTAGGACATCATCATAATGTGCACAATGTGATCAAGGAGTTGATCACGGGATGATGTGTTACGGAATGAGTAAAGAGACTTGTCGGTAACGAGATTGAAAAAGGTATCGGGATACCGACGATCGAATCTCGGGCAAGTATCGTACCGATAGACAAAGGGAATTGTATATGGGATTAATTGAATCCTTAACATCGTGGTTCGTCCGATGAGATCATCGTGGAGCATGTGGGAACCAACATGGTTGTCCAGATCCCTCTGTTGGTTATTGACCGGAGAGTTGTCTCGGCCATGTCTGCATGACTCCCGAGCCCATAGGGTCTACACACTTAAGGTTCGATGACGCTTGGGTTATAGGGAATAGATGTACGTGGTTACCATATGTTGTTCGGAGTCCCGGATGAGATCCCGGACGTCACGAGGAGTTCCGGAATGGTCCGGAGGTAAATATTTATATATGGGAAGTCATCATACGGTCACCGGAATAATTCGGGGGGTTACCGGTATTGTACCGGGACCACCGAAGGGGTTCCGGGGGTCCACCGGGAGGGTCCACCTGCCCCGGAGGGCCCCATGGGCTGTGTGTGGAGAGGGACCAGCCCCTTAGTGGGCTGGGCGCCTCCGCCCTTAGGGCCCATGCGCCTAGGGTTTGGGGAACCCTAAAGGGAGGGCGTCCCCCTTGCCTTGGGGGGCAAGGCAACCCCCCTGGCCGCCGCCCCCTCCTCAGATTGGATCTGAGGGGGCCGGTCCCCTCTCCCTTGCCCCTATATATATGTGGGGGGTGGGAGGGCAGCCGCACCCAAGTTCTGGCGCAGCCCTCCCCCTCTCCCAAGTCCTCCTCCTCTCCCGCGGTGCTTGGCGAAGCCCTGCAGGATTGCCACGCTCCTCCTTCACCACCACGCCATCGTGCTGCTGCTGGATGGAGTCTTCCCCAACCTCTCCTTCTCCCCTTGCTGGATCAAGGCGTGGGAGACGTCACCGGGCTGTACGTGTGTTGAACGCGGAGGCGCCGTTGTTCGGCGCTTATATCGGAATCAACCGCGATCTGAATCGCTGCGAGTACGACTCCTTCATCCGCGTTCTTGCAACGCTTCCGCTTAGCGATCTACAAGGTTATGTAGATGCACTCTCCTTCCCCTCGTTGCTAGATTACTCCATAGACTGATCTTGGTGATGCGTAGAAAATTTTAAATTTCTGCTACGATCCCCAACAGTGGCATCATGAGCTAGGTCTATGTGTAGTTTCTATGCACGAGTAGAACACAAAGCAGTTGTGGGCGTCGATATTGTCAATTTACTTGCCGTTACTAGTCTTATCTTGATTCGGCGACATCATGGGATGAAGCGGCCCGGACCGACCTTACATGTATGCTTACGTGAGACTGGTTCCACCGACTGACATGCACTAGTTGCATAAGGTGGCTAGCGGGTGTCTGTCTCTCCCACTTTAGTCGGATCGGATTCGATGAAAAGGGTCCTTATGAAGGGTAAATAGAAATTGGCATATCACGTTGTGGTTTTGGCGTAGGTAAGAAACGTTCTTGCTAAGAAACCTATAGCAGCCACGTAAAAACTTGCAACAACAATTAGAGGACGTCTAACTTGTTTTTGCAGCATGTGTCGTGTGATGTGATATGGCCAAAAGGATGTGATGAATGATATATGTGATGTATGAGATTGATCATGTTCTTGTAATAGGAATCACGACTTGCATGTCGATGAGTATGACAACCGGTAGGAGCCATAGGAGTTGTCTTAATTTATTTATGACCTGCGTGTCAACATATAACGTCATGTAATTACTTTACTTTATTGCTAAAGCGTTAGCCATAGTAGTAGAAGTAATAGATGACGAGACAACTTCGAGAAGACACGATGATGGAGATCATGGTGTCATGCCAGTGACAACGATGATCATGGAGCCCCAAAGATGGAGATCATAAGGAGCAAAATGATATTGGCCATATCATGTCACTATTTGATTGCATGTGATGTTTATCATGTTTTACATATTATTTTCTTAGAACGACGATAGCTTAAATAAGATGACCCCTCGCAATAATTTCAAGAAAGTGTTCCCCTAACTGTGCACCGTTGCGAAGGTTCATTGTTTCGAAGCACCACGTGATGATCGGGTGTGATAGATTCTAACATTCGAATACAACGGGTGTAAGCCAGATTTACACACGCAATACACTTAGGTTGACTTGACGAGCCTAGCATGTACGTCTTTGATGCACCGCTCGATGTGCAAACCCCTACAACATCGTCTGTGGATGTTGTGAACACCTGACAGACACATCCTGATGACTACTTAATAGTTTAGTGCACCATACTTTACGGCTTAGAATCGGGATTCCAATGACGTTTTTAACGCCATATGAGATGTTCCAAGAGCTGAAATTGGGATTTCAGGCTCATGCCCGTGTTGAGAGGTATGAGACCTCTGACAAGTTCTTTTGCCAACAAGATGGAGGAGAATAGCTCAGCTAGTGAGCATGTGCTCAGAATGTCTGGGTGCTACAATCACTTAAATCAAGTGGGAGTTAAACTTCTAGATAACATAGTGATTGATAGAGTTCTCTAGCCACTATCACTAAGCTACTAGATCTTCGTGATGAACTATGACATGCAAGGGATGGAGATGATCCTGGAGCTGTTAGCGGTGCTTAAGACCGCAAAAGGTAGAAATCAAGAAGGAGCATCAAGTGTTGATGGTTTAACAAGACCACTGGTTTCAAGAAGGGCAAGGGATAGAAGGGAAACTTCATGGATGGCAAACCAGTTGCCGCTCCAGTGAAGGAACCCAAGGTTGAACCCAAACCCGAGACTAAGTGCTTCTATTGTAAGGGGAACGGTCACTGGTAGCGGAATTACCCCAAATGCATGGTAGATAAGAAGGCTGGAAACTTCAACAAAGTATATACGTGTTATTAATGTGTACCTCACTAGTACTCCTGGTAGCACCTGGGTATTGGATACCGGTTCAGTTGCTATTATTGGTGACTTGAAGCAAAAGCTACGAACTAAACGGAGACTCGCTAAGGGCGAGGTGACGATGTGTGTTGGAAATGTTTCCAAAGTTGATGAGATCACCATTGCACGCTACATCTGCCTTCGGGATTAGTATTGAACCTAGATAAATGTTATCAGGTGTCTACGTTGAGCATGAATATGATTAGATCATGTTCATTGCAATACGGTTATTCATTTAAGTTAGAGAATAATGGTTATTCTGTTTACATGAATAATACCTTTCATGGTCATGCACCCTATGTGAATGGTTCATTGAATCTCGGTCGTGGTAATACACATGTTCACGCCAAAAGATGTAGAGTTAATAATGATAGTACCACTTTCTTGTGGCACTGCCGCTTAGGTCATATTGGCGTAAGATGCATGAAGAAACTCCATGTCGATGGATGTTTGGAGTCACCTGATTTTGAATCGCTTGACACATGCGAGCCATGCCTCATGGGCAGGATGACTAAGACCCCGTTTTCAGGTAAAATAAAACGGGCAAGTGACTTGTTGGAAATCATACATGCTAATGCGTGTGATCCAATGAGAATTGAAGCGTGCGGTGGATATCGCTATTTTCTCATCTTCACTGACGATTTGAGTAGATATAGGTATATTTACTTAATGAAGCACAAGTCTGAAACATTTGAAAAGTTCAAGCGGTTTCAAAGTGAAGTTAAGAACCATCATAACAAGAAGATCAAATTCCTACGATCTGATCGATGAGAATTTCTGAGTTATGAGTTTGGCAATCACTTAAGACATTGTGGAATTGTTTCGCAGTTGAAGCCACCTAAAACACCACAGCGTAATGGTGTGTCTGGACGTCATAATCGAACCTTATGAGATATGGTGCGATCTATGATGTCTTTTACCGATCTACCGCTATTATTTTGAGGTTATGCATTAGAGACAGCTGCATTCACTTTAGATAGGACACCATATAAGTCCGTTGAGACGATGTCGTATGAACATTGATTTGGCAAGAAACCAAAGTTGTCGTTTCTTAATGTTTGGGGCTGCGATGCTTAAGGCTTTAGCCGGAGAAGCTCGAACCCAAAGCGGACAAACACATCTTCATAGGATACCCAAAGGTGACAGTTGGGTACACCTTCTATCTCAGATCCGAGGGCAAATTGTTTGTCGCTAAGAATGGGTCCTTTCTCGAGAAGGAGTTTCTCTCGAAAGAATTGAGTGGGAGGAAGATAGAACTTGATGAGGTTGTCGAACCTTTATTTCAACCAGAGAGTGATGCAACACAGAAAGACGTTTTCTGTGGCGCCTACGTCTGTTGAAGAGGAAGTTAATGATAGTGATCATGAAGCTTCGGATCAAGTTGCTATCAAACCTCATAGGTCGACAAGGATATGTACTACTCCTGAGTGGTACGGTAATCCTGTCTTAGATATCATGTTGTTAGACAACAATGAACCTACGAGCTATGGAGAAGCGATGGTGGGCCCGTATTCCGACAAATGGTTAGAAGCCATGAAATCCGAGATAGGATCCATGTATCAAAACAAAGTATGGACTTTGGTGGACTTGCCCGATGATCGGCAAGCCATTGAGATAAATGGATCTTTAAGAAGAAGACGGACGTGGGCTGTAATGTTACCATCTATGAAGCTCGACTTGTAGGAAAGAGTCTTTTCAAAAGTTCAAGGAGTTGACTACGATGAGAATTTCTCACCCGTGGCGATGCTTAAGTCCGTCGGAATCATGTTAGCATTAGCTGTATTTTTCGATTATGAAATCTGACAGATGGATGTCAAAACAAGTTTTCTTACCAGTTTTTCGTAAGAAAGAGTTGTATGTGATACAATCAAAGTTTTTGTCGATCCTAAAGATGCTAAAAGCTATGCTAGCTCTAGCGATCCGTCTATGGACTAGAGTGAGCATCTCGGAGTCGGAATATATGCTTTGATAGAGTGATCAAAGCTTTTAGGTTTATACAATGTTTGCTAAAAACTTGTATTTACAAGAAAGTGAGTGGGAGCACTACAACATTTTTGATAAGTATATGTGGATGACATATTGTTGATCTGAAATAATGTAGAATTTTTGGAAAGCATAAACGGTTGTTTGAAGAGTGATTTTCAAAGGAAGACCTGGATAAAGCTGCTTACATATTGGGCATCAAGATCTATAGAGATAGATCAAGTCGCCTGATGATACTTTCAAAGAACGCACACCTTGACATGGTTTTGAAGGAGTTCAAACTAGATTAGTCAAAGAAGGGGTTCTTACCTGAGTTGTAAGGTGTGAAGTTGAGTAAGACACAAAGCTTGACCACGACAGAAGAAAGAGGAAGGACGAAGGTCGTCCCCTATGCTTTTGTCATAGGCTCTATATGGTATGCCATGCTGAGTACCGCACCAGATGTGTGCCTTGCCACATGTCTAGCAAGAGGGTACAAAGGTGATCTAGGAGTGGATCACCAGATAGCGGTAAAAATTATCCTTAGAGGAATAAGGAAATGTTCTCGGTTATGGAGATCATAAAGAGTTCGACGTGAAGAGTTACGTCGATGCAAGCTTAACACCTATACGGATAGCTCTGAGTAGAGATGCCGGATACGTATAATAGAGCAACAATTTGGAATAGCTCCAAGTGGAACGTGGTAGCAGCATCTACGATATGACATAAAGTTTTGCGAAATACATAGAGATCTGAATATGGCAAGACCCGTTGACTACAACCTCTCTCACAAGCATAACATGATCAAACCCAGAACTCTTTGAGTGATAATCACATAGTGATGTGAACTAGATTATTGAGTCTAGTAAACTCTTTGGATGTTGGTCACATGGCGATGTGACATGTGAATGTTAATCACATGGCGATGTGAACTAGATTATTGACTCTAGTGCAAGTGGGAGACTGTTGGAAATATGCCCTAGAGGCAATAATAAATTAGTTATTATTATATTATATTTCATTGTTCATGATAATCGTTTATTATCCATGCTAGAATTGTATTGATAGGAAACTCAGATACATGTGTGGATACATAGACAACACCATGTCCCTAGTAAGCCTCTAGTTGACTAGCTCGTTGATCAATAGATGGTTATGGTTTCCTGACCATGGACATTGGATGTCGTTGATAACGGGATCACATCATTAGGAGAATGATGTGATGGACAAGACCCAATCCTAAGCCTAGCACAAGATCGTGTAGTTCGTATGCTAAAGCTTTTCTAATGTCAAATATCATTTCCTTAGACCATGAGATTGTGCAACTCCCGGATACCGCAGGAGTGCTTTGGGTGTGCCAAACGTCACAAGTAACTGGATGGCTATAAAGGTGCACTACGGGTATCTCCGAAAGTGTCTGTTGGGTTGGCACGAACCGAGACTGGGATTTGTCACTCCGTGTAAACGGAGAGGTATCTCTGGGCCCACTCGATAGGACATCATCATAATGTGCACAATGTGATCAAGGAGTTGATCACGGGATGATGTGTTATGGAACGAGTAAAGAGACTTGCCGGTAACGAGATTGAACAAGGTATCGGGATACCGACGATCGAATCTCAGGCAAGTATCGTACCGATAGACAAAGGGAATTGTATACGGGATTGATTGAATCCTTGACATCGTGGTTCATCCGATGAGATCATCGTGGAGCATGTGGGAACCAACATGGGTATCCATATCCCGCTGTTGGTTATTGACTGGAGAGTTATCTCGGCCATGTCTGCATGACTCCCGAGCCCATAGGGTCTACAAACTTAAGGTTCGATGACGCTAGGGTTATAGGGAATAGATGTACGTGGTTACCGAATGTTGTTCGGAGTCCCGTATGAGATCCCGGATGTCACGAGGAGTTCCGGAATGGTCCGTAGGTAAATATTTATATATGGGAAGTCATCATACGGTCACCGGAATAATTCGGGGGGTTACCGGTATTGTACCGGGACCACCGAAGGGGTTCCGGGGGTCCACCAGGAGGGTCCACCTGCCCTGGAGGGCCCTATGGGCTGTGTGTGGAGAGGGACCAGCCCCTTAGTGGGCTGGGAGCCTCCCCCTTAGGGCCCATGCGCCTAGGGTTTGGGGAACCCTAAAGGGAGGGCACGCCCCTTGCCTTGGGGGGCAAGGCAACCCCCTGGCCGCCGCCCCCTCCTCAGATTGGATCTGAGGGGGCCGGCCCCCTCTCCCTTGCCCCTATATATATATGTGGGGGGTGGGAGGGCAGCGGCACCCAAGTTCTGGCGCAGCCCTCCCCCTCTCCCAAGTCCTCCTCCTCTCCCGCGGTGCTTGGCGAAGCCCTGCAGGATTGCCACGCTCCTCCTTCACCACCACGCCGTCGTGCTGGTGCTGGATGGAGTCTTCCCCAACCTCTCCTTCTCCCCTTGCTGGATCAAGGCGTGGGAGACATCACCGGGCTGCATGTGTGTTGAACGCGGAGGCGCCGTTGTTCGGCTCTTAGATCGGAATCAACCGCGATCTGAATCGCTGCGAGTATGACTCCTTCATCCGCGTTCTTGCATCGCTTCCGCTTAGCGATCTACAAGGGTATGTAGATGCACTCTCCTTCCCCTCTTTGCTAGATTACTCCATAGATTGATCTTGGTGATGCATAGAAAAGTTTAAATTTCTGCTACGATCCCCAACACATAATCATTAACTTCCTCTCTAGTCGGTGCAGGCACCTCGGGAACATTTTCCTGAGTTGCGCCACTTTCTGGTTCAAGAGGTAATACTTCATCAAGTTCTACTTTCCTCCCACTCACTTCTTTCGAGAGAAGCTCTTTCTCTAGAAAGGATCCATTCTTGGCAACAAAGATCTTGCCTTCGGATCTGAGGTAGAAGGTATACCCAATAGTTTCTTTAGGGTATCCTATGAAGACGCATTTTCCGACTTGGGTTCGAGCTTTTTAGGTTGAAGTTTCTTGACATAAGCATCACATCCCCAAACTTTTAGAAATGACAGCTTAGGTTTCTTCCCAAACCATAATTCATACGGTGTCGTCTCAACGGATTTTGATGGAGCCCTATTTAAAGTGAATGCGGCAGTCTCTAAGGCATAGCCCCAAAATGACAGCGGTAGATCGGTAAGAGACATCATAGATCGCACCATATCCAATAGAGTGCGATTACGACGTTCGGACACACCATTACGATGAGGTGTTCCAGGCGGCGTGAGTTGTGAAACTATTCCACATCTCCTTAAGTGCGTGCCAAATTCGTGACTCAAGTATTCTCCCCCATGATCTGATCGCAAGAACTTGATTTTCCTGTCACGTTGATTCTCAACCTCACTCTGAAATTCCTTGAACTTTTCAAAGGTCTCAGACTTGTGTTTCATTAAGTAGACATACCCATATCTACTCAAGTCATCAGTGAGGGTGAGAACATAACGATAGCCACCGCAAGCCTCAACACTCATTGGACCGCACACATCAGTATGTATGATTTCTAATAAGTTGGTTGCTCGCTCCATTGTTCCTGAGAACGGAGTCTTGGTCATTTTACCCATGAGGAATGGTTCGCACGTGTCAAATGATTCGTAATCAAGAGACTCCAAAAGTCCATCTGCATGGAGCTTCTTCATGCGTTTGACACCTATGTGACCAAGGCGGCAGTGCCACAAGTATGTGGGACTATCATTATCAACCTTACATCTTTTGGTATTCACACTATGAATATGTGTAACATTACGCTCGAGATTCATTAAGAATAAACCATTCACCAGCGGGGCATGACCATAAAACATATCTCTCATATAAATAGAACAACCATTATTCTCGGATTTAAATGAGTAGCCATCTCGAATTAAACGAGATCCTGATACAATGTTCATGCTCAAAGTTGGCACTAAATAACAATTATTGAGGTTTAAAACTAATCCCGTAGGTAAATGTAGAGGTAGCGTGCCGACGGCGATCACATCGACCTTGGAACCATTCCCGACGCGCATCGTCACCTCGTCCTTCGCCAGTCTCCGCTTATTCCGCAGCTCCTGCTTTGAGTTACAAATGTGAGTAACCGCACCGGTATCAAATACCCAGGAGCTACTACGAGTACTGGTAAGTTACACATCAATTACATGTATATCACATATACCTTTAGTGTTGCTGGCCTTCTTGTCCGCTAAGTATTTGGGGCAGTTCCGCTTCTAGTGACCACTTCCCTTGCAATAAAAACACTCAGTCTCAGGCTTGGGTCCATTCTTTGGCTTCTTCCCGGCAGCTTGCTTACCGGGCGCGGCAACCCCCTTGCCGTCCTTCTTGAAGTTCTTCTTACCCTTGCCTTTCTTAAACTTAGTGGTTTTATTCACCATCAACACTTGATGTTCCTTTTTGATCTCCACCTTCGCTCATTTCAGCATTGAATATACCTCAGGAATGGTCTTTTCCACCCCCTGCATATTGAAGTTCATCACAAAGCTCTTGTAGCTCGGTGGAAGCGACTGAAGGATTCTGTCAATGACCACGTCATCCGGGAGATTAACTCCCAGCTGAGTCAAGCGGTTGTGCAACCCATTCATTTTGAGTATGTGCTCACTGACAGAACTATTTTCCTCCATCTTACAACTGAAGAACTTGTCGGAGACTTCATATCTCTCGACCCGGACATCATCTTGGAAAACCATTTTCAGCTCTTCGAACATCTCATATGCTCCGTGTTGCTCAAAACGCTTTTGGAGCCCCGGTTCTAAGCTGTAAAGCATGCCGCACTGAACGAGGGAGTAATCATCAGCACGTGACTGCCAAGCATTCATAACGTCTTGGTTCTCTGGGATGGGTGCGTCACCTAGCGGTGCTTCTAGGACATAATCTTTCTTGGCAACTATGAGGATGATCCTCAGGTTCCGGACCCAGTCCGTGTAGTTGCTGCCATCATCTTTCAGCTTGGTTTTCTCTAGGAACGCGTTGAAGTTGAGGGCAACATTAGCGTGGGCCATTTGATCTACAAGACATAATGTAAAGATTTTAGACTAACTTCATGATAATTAAGTTCATCTAATCAAATTATTCAATGAACTCCCACTCAGATAGACATCCCTCTAGTCATCTAAGTGAAACATGATCCGATTCAACTAGGCCGTGTCCGATCATCACGTGAGACGGACTAGTCAACATCGGTGAACATCGCCATGTTAATCGTATCTTCTATACGACTCATGCTCGACCTTTCGGTCTTCAGTGTTCCGAGGCCATGTCTGTACATGCTAGGCTCGTCAAGTCAACCTAAGTGTATTGCGTGTGTAAATCTGGCTTACACCCGTTGTATTCGAACGTTAGAATCTATCACACCCGATCCTCACGTGGTGCTTCGAAACAACGAACCTTCGCAACGGTTAGGGTGAACACTTTCTTGAAATTATTACGAGGGATCATCTTATTTAAGCCACCGTCGTTCTAAGCAAATAAGATGTAAAACATGATAAACATCACATGCAATCAAATAGTGACATGATATGGCCAATATCATTTTGCTCCTTTTGATCTCCATCTTCGGAGCGCCATGATCATCGTCGTCACTGGCATGACACCATGATCTCCATCACCATGATCTCCATCATCATGATCTCCGTCATCGTGTCTTCATGAAGTTGTCTCGTCATCTATTACTTCTACTACTATGGCTAACGGTTTACCAATAAAGTAAAGTAATTACATGACGTTATATGTTGACACGCAGGTCATAAATAAATTAAGACAACTCCTATGGCTCCTACCGGTTGTCATACTCATCGACATGCAAGTCGTGATTCCTATTACAAGAACATGATCAATCTCATACATCACATATATCATTCATCACATCCTTTTGGCCATATCACATCACACGACACATGCTGCAAAAACAAGTTAGACGTCCTCTAATTGTTGTTGCAAGTTTTTACGTGGCTGCTATAGGTTTCTTAGCAAGAACGTTTCTTACCTACGCCAAAACCACAACGTGATATGCCAATTTCTATTTACCCTTCATAAGGACCCTTTTCATCGAATCCGATCCGACTAAAGTGGGAGAGACAGACACCCGCTAGCCACCTTATGCAACTAGTGCATGTCAGTCGGTGGAACCAGTCTCACGTAAGCATACATGTAAGGTCGGTCCGGGCCGCTTCATCCCATGATGCCGCCGAATCAAGATAAGATTAGTAACGGCAAGTAAATTGACAATATCGACGCCCACAACTGCTTTGTGTTCTACTCGTGCATAGAAACTACGGATAGACCTAGCTGATGATGCCACTGTTGGGGAACGTAGCAGAATTTAGAATTTTCTACGCATCACCAAGATAAATCTATGGAGTTATCTAGCAACGAGGGAAAGGGGAGTGCATCTACATACCCTTGTAGATCGCGAGCGGAAGCGCTCAAGAGAACGGGGTTGATGGAGTCGTACTCGCCGTGATCCAAATCACCGATGACCCAGCGCCGAATGGACGGCACCTTCACGTTCAACACACGTACGGTTGGGAAGACGTCACCTCCTTCTTGATCCAGCAAGGGGGAAGGAGAGGTTGATGGAGATCCAGCAGCACGACGGCGTGGTGGTGGAAGCAACGGTGATCTCGGCAGGGCTTCGCCAAGCTCAGCGAGAGGGAGAGGTGTCACGGGAGGGAGAGGGAGGCGCCAGGGGCTTGGTGCGTCTGCCCTCCCTCCCTCCCCCCCACTATATATAGGGTCCCTAGGGGGGCGCCGGCCCTAGGAGATCCAATCTCCAAGGGGGGGCAAGGGGGGCTTGCCCCCCAAGTCAAGTGGGGCGCCCCCACCCCTAGGATTTCCAACCCTAGGCATAGGTGAGGCCCATGGGGGGCGCACCAGCCCACTTGGGGCTGGTTCCCCTCCCGCTTTAGCCCATGGGGCCCTCCGGGATAGGTGGCCCCACCCGGTGGACCCCCGGGACCCTTCCGATGGTCCCGGTACAATACCGATTACCCCCAAAACTTTCCCGATGGTCGAAACTGGACTTCCTATATATAAATCGTCACCTCCGGACCATTCCGAAACTCCTCGTGATGTCCGGGATCTCATCCGGGACTCCGAACAACTTTCGGGTTACTGCATACTAATGTCTCTACAACCCTAGCGTCACCGAACCTTAACTGTGTAGACCCTACGGGTTCGGGAGACACGCAGACATGACCGAGACGACTCTCTGGTCAATAACCAACATCGGGATTTGGATACCCATGTTGGCTCCCACATGCTCCTCGATGATCTCATCAGATGAACCACGATGTCAAGGATTCAATCAATCCCGTATTCAATTCCCTTTGTCAATCGGTACGTTACTTGCCCGAGATTCGATCATCGGTATCCCAATACCTCGTTCAATCTCGTTACCGGCAAGTCACTTTACTCGTACCGTAATGCATGATCCCGTGATCAACCACTTGGTCACATTGAGCTCATTATGATGATGCATTACCGAGTGGGCCTAGAGATACCTCTCTGTCATACGGAGTGACAAATCCCAGTCTCGATTCGTGCCAACCCAACAGACACTTTCGGAGATACCCGTAGTGCACCTTTATAGTCATCCAGTTACGGTGTGACGTTTGGCACACCCAAAGCACTCCTACGGTATCCGGGAGTTGCACAATCTCATGGTCTAAGGAAATGATACTTGACATTCAAAAAAGCTCAAGCAAACGAACTACACGATCATTGAGCTATGCTTAGGATTGAGTCTTGTCCATCACATCATTCTCCTAATGATGTGATCCCGTTATCAATGACATCTAATGTCCATAGTCAGGAAACCATGACTATCTTTTGATCAACGAGCTAGTCAACTAGAGGCTCACTAGGGACGTGTTGTGGTCTATGTATTCACACATGTATTACGATTTCCGGATAACACAATTATAGCATGAACAATAGACAATTATCATGAACAAGGAAATATAATAATAACCATTTTGTTATTGCCTCTAGGGCATATTTCCAACACCCCTCGTGGCTCTCCTGACATACTTCTTCCTCCTATATATCTCCATATACCCTAAAACGATAGGGGAGCACAATAGATCGGGAGTTCCGCTGCCAGAAGCCTCCGTACCCACCGAAAACCAATCTAGACCCATTCCGGCACCCTACCGGAGGGGGAATCCCTCTTCGGTGGCCATCTTCATCATCCCGGTTCTCTCCATGACGAGGAGGGAGTAGTTCTCCCTTGGGGCTGAGGGTATGTACCAGTAGCTATGTGTTTGATCTCTCTCTCTCGTGTTCTTGAGGTGATACGATCTTGATGTATCGCGAGCTTTGCTATTATATTTGGATCCTATGATGTTTCTTCCCCCCTCTACTCTCTTGTAATGGATTGAGTTTTCCCTTTGAAGTTATCTTATCGGATTGAGTCTTTAAAGATTTGAGAACACTTGATGTATGTCTTGCCGTGCGTATCTGTGGTGACAATGGGATATCACGTGATTCACTTGATGTATGTTTTGGTGATCAACTTGCGGGTTCCGTCCATGAACCTATGCATAGGGGTTGGCACACGTTTTTGTCGTGATTCTCCGGTAGAAACTTTGGGGCACTCTTTGAGGTTCTATGTGTTGGTTGAATAGATGAATCTGAGATTGTGTGATGCATATCGTATAATCATACCCATGGATACTTGAGGTGACATTGGAGTATCTAGGTGACATTAGGGTTTTGGTTGATTTGTGTCTTAAGGTGTTATTCTCGTACGAACTCTAGGGCTGTTTGTGACACTTATAGGAATAGCCCAACGGATTGATTGCAAAGAATAACTTTGAGGTGGTTTCGTACTGTACCATAATCTCTTCATTTGTTCTCCGCTATTAGGGACTTTGGAGTGACTCATTGTTGCATCTTGAGGGATAGTTATATGATCCAATTATGTTATTATTGTTGAGGGAACTTGCACTAGTGAAAGTATGAACCCTAGGCCTTGTTTCAACGCATTGCAATACCGTTTACACTCACTTTTATCATTAGTTACCTTGCTGTTTTTATATTTTCAGATTACAAAAACCTATATCTACCATCCATATTGCACTTGTATCACCATCTCTTCGCCAAACTAGTGCACCTATACAATTTACCATTGTATTGGGTGTGTTGGGGACACAAGAGACTCTTTGTTATTTGGTTGCAGGGTTGCTTGAGAGAGACCATCTTCATCCTACGCCTCCTACGGATTGATAAACCTTAGGTCATCCACTTGAGGGAAATTAGCTACTGTCCTACAAACCTCTGCATTTGGAGGCCCAACAACGTCTACAAGAAGAAGGTTGTGTAGTAGACATCACGCCGTAACTCAATGTATTGCTCAATTGCAAGACCTCAATCCACTTATCACTGAGCGTATTCTGATAAGCTTGAAACTGTTGCTATTTATTTTTCATACTTCAAGCAGGGGCGATGAGCCACCTCCGAAATCGTTCTTGCTCAAATGGGTCCTCAGGAACGATGGAATCCTCGGGTCCGAGACTGACATCATTATTGGACTATATGATGGTTAAGTATGTGGACTTGCCTAAAGGCTCTGATACGTGACCCTTCCTGAAAATATGATGAATTGTAGTTGCAAAGTTGACTGAGAACATAGTTTGTTGGTTTCTAATAGAGTTTATGCTTTATACTTCGATAATGTGATGAATTGTTACTTATTCTTGAGAAGCCTATGATAAAAGTTTTATGTTAAAGATTTTTGCTGTTATAATAATCTACATGATGCTTCTATGTTCGTATTTTGTTTTTATCGACACCTCTCTCTCTCTAAGCATGTGGACACGTTTTTCAATTTCGGTTTTCGCTTGAGGACAAGCAAGGTCTAAGCTTGGGGGAGTTGATACTCCCATTTTGCATCATGTTTACCTACTATTATTTTTGATGTTTTATGCATAATAATTCTAATGCCTTTTCTCTCATAATATGCAAGGTACACATAAAGAGGGAGAATTCTGGCAGCTGGAAATCCGGACCTGGAAAAGCTACGTCAGGCCACCTATTCTGTAGAACTCCAAACAAGCTGAAACTTCACGAGGATTTTTTATGGAATAAATAAAAAATACTGGAGCAACTGACCACTAGAGGGGGCCACCTGGTGGGTTGTGCTCAGTTCGGCCCACCTCCGTTGCCCATCTTCTGGTATATAAGTCATTTTGACCTAGAAAAAAAAATAAGGAGAGGACTTTCGGGACGGAGTGCCGCCGTCTCGAGGAGGAACTTGAGCAGGAGCACTTTTGCCCTCCGACGGAGCGACTCCACCGGGGGAACTTCCAGGGAAATCATCTTCATCATCATCATCATCAACACCATCTCCTCTCAAACCCTAGTTCATCTCTTGTGTTTAATCTTTGTACTGGAACTATAAATTGGTGCTTGTGGGTGACTAGTAGTGTTGATTACATCTTGTAGTTGATGATTATATGTGTCGTGGATTTATCACGGCAGATGTCCTTAGTGTCAGGACTTAGTCGCGAGGCCAACACATCTATGCGGTAGCTTGAGAGGGGTTGATCGGGACGAGAGACGCAACACACAAGACAAGGATTTAGATAGCTTCGGGCCCCGGGAAACATCATCCGGTAATAACCCTACATGCTGTTTGTGGCTAGACCTCATTATGCTCATCAGGGAGATGACGCATAAGCCGGCTCCCCTTTAGTTGTGTCCAACCCTAGAGATTATTTTTTCTTCTTGCCTCTCCCTCTTTGGGCAGCCCTGTCCCTCCTTATATAAGTTAGAAGGGCGGGTTACACGTGGAGTCCTAGTAGGACTAGGACTAGTCTATCTTCTCTTACAAGTTGATTACAAGTTCGGGTCTTGCTTCCTTGTAAAGGAAATATTCGTTATCCCTTTCCTCTTAATCCGGCCCATCATAACGTGAGCCGGCCTTCTGGGCTTTGGGCCTTGTTGTCCATCTGACCCGCCCGCCGGGTTACTAATGAGTCGCCAAGATCGGGCAGGTTATCTATGAATCGCCAAGCTCCGGGTGGGTCACCAGTGTGTCGCCAATTCCGGTCGGGTCATACCACGGGGTATATCCCCGACATTAGCCCCCAATTTAATTTGGATTTACTCATGTTAAACTGATCCTATAAAATAAACACAAGAACAAACTTGATAGTTTGTGCTCTGGGTTAAATTTTTGTAAGTCGGCACCTGATCATCTTTAAATCCTTGTCATTTCCTTCTTGATACATGCCCATGAACTCATAGCAAATCTCCTTTAGTAGATATGTTCAAACTTTGTGAATGCAAAAAATCCAGATACTTCTTATGAGAAATCTGGGTCAATAGGCCAGCTTCAGAGTCAATTTGCTGGAATTGGTCTCTTGTAGAGAATATTGTAAGAAATATTCCACTTGAATTGGCTTCCAAAGTGCCGGCTTAAAACATATTGGTCTTGAAATACTCATATGACTTTCAGCCGGCTTGAAGAGGTAAAACTTGCCGGTTTATCATAACCAAAATTGCCAGCTTGTAAATATTGATAGCACCAGGTCATAACTGTAGCCGACGCCGGGTCATAATTATTGGTGACACCGGATCATGATTGTTGCAAACACCGGGTCAAGTAATTGATCTTGCTGATTTGCTCAAAAACTGAGAATTAGAAGATGTTCCTCCTTTATATGCATATCACTTGTAGCCCCCAAGTACCGGATTGTCATGCTTGCAGCAACCTGGGACTTGTAATTGCCTTATGCTCATAAAAATTTCAACTAGTGTAGCCCCCAAGGGCCGGGTCATTATGCAATAATGAGCAGGGACTTTGAAAATATGATCATTAATAATAACATCATATGATGTAATCTCCACCATGGGGCTTGAACCCACGTCCACAAGGTTAAGAGCTTTGTACTCTACCAACTGAGTAGTGGATCTTTAAATATAATGGATTAAGGCTTGTGTACCTTGAATTTTCGACAGGAGCAATTGGTAGCCCCCAAGGGCCGGCTCATTACAATGTGATGAGTCAGATCTTCAATAAAGTGAGCCAAAAAATGACTTTGCATTAGCCCCCAAGTGCCATGGTGCATGTGGCAGTGACATGGGACTTGCATATTTGATATAATCTCAATCTGAATAATGTAGCCCCCAAGTGCCGGGTCGTAAGCCTGCAACCACTCGGGACTATTCCTTTCGTTGTAGAATAAATCATATCCATTGATAAAATACTAGCCATTGCGCTGAAGCCACTTTGAAAACCTCAATCGTAATATTAGTTACTGATAACCATAATAAAAATCCAGCCATGTTGGCCATTAAAGATTTGAATAGCCCGGTTTGAAAACCTCAATCATTCAATATCATAATGAAAGTCCAGCCAAGTTTGGCTATTTAAAGATTCAAATACCTTATCTGTTGACAAGTAAATCATGAGTTTAAATACCCGGCGGCTCTTGATTGATGGCGATTTAATACGCCTCCATTGTAAGCCAGAATTTTTATAACCCGGCGGCTTATAGCCTTTGAGAAAATCCAGAACGGATAATCATTTTGAAGCATCAATTTTAATGATGAGCTTGCACTTAAACATTTATATATGTCATAGTTCTGCAAATCCTACACAGAGTTTAAACAACATACGCCCTGGCGACTTAATGTCAAAAGCCAGGGCGGGTAACCACCCAAATGTAGTCTTATCCTACACACAAGTAGATCACAAGAACCCTTGGTGGTTTACCGCAGGGCAGGTCATAATATCTTACATATGACCACTGTGATATTGAATTTGCACTGTCGGTTTATGTGACCTGCACAGTAAGGGTGATAACCCAATCTTTGATACGCGCATGATCCCAATGGCGCATATCAAAATATACCGGTGGCTTAAAGTCCATAGCCAGGGCCGGTTTAAACATTATCATGTATAAACAATATCATACCTGTGATATTGAATTGTACTGCCGGCTTATGATACTTAAGCAGTAAGGGTGATAACCCAAAACTTAGAAGTCAAACCTTCCAAGTATTAATATTGTCATATGCTGGCGACTTGTTCGTCGAGAGCTAGGGCAGGTTAATAGAAACCACATATATATGCTTCAGATATGAGAAAAAAGTTTCAAGACCCAAAAGATTGTGTTCAAAAAACTTAATCTAGACAAAAAGAAAATCAAGGCTTCTGATTTGAATACGATCAGTAAACCGTTCCAAAGGGGTTAAGCTAGGATTCGAGTACGATCATGTAGCCCCCAGTGGCTTTGGCGTTTCCGATTAAGAGGGTACCGACAGCTATGTTCTCTTTGGTTCGAATACGACCTATGTTTGAACAGGAAGCCCCAAATGACCTTGAGAGTTGTTTAACGACGCTGATTCGAATACGATCCACGTCGGACCCAAAAGGGGTTGAGCTATGATTCGAATACGATCAAGAAGCCCCCTAGTGAGTTTGGCATTATGCTGATCAAAAGGGTACCGACAGCTATCTTCTCTTTGGTTCGAATACGACCTATGTTTGAACAGGAAGCCCCCAAGTGACCATATAAGTTTTGGCATTGCGCCGATCAAGAGGGTACTGATAGCTATGCTCGATGAGCAGGAAGCCCCCAAATGACCATAATAAGATAAGTCGTAAGGTAGGATACCCATGTTTGAACCACGCATCATGGCAGCAAGCTCTTTTTGGCACCCTTTAATCCTTATGAGAACTTGAACTTGCGAGAGATTAATTCTTTTTGAACCAGAACTTTAAACTGGATTTGAAAGCTTCAAAACTTTGTGAGAGACAAATTTACCTTGAACCGGATTTGAGAACTTCAAAGCTTTGTGGTAAATAAATTTCCCTTGAACCGGTTTTTAAACCGGATATTTAGAGCTTCCGTGTTGTGTGTGTGTGAGAGAGATGTCTCTTGAGGCGGATTTTTAACCGGAATCCTTTTTGATGACCCGGAACTTCTTCATTGAGTCTAGATTTTGTAACTGTCATATATTTTTTGAGCCAGAAACTTTCTGAAGGCCTCTAAATTTTCATCATTATAGCAGTAGCCTCCGGGACCGGGTTATCTTTCCCTTCAATGACCCGGAGTTCTTGAATTCATTGAAACCAGCTAATTTTGCCGAGTCATACCATTGTAGCCCCCGAGTCTCAAGACGACTCGAGGAGTTGGCTTGAGATTCTCCATATTTGACCATAACACAAGGTGTATATCATTGGCGTTGATAGCACGATGTGAATCCACAGAAGGTTGAGGTAACTGCGGCGGGTTATAAATGACCCCGTATGAGCCGTGTCAGTAACTCGGCCAATGATTCCTTTCAACTGGCTGTTTGAAGTTTAACCAAACCGTAGTGGCGGCGACTTGTGCACCTACCCATTGAGCCATCCAGTGCAGACGACAGCTGATAAGACATGATAACTTGCCTCCAATTTGTTGGAAGAAAACCGGGCTTCCCAAGCAGTGACTTGCTCATACTCTATAAACAGCTCATGCAGATAGGTGCGACCCAGTGTGTTGATGTAGACCAAGCCACGAGAGACGGACCGTAAAGACGACCGTAGCATTAGAGGCGGTATAGGCAGATGAGTCGGTCGCGGCGTTGTAAGCCTGCGCGGACGGGCGAGTCAATCGCAGGCGCGGTAAGCCGCGTGGACGGGCGGGTCAACCATGTCGTGTTGATGTAGTGAACAATTGTCCTGCATCAAAAACATCGCAAACCAGAGTAATTGTTCTTTGACAAAAAGCAATATATGCTAAATAAAATAAACTTAAACAGATAGATATCACCTAATTGTTCAGATGACGGGTGATCCGTTCAACGTAACAGAGGCGGCTCAGGCAGGCCGACAACTCAATATGGCCCGGGCGACTTAACATGGTAGAGACGGCTCAATGCGGCCCTGGCGTCTCAACACCGCAGCGAAACGGAGGCATCATCATAGCAGAAGCTCAAAAACTGCAGCGGCAGCGCTTTTGAGACGGCAAAAGCGGCGACTTGAACAGCTTGAATCGGAAGTCGACCCGAGGGCAGGCGGCAGTTTAGCAGCTTGGCGGATGAGGCCGGACGGCTCAGAGGCGCAGGTGTAACTCTACTGATGTGATGTAGTACATTACCTATGTGACCTTCCTCTGTCTTTCTCCCTCCCTTGTGAACCGTGCATGTGGTAGCAGCAGTATTTTCAACTTAGCACCTGACCGTGACCGTAGTATATGATTTTAGCTTTGGTTTTCACGCGAACAGTATCACCATCAGTTTATGAACTAGGATTTCGCTTTCTCTCGTTCCTTCGTCTCTTCCATAGTTTCTGTTGGGATGAAACCAGCGGGGGCAGGCGCCTGCAGCCAGCGTTAGCGACAGCAGCAGAAACGCGCCGGCTTTACATGCAACAGCGGCTCGGGAGAGGTCAGAGCGGTGAAGACGAACCCGAACGGGAGCAGCAAAGGTGAGTCCGAGCGGCGGAAGTGGTCCGGGTGGCTCGAGGCAAAGGTCAGCCTGGGTGGCTGTGGCGATGAAGGCGGCGGCTCGACTGCGGAGGTGTGCCAGTGAGGTGCGGCCGTGACGGCGGGGGCGGGACGGCGATGATTCAGAGTCCGAGTCTAACCACCCGTCCGTTTTGGTGGTTGTATACAGTGGTTCGAGCCTGAGCTAGGCGAGGACATGGTGCTCGAGGTCAGTGGCGGAGGCAGAGGCGAGCGACGACAGCAGCTCGTTTGCAAGGACTGCACCAGGCGGCTCCTTGGCCCCACGGGGCCGGTGACGCGGCAGAGGTGCGCCGGCCGTTCCGAGCAAACAGCTTGGATTCTGGGCCGAGGTGAGGCACAGACCGCGAAGGAGTCCTGCTCGCTGATCTCTTCATTTCCGAGTCGTAGTTGCTTTGACTAGTCTTTGTTTCTGGGTCGTAATATTAGCACATGAACGCAAGCCTCCACATCGCTAATTTCAATCGCTTCGCTGATCTGTTCGAGGTAGCAACATAGTAGCCTCGCAGTTTTCCTTGATTAATACTTGTCTCCTCGGTCCTTGACTCAGTAGATCATCCGTGGAATACGTAGCCGCGGTCAGGCGCTCGTGAGACTGCGTAGGTATGCGTAAACAGCGACTAGCAGACCAAGCAAATTTAACGCAAAACAAGTTCCACTCAGTCTTGGATCAAATCACAGAAAATCTTGAAACTTCGTTGGCGGCGTAGCAGTGACAATTGGTTGCCGTCAGATTAAACGGATCCCAGACTCTTGATCTCAATCTCATGCCTGATGTTTCAAACTTTTAATCATGACTATGATCATAACTCAATGAATTTTGCCGGCTCCTTTTCTCCATCCGATGAATTGCAATCTTTTTGATCCCTGAAATAGATCCCTTCAAGAACTCATCACCACCGTGTGCAGGCCTCACGATGGGCGCCAACTGTCGTGGATTTGTCATGGCAGATGTCCTTAGTGTCAGGACTTAGTAGCGAGGCCAACGCATCTATGCGGTAGCTTGAGAGGGGTTGATTGGGACGAGAGATGCAACACACAAGACAAGGATTTAGACAGCTTCAGGCCCCGGGAAACATCATCCGGTAATAGCCCTACATGTTGTTTGTGGCTAGATCTCATTATACTCCTTAGGGAGATGCCGCATAAGCCGGCTCCCCTTTAGTTGTGTCCAGCCCTAGAGATTATTGTTTCTTCTTGCCTCTCCCTCTTTGGGAAGCCCTGCCCCTGGCGGGTTACATGTGGAGTCCTAGTAGGACTAGGACTACTCTATCTTCTCTTACAAGTTGATTACAAGTCCGGGGCTTGCTTCCTCGTAAAGGAAATATTCGTCATCCCTTTCCTCTTAATCTGACCCATCATAATGTGAGCCGGCCTTCTGGGCTTTGGGCCATGTTGTCCATCTGACCCGCCCGCCGGGTCACTAATGAGTCGCCAAGATCAGACAGGTTATCTATGAATCGCCAAGCTCCGGGCGGGTCACCAGTGCGTCGCCAATTCTGGCCGGGTCATACCGCGGGGTATATCCCCGACAATATGGTTTATTTGGTGGAAGATTATATGTTTAGATCCATTATGCTATTTAATACACCTCTGATCTTGAGCATGTTTATCACTTGTGAGTAGTTACTTTTGTTCTTGAGGTCACGGGAGAAATCATGTTGCAAGTAATCATGTTAACTTGATATGTGTTCGATATTTTGATAGTATGTATGTTGTGATTCCCTTAGTGGTGTCATGTGAATGTCGACTACATGACACTTCACCATCTTTGGGCCTAAGGGAATGCATTGTGGTGTAGTTATTAGATGATGGGTTGCGAGAGTGACAGAAGCTTAACCCTAGTTTATGCGCTATTCCGTAAGGGACCGATTGGATCCAAAAGTTTAATGCTATAGTTAGAATTTATTCTTAATACTTTTCTCGTAGTTGCAGATGCTTCCGAGGGGGTTAATCATAAATAGGAGGTTTGTTCAAGTAAGAATAGAACCTAAGCACCGGTCCACCCACATATCAAATTATCAAAGTGGCGAGCACAAATTGAATCAACATGATGAAAGTGACTAGATGAAATTCCCATGTACCCTCAAGAAAGCTTTGCTTATAATAAGAGACTGATTTGGCCTGTCCTTTGCCTCAAAAGGATTGGGCTACCTTGCTGCACTGTTGTTACTATTACCATTACTTGCTCGTTGCAAATTACCTTCTATCAATGGAACAACTTTGATGTGGCACGGGACATGGCTCGCTCCCACCCCACCCCCACCCACGCCGATAGGCTCTCCGGCGATCTCCCTCTCTAGCCACTAAATTCCCACACCAATCCACTCATCATCTCCGGCGTCATCTCCTCTCTACGTTGATCACCATCTTTGATGGTTCAGGGTTCTGGTTCTACCCTTGGCTTGGATTTCTCCAAGGGGCTGGTTTTTGCAAATGAGATCTATAGATCTCTTGGTGTCTCGGTTCATCCTTCTGATGGCATGGATCCTTTCATCATGGTGGTATCGTTCAGTAGGCATTATTTCCGCCTTTCAGAAGATTCGGTTGCTGCAGCGCTTGAGGCCGCGATTGGTGGATCAACGATTGAGTTCGTGGTTTCCATTATATGTGACAAGGTATTCTCCTTTCATGTCTCATGCAAAAAAGTTGGTCTCTACGTTCTTGCTCTTCGATCTTTTGTTTGTGAGCATTTCAAATGCTTCTTCCACCTTTGGGGCCATGGTGGCCCGAATTGGAGACGTGAGGTCTTGATTTGGAGGAAAGAATGTGATGCTGAATGGGTTTTTGTTAGCCCTACCAAACGTCAGGCTACTATGGGCATGATGGCCATGCATAAACCGTCTGTTAAATCTTCACTCAAATCTGCCACTAGTTGCAGGAAGAAACTTTCATTCGCTACGTTTCAAAACTATCCTGTCTGCAAGGGCTATCAGTACCCTGCCATGCAAAATTGCATTGACACTGTATAGGATGCGGGTTATGTTCTTAATCAACGTGAGCGTGTCATTATTCATTCTCCTCCGGCACCGGAGCTCCGGTGGACGGTGGCCACTCCACCGATCTGTTTTGGTACGGTTCCCCCGTCGCTCGCTCGATCTGCGTCAATCTCGCACGAATTGGTTCCTCAATCTTCGGAGCTTTTGTTGGGCGGGTCTGCAATTATTTAAAATCCTCCTGAATCACCAGCAATTGTTGGGCCTATTGTGTCATCGAGGACCATCCTTGCCCAGCCCAACAGCCCACCCCCTGAGCCCTGCGTCACCTCTACGGGCCCAGTCAATGCCGAATCTCCCAATGCATGGCAAGTCAATGATGAATCTCCCACCCAAAATATGGGCCGGTCTGTTGAGGATTTGGATGGATTTTCTTCTATGATTGATGAAATGGCGTTTAATGTTTGGAAATGCCATAACTGTTTTTCTATGGCACATATCACCTCCAGTTGCACCAATCAAATGTGCTGTCGCCGTTGTTTTCGGCCAGGCCACAGGGAAAAATCTTGCACCGGATCAGCACCGGCAGGAGGTTTTAGGTGGGTCCCGCATGGCACTGAGAGACCATCTATACGGCTTGACGTCTCGAGTTCCCTCCAACCTGCCGCTGCCGCCTGCCCATTGATATGTCCCGTCGACGAGTTGCATCTAGCATCGTCATCAGAGCCGCCCCCATTGCCACCATCCCCTCCAGCTCCACCTCCGCCACCACCCCCTCTGCCACCATCTCCACCAGCCCCACCCTCTGCCCCGCGACCAGATACGCCGCCACCTCCAACAACAACACCCCCACCATTGCCGCGCTCACCTTCAGCAACTTCTCCGGAGATGGCCAACTTTGAGCTCGACCCGCTGCCGTACGTGCCGCCGGGCTTCGAGATCATCGATGGAGGCCACTTCACCTCCCTCGCACGTTCTTTGCTCCAGCTGCTACGCCCGATAGAAGGCATGAGGAGTATGCGATTGGCATTGTCGAGCCAGCGCCGCTGCTTGAGGAGATTCAGCTCTACTGCAATATGGTTAGTGATTTTGTTGTTAATCAGTTGGAAAGAGATGTTCTGGATGTCCAGCCATGGATTCAAGGTGTCGGACTGTTCCGTTTCCGTAGTGCAATCTCTAGACAAATCATGGTAGATCATCCACCCTTTCATTTGGGCAATGATCGCTTCATTCATT
This sequence comes from Triticum urartu, assembly GCF_056163025.1. NCBI lineage: Eukaryota > Viridiplantae > Streptophyta > Magnoliopsida > Poales > Poaceae > Triticum > Triticum urartu. Next base: position 521,093,350 of record NC_141878.1, read on the forward strand.
TTGTTCCACATGATGAGGGGAATAATTACAGAGCTGTTCAGGGTTTTCGTCGTGGCTGGGTCATGCTCCTAGGGGTTCCTCTAGATTATTGTCGGCCGCAGTACATTGCAGATGTGATTAGCACTTTTGATCGTTTTCACTTTTGGCATCAGGATGATCCTCTGCTGGTACGGACTCTGGCATATGTGTCCTTCCCTTCCCCATCTTTGGTGCCTCGAGGTGTGGTTTATCGGGAGTTTGGAGACTTTGGTGGCACTAGGGTTTCATGGTCTGCTCCTGTCTATGTTCTGTCTGCGGATTTTGCAGATGTGCTACCTGCAGATGAAGATCCTATGCCGTTTGATGGAAACCCACACCCCCTCCCTGGCCAACTGCACTTCCACAACCACAACTAGGTTCTACCGGAGTTTCCTGAGATTGGATGGAATGACGTGCCTCTACCTGTGGTTGACAATGATAATGGACAGCATGATGCAGCTCCTGACAATGTGGCTGCACCCGAGGAACCTGTTGAAGTTCAGTCTCAAGAGTCCATGGTGCTGCAAGTCTCAGATGAGTCCGTTAATAATGGCAATGGCCCAGATGATGCTCACAATGCTGATATTGCTCCCTTTCTCCCTGTAGCTCACCCGGCTGAATAGGTTCTTCATATTGGTCGGGTGCTAACGGTTTTTGGCCCAATTCTGCCCCCTCAGATGCAGTGGACTCGTACTTTCTGTAATTACATGCAGCAATTTGATTCGGCAATCATCCCGCGGCCCTTGCAGATGCCTCTGTTCAACTTCATCAAGAAATTCTGGAGTCACAACCTTTCTATTGGGAGCGTGGATCTCAGTATGTTGCCAGCCTCGACTTCTACTGAGCCTTTCTATCAGCTTTCACCAGTCAAGCACCCTGTTGCTCGGGCGCTCCGCTTCGATGAGCCATCTGAGTTGTCTGAACCTATCACTGAGAAGTTTCAGTTCTCTGCTATGCCTGTTATCAACAATAAGAGATCTCGCAAATCTGCATTTGTTGGGCCGATTCTCCTGGAGTCCCAAGTTTGACGTAGTGCACGACTTTGCACCTTGCGTGATGGTTTTCGCCAGGCGCCCCCAGGATCAAACAACCCACAATCTGTCAAGCGCACCAAGAAGCACAAAACTAGTGCCCAGCCTATTCAGTCTGCACCCGTTCCTGATGAGACTGTTGTGCCTCCTCCAACTGCTATTGCTGACCTGCAACGCATTGGTGCACGCCTGCAGATTGCCCCTGAGAAGATCACGGCGGAGAAGCTTGCAGCTGATCCATCTGAAGCCACTCCCTCCAAGGATGCGGATGATGAATGAAGTCTGGCACATCATGGGTCGCTGGCGAACCCATTTAATCGCCACTTATCTTTACTTGCTGTTGAACTTTCTGATGCTGTTCGATGGATGCTGTAGGTCATTGTGTGATCTACTTTTGTTTTTCTTCCCGTTAGTTTGTAATGAGTCAGACAAACTTTAGAGACTGGAAGATTTTGTGTTGGAATGTGCATGGTCTTAACTCTGAAGCGAGGCAACTTGCAGTTAAACAGAAGATAGATGAAAGTGGGTGCTCTATAGTCTGTTTGCAAGAAACTAAATGCATGCATATTGATCAGCGTTTTCTTAGGAAATTTTGTCCTCGACGCTTTGATAATTTTGTGTATATGCCATCGGCTGGGGCTTCCGGTGGTCTCCTGGTTATTTGGAATTCGGCTTTCTTTACTGGCAAATTAATTCAAGCCCACTCCTATGGCATCATTGTGGAATTTGCATCTGCACACACTTCTGAAGTTTGGACTCTAGTGTCAGTTTATGGTCCTTGTCAGAATCCTGCAAGAGATGAATTTGTTCAGTGGTTATATAACCTCAACATTCAAATAAATGATAACTGGCTGCTCCTTGGTGATTTTAATTTCATGCGATCCTTGGAAAACCGTAATCTACCAGGGGGTGATGTTAATGATATTTTCCTTTTTAATGAAATCATTGGCCATCTAGGTTTGGTGGAATTACCAATAAAAGGTCGGAAGTTTACTTGGTCCAATATGCAAGCATGTCCTCTCCTCGAGCAGATTGTCTGGTTCTTCACCACAGTATCTTGGACCTCTGATCACCCTAATACAATGGTCATGCCCCTGGCGCGGACTACATCGGACCATGTACCTTGTGTGGTTTCTGTTGCCACTTCTATCCCGAAAGCCAAGGTCTTCCGTTTTGAAAATTATTGGGTCAATCTGCCAGGTTTTGCTGAATGTGTTTCTGAAGTATGGAACATGCCTGTTCAGAGGTCTTCTGCTGCTGCTACAATCTCGGCCAAGTTTAAAGCCCTACGTTATGCTCTTAAGAGGTGGCACGTTAGTCTCTCGAAGGTTAAAGCCCTAATTGCTGATTGCAACAAAGTGATCCTGCACTTTGATGGCTTGGAGGAACTTCGGGTGCTCACTTGGCCAGAGATGAATTTTCGTAAAATTGTTAAGCTCCATCTGGAGGATATTCTTCGTTTTCAATTTATATACTGGAAGCAGTGCTGCACCATCAGATTCATCAAAGTGGGCGATGAAAACACGAAGTTTTTCCACGCCATGGCTACTGAGCTCTACCGAAGGAATACCATCACCTCTATTAAAAATGCTGCAGGTCAGGTTGTCACTGATCATCACCAGTTAGCTTCCATGTTTTGGTTGGATTTCAAGCAACGTATGGGCCAAGCCAAGGGTATTCGCATGACCTTTGACCTTGACAACCTGCTGACTAGAGTTAAAGGCCTTGAGGGGTTATCCAGGCCTTTCTCTGATGATGAAGTGGAGGAGGTCATTAAACATTTACCGTCGGACCGTGCCCCCGCCCCGGATGGATTTACTGGCCTTTTCCTCAGGAAATGTTGGAGGGTTCTTAAGCCAGATTTTATGAAGTTGGTTACTGAGTTTTATGAAGGAAAATGCAGCCTCGAATGTTTAAACACGTCCCTCATTACCCTCATTCCTAAGAAGTTAAGCCCGGAGTTTGTTGGTGACTTTCGGCCGATCTCTTTAACTAATACATGTCTAAAATTCTTAACCAAGCTTCTGGCAAATCGGTTGCAGAAAGTTATCCTCCAATGCATCCATCGTAACCAATATGGCTTCCTCAAGTGTCGCTCTATCCAGGATTGTCTTGCATGGTGTTTTGAATATATACACCAGTGCAAAGCTTCAAAGAGGCCCATTGTTTTATTAAAGCTGGATTTCACAAAAGCGTTTGACACGATTGAGCATGATGCCATCCTCAGAATTCTTAAATACAAGGGCTTTGGTGATTGCTGGAATGGTTGGGTGAGTAATCTTCTTTCGTCTGGTTCTTCTGCAGTAATGTTAAATGGAGTTCCTGGCCAACATTTTCAGCGCAAATGTGGTGTTCGTCAAGGCGATCCTCTATCACCTCTCCTCTTTGTCATTGCGGTCGATCTACTGCAATCTGTGGTGAATGACATGTGCGCTCGTAATATCCCCAGCTTGCCAATCCCAATGAGATCTAACGACTATCCGATTGTCCAGTATGCGGACGATACCCTGATAGTTTTGCCAACGGTTGACAGTCAACTAATTGCTCTCAAGGATATGTTACATAACTTTGCTGCATCCACGGGTTTGCGGGTCAACTTCAGTAAATCTTCTCTCATCCCGATGAACATGTCTGATGAAGAAGGTACTCGTATTGCTGCCCTACTTGGATGCTCTGTTGGATCAATGCCATTTATGTATCTTGGTCTGCCCATGGGTACCTCTAGGCCGACCATTTATGATCTGTTGCCTCTTGTTGATCACATTGAGAGAAGACTATCGGCAACATCCTATCTCCTCAACCAAGGCATTCGGCTTCAACTACTACAGTCAGCCCTCACGTCCATGCCCATTTACTTTCTCTGCTCCTTATCAATACCACAGGGTATCCTCAAGAAGATTGAAAGGATTGAACAGCAGTGTCTTTGGAGGGGGAATACTGAAACACCAAGACAATCCCTAGCTGCATGGGAATTGGTATGCAGACCAAAAAAGTATGGTGGGCTGGGAGTCACTCATTTGGGCATGCAAAATGAAGCTCTTCTACTCAAGCATCTGTTCAGGTTCTTCAACAAGAAAGATGTCCCATGGGTGAATCTCATTTGGGATTCCTATTATCATTCCTCAGCCCCGCAAGTTACTCAACTCTGCGGGTCCTTTTGGTGGCGCGATGTGCTACAGTTGTGTGAAAAATTCTGTTTGCTGGCCACACCACAAGTGCATGCTAGAGATACTGTGGTTTTTTGGCTTGATCGTTGGCAAATTGACAACAGAATGATTGCTCTTAAGGACCGATTCCCTAGACTTCATTCATTTGCCATTGATGACACGATAACAATCAAAGACTTTTTTTCTTACCAGTCAGCTGTTGAAGGTTTTCACCTACCTTTCTCTTCGGAGGCATATCTGGAACTAACCCAACTACAGACCTTGTTACAGCCCATAAGTTTGCAGTCAGAGGAGAATGATGTTTGGAAATGGCCATCCAAATCCGGAGAATATCAATCTAAACTCTATTATGAGTTCACCTTCTCCCATTTGAGGATTGACCCTATGTTCAAGTATATTTGGAAATGCTCCTGTACCCTCAAGATCAAGGTTTTTGGATGGCTTTTATTGATGGATCGTCTTAATACACGGGACATGATGCAGAGAAGACACTGGAATATACAGGATGATACTTGTGTGCTATGCCAGTCTTCTCTTCATGAAGATAGAATGCACCTCTTTTTCTCTTGCAACTTTAGTCAAAGAGTATGGAATTATCTTGGGATCTCCTGGCCAGCAACACCTAGTCAATCTACTTACATGATGGCTTCAGCTTCTAGGAGGGATTTCAACAGGCCTTTCTTTTCTGAGGTGGTCTTTACTGCTACATGGAACAGTTGGACGCAGAGGAATGGCAAGATATTTAGAAATGAGACTCCAAGTTTTAGAGCTTGGAGGAGGAATTTTGTACATGGTATCTCCTTACTAGCTCATAGAATCAAATGTAAATATAGAGACAGTTTGTTAGCTTGGATAGCCTCTCTCCCCTAACACTCATTGTAAGTATGATACCCCTCTTTGCTTTTTCTTTTCCTTTGCTCTTTAGTTGTACAGAGAACCTCTTGTTCTGTTTTTGAATAAAGGGCTGTGAGGCTGTTGCCTTGCACTATATAGTCAAAAAATTACCTTGCTATCAAACTACTCTGTTACTTACAATTTCAGCACTTGCAGACATTACCTTGCTGAAAACCACTTGTCATTTCCTTCTACTCCTTGTTGGGTTCGACACTCGTACTTATCAAAAAGGCTACAATTGATCCCATATACTTGTGGGTCTTCAAGGCTATTTCTGGTGCCTTTGGCGGGCAGTGAAGCGCTCTTGGTAAGGAAAAATCATTTCTACGTGCTGAAATTTATTATCACTTATCACTATGGAAAACAATCCTTTGAGGGGTTTGTTCGGGGTATCTTCACCTCGACCGGAACCACAATTAGCTACCCCTCAACCTACCGCACCTACTAAAAATATTTAATATGAAATTCCTTCAGGTATGATAGAACAACTGCTAGCTAATCCTTATGCAGGAGATGGAATCGAACATCCTCATATGCACTTGATATATGTGGAAGAAATTTGTGGATTGTTTAAGCTTGCAGGTTTACCCGGAGATGAAGTTAAGAATAAGGTTTTCCCTTTATCTTTGAAGGGAAAAGCATTGCCATGGTATAGGCTATGCGATGATATTGGATATTGGAATTGGAATCGATTGAAATAGGAGTTTCACCAAAAAATATCCTATGCATCTAGTTCATCGTGATCGGAAATATATATATATATATATATAATTTTTGGCCTCGTGAAGGAAAAAGTATTGCTCTAGCTTGGGGGAGGCTTAAGTCAATGTTATATTCATGCCCCAATCATGAGCTCTCAAGAGAAATTATTATCCAGAATTTTTATGCTCAGCTTTCTCATAATGATCGATCCATGCTTGATACTTATTGTGTTGGTTCTTTTACGAAGAAGACTATTGAATTCCGGTGGGATCTCTTGGAAAGAATTAAACGCAATTCTGAAGATTGGGAACTCGACGAAGGTAAAGAGTTAGGTATTAAGCTTAAGTTTGATTGTGTTAAATCTTTTATGAATACCAATGCTTTTCAAAAGTTTAGCACCAAATTTGGACTTGACTCTGGGATAGTAGCCTCCTTTTGTGAATCATTTGCTACTCATATTGATCTCCCTAAGAAGTGGTTTAAATATCACCCACCTATTAAAGAAGAAATTAAATAACCGGTACTAGCTAAAGTGGAAACTATTCATTATAATGTTGATCCAGTTGTTCCTACTGCTTATATTGAGAAACCACCTTTCCCTGTTAGGATCAAGGAACATGCCAAAGTTTCAACTGCGGTCAACAAAAGTTATATTACAACACCTAAACCTAATGAACAAATCAAAGTAGAACCTAGTGTTGCTATGGTTAAGGATCTCCTGGAAGAAAATATAGATAGATGGGCATGCTATTTACTTCTGTGAAGAAGCTGCGAGAGTTACCAAACCCGATAAAACGGATAAACATAGACCTGTTGTTAGCATGCCCGTTGTCTCAGTTAAAATAGGAGACCACTGTTATCATGGTTTATGTGACATAGGTGCTAGCGTGAGTGCCATTCCTTATTCCTTATATCAAAAAATTATGAATGACATAGCACCCCCAGAGATAGAAGACATAGATGTTACTATTAAACTTGCCAACAGAGATACTATATCACCAATTGAGATTGTTAGAGATGTTGAAGTCTTGTGTGGGAAAATAAAATACCCTACTAATTTTCTTGTTCTTGGTTCCCCACAAGATGAGTTTTGTCCCATTATATTTGATGGACCTTTCATGAACACCGTTAATGTTGGGGAACGTAGTAATTTCAAAAAAATTCCTACCCACACGCAAGATCATGGTGATGCATAGCAACGAGAGGGGAGATTGTCGTGTTGGAGAACGTAGTAATTTCAAAAAAATTCCTACGCACATGCAAGATCATGGTGATGCATAGCAACGAGAGGGGAGAGTCGTCCACGTACCCTCGTAGACCGTTAAGCGGAAGCGTTATGACAACGCGGTTGATGTAGTCGTACATCTTCACGATCGACCGATCCTCAGTACCGAACGTACATCACCTCCGCGTTCAACACACGTTCAGATCGGTGACGTCCCGTGAACTCACGATCTAGTAGAGTTCGAGGGAGATTTTCGCCAGCACGACGGCGTGGTGATGATGTTGATGAAGCTACCGTCACAGGGCTTCCCCTAAGCACTGCTACAGTATGACCGAGGTGGATTATGGTGGAGGGGGGCACCGCACACGGCTGGGAGAAATCAAAGATCAACTTGTGTGTTTAGAAGTTCCCCCGTATATAAAGGAGCAATGGGGGAGAGGCGGCCGGCCAAGGAGGGCGCGCCAAGGGGGGGGGGTCCTACTCCCCGGGAGTAGGACTCCTCCTTTCTTAGTAGGGGTAGGAGAGGGGGAAGGAAAGGGAGAGGAGGAGAAGGAAACAGGGGGCCGGCCCCCTTTGCCCTAAACGAATTCGGTTTGGGCCTTGGGGGGGGCGCCCCACACTCCCCCTGCTGCCCTATATTTCCACAAATGCCCATGTAGGCCCATTTAGCCCCCCCCCCCCGGGGGGGGGGGGTTCCGGTAACCCCCGGTACTTCGGTATTTATCCTTCCAATATAAACTCATAATACCGATCATCACAGAACTTTAAGCGTGCGGACCCTACGGGTTCGAGAACTATGTAGACATGACCAAGACACGTCTCCGGTCAATAACCAATAGCGGAACCTCGATGTTCATATTGGCTGCTACATATTCTACGAAGATCTTTATCGGTCAAACCGCATAACAACATACGTTGTTCCTTTTGTCATCGGTATGTTACTTGCCCGAGATTCGATCGTCGGTATCTCAATACCTAGCTCAATATCGTTACCGGCAAGTCTCTTTACTCGTTCTGCAATGCATCATCCCGCAACTAACTCATTAGTTACATTGATTGCAAGGCTTATAGTGATGTGCTTTACTGAGAGGGCCCAGAGATACCTCTCCGACAATCGGAGTGACAAATCATAATCTCGATCTATGCCAACTCAACAAGTACCATCGGAGAAACCTGTAGAGCACCTTTATAATCACCCAGTTACGTTGTGACGTTTGGTAGCACACAAAGTGTTCCTCCGGTATTCGGGAGTTGCATAATCTCATAGTCATAGGAACATGTATAAGTCATGAAGAAAGCAATAGCAAAATACTAAACGATCAAGTGCTAAGCTAACGGAATGGGTCAAGTCAATCACATCATTCTCTAATGATGTGATCCCGTTAATCAAATGACAACTCATCGCTATGGCTAGGAAACTTAACCATATTTGATTCAACGAGCTAGTCAAGTAGAGGCATACTAGTGACACTCTGTTTGTCTATGTATTCACACATGTTCTAAGTTTCCGGTTAATACAATTCTAGCATGAATAATAAACATTTATCATGAAATAAAGAAATAAATAATAACTTTATTATTGCCTCTAGGGCATATTTCCTTCATGTCGTCCACGTACACTTGTAGACCGTTAAGCCGAAGCGTTATGACAACGCAGTTAATGTACCTGTACGTCTTCATGATCGACCGATCCTCAGTACTGAACGTACGACACCTCCGCGTTCAGCACACGTTCAGCTCAGCGACGTCCCGCGAACTCACGATCTAGTAGAACTCGAGGGAGAGTTTTGTCAGGACGACGGCGTGGTGATGATGGTGATGAAGCTTCCGTCGCAGGGCTTCGCCTAAGCACTGTTACAGTATGACCGAGGTGGATTATGGTGGAGGGGGCACCGCACTCGGCTGGGAGAGATCAATGATCAACTTGTGTATCTTTGGGGTGCCCCTGCCCCTGTATGTAAAGGAGCTAGGGGGGAGGCGGCCGACTATGAGGAGGGCGCGCCAAGGGGGGAGTCCTAGTCCCACCGGGAGTAGGACTCCTCCTTTCCTAGTAGGAGTAGGAGAAGGGGAAAGGGAAGGAGAGAGGAGGAAGGAAAGGGGGGGCGCCGCCCCCTTCCTTGTCCAATTCATACTAGAGGGGGAGGGGGGGCGCAGCCTGCCCTGGCCGCCCCTCCTCTTCTCCACTAAGGCCCAATAGGCCCATTACATCCCCCGGGGGGTTCCAGTAATCCCCCGGTTCTTCGGTATATGTCCGAAACCTCCCGAAACACTTCCGGTGTCCGAACATACTCATCCAATATATCGATCTTTATGTCTCGACCATTTCGAGACTCCTCATCATGTCTGTGGTCATATCTGGGACTCCAAACTACCTTCGGTACATCAAAACACAAAATATCATAGTACCGATCATCACAGAACTTTAAGCATGCGGACCCTACGGGTTCGAGAACTATGTAGACATGACTGAGACACGTCTTCGGTAAATAACAAATAGAGGAACCTGGATGCTCATATTGGTTCCGACATATTCTACGAAGATCTTTATTGGTCAAACCGCATAACAACATACGTTGTTCCCTTTGTCACCGGTTTGTTACTTACCCGAGACTTGATCGTCGGTATCTCAATACCTAGCTCAACCTCGTTACCGGCAAGTCTCTTTATTCGTTCTGTTATGCATCATCCCGCAACTAGCTCATTAGTTGCATTGCTTGCAAGGCTTATAGTGATGTGCATTACCGAGAGGGCCCAGAGATACCTCTCCGACAATCGGAGTGACAAATCCTATTCTTGATCTATGCTAACTCAACAAGTACCATCAGAGACACCTATAGAGCACCTTTATAATCACCCAGTTACGTTGTGACGTTTGGTAGCACACAAAGTGTTCCTCCGGTAATCGGGAGTTGCATAATCTCATAGTCATAGGAACATGTATAAGTCATGAAGAAAGCAATAGCAGTAAACTAAAATGATCAAGTGCTAAGATAACAAAATGGGTCAAGTCAATCACATCATTCTACTAATGATGTGATCCCATTAATCAAATGACAAATCATGTCCATGGCTAGGAAACTCAACCATCTTTGATCAACGAGCTAGTCAAGTAGAGGCATACCAGTGACACTATGTTTGTCTATGTATTCACACATGTATTATGTTTCCGGTTAATATAATTCTAGCATGAATTACAAACATTTATCATGATATGAGGTAATAAATAATAACATTATTATTGCCTCTAGGGCATATTTCCTTCAGTCTCCCACTTGCACTAGAGTCAATAATCTAGAATACACAGTAATGATTCTAACACCCACGGAGTCTTGGTGTTGATCATGTTTTGCTCTTGGAAGAGGCTTAGTCAACGGGTCTGCAACATTTAGATCTGTATGTATCTTGCATATCTCTATGTCTCCCACTTGGACTTGATCCCGGATAGAATTGAAGCGTCTCTTGATGTGCTTGGTTCTCTTGTGAAATCTGGATTCCTTTGCCAAGGCAATTGCACCAGTATTTTCACAAAAGATTTTCAGTGCACCCGAGTCACTAGGTATGACACCTAGATCGGATATGAACTCCTTCATCCAGACCCCTTCATTTGCTGCTTCCGAAGCAGCTATGTACTACGCTTCACACGTAGATCTCACCATGACGCTTTGTTTAGAACTGCACCAACTGACAGCTCCACCGTTCAATATAAACACGTATCCGGTTTGCGATTTAGAATCGTCTGGATCAGTGTCAAATCTTGCATTGACGTAACCATTTACGACGAGCTCTTTGTCACATCCATAAATGAGAAACATATCCTTAGTCCTTTTCAGGTATTTCAGGATGTTCTTGACCGCTATCCAGTTATCCACTCCTAGATTACTTTGGTACCTCCCTGCTAAACTAATAGCAAGGCACACATCAGTTCTGATAGACAGCATTGCATACATGATAGAGCCTATGGCTGAAGCATAGGGAACACTTTTCATTTTCTCTCTATCTTCTGCAGTGGTCGGGCATTGAGTCTTACTCAACTTCACACCTTGTAACACAGGCAAGAACCCTTTCTTTGCTTGATCCATTTTGAACTTTTTCAAAACTTTATCAAGGTATGTGCTTTGTGAAAGTCCAATTAAGCGTCTTGATCTATCTCTATAGATCTTGATGCCCAATATATAAGCAGCTTCTCCGAGGTCTTTCATTGAAAAACTCTTATTCAAGTATCCTTTTATGCTATCCATAAATTCTATGTCATTTCCAATCAGCAATATGTCATCCACATATAATATTAGAAATGCTACAGAGCTCCCACTCACTTTCTTGTAAATACAGGCTTCTCCAAAAGTCTGTATAAAACCATATGGTTTTATCACACTATCAAAACGTTTATTCCAACTCCGAGAGGCTTGCACCAGTCCATAAATGGAACGCTGGAGCTTGCAAACTTTGTTAGCTCCCTTTGGATCGACAAAACCTTCTGGCTGCATCATATACAACTCTTCTTCCAGAAAACCATTCAGGAATGCAGTTTTGACATCCATTTGCCAAATTTCATAATCATAAAATGCGGCAATTGTTAACATGATTCAGACAGACTTAAGCATCGCTACGGGTGAGAAAGTCTCATTGTAGTCAACTCCTTGAACTTGTCGAAAACCTTTTGCAACAAGTCAAGCTTTGTAGACAGTAACATTACCGTCAGCGTCAGTCTTCTTCTTGAAGATCCATTTATTCTCGATGGCTTGCCGATCATCGGGCAAGTCAACCAAAGTCCATACTTTGTTCTCATAGATGGATCCCATCTCAGATTTCATGGCCACAAGCCATTTTGCGGAATCTGGGCTCACCATCGCTTCTTCATAGTTTGTAGGTTCATCATGGTCTAGTAACATGACTTCCAGAATAGGATTACCGTACCACTCTGGTGCGGATCTTACTCTGGTTGACCTATGAGGTTCGGTAGTAACTTGATCTGAAGTTTCATGATCATTATCATTAGCTTCCTCACTAATTGGTGTAGGTGTCACATGAACCGGTTTCTGTGATGAACTACTTTCCAATAAGGGAGCAGGTACAATTACCTCATCAAGTTCTACTTTCCTCCCACTCACTTCTTTCGAGAGATACTCCTTCTCTAGAAAGGTTCCATTCCTAGCAACGAATGTCTTGCCTTCAGATCTGTGATAGAAGGTGTACCCAACAGTCTCCTTTGGGTATCCTATGAAGACACATTTCTCTGATTTGGGTTCGAGCTTATCAGGTTGAAGCTCTTTCACATAAGCATCGCAGCCCCAAACTTTAAGAAACGACAACTTTGGTTTCTTGCCAAACCACAGTTCATAAGGCGTCATCTCAACGGATTTCGATGGTGCCCTATTTAACATGAATGTAGCTGTCTCTAAAGCATAACCCCAAAATGATAGCGGTAAATCAGTAAGAGACATCATAGATCGCACCATATCCAGTAAAGTATGATTACGATGTTCGGATACACCATTACTGTCGGAGTAATGGGCCACGGGTAGGCCACCCGAGCCCCAGAACCTTTCAAGACATCGGGGCAGGCTGCGCCCCTCAAGACCCTAGGACGAAGAGCCGCCTTCTGAGGAGTCGACGGCAAGACGGCCGACTGCCCGCTCACGGCCGAGTCCCAGGGACGACTTCAGGATAAAGCCGACTCCCGACTGGCGACTTCCAGAGAAGCCGGCTTTGGGGAGTCGGCCTGCGACTCCAACAAACCCCATGACCTCATCAAAGGGGACGGGGCAGGGGCGTGGCTACAGCGAAGCCCACCCCCGCCCCTTACCAAGGGTAGGCATGGCCACATCACGCTGTACCCCGGAAGATCTCCGTGCGGCGTGGCACTGTTGCCATGCCGGCCCTGACATCAGCACCACAGGGCCGAATCCTGCGCCCACGATGGCTTGTCTGTACGGCCTAGAGGCAGCAGGCCCCACCAGTCAGTGAGACCTCAGGAGAAGGCAGGAGAACCACCAGTCGGACCCGTCGGGAGCCGGCCCGGGGGAGTCGGCCGAGCCCTCCCTCGGGGCCCACGCGCCATTAATCAAGAAGTGATGGGGAGTGGCGACAGTGATCGCCCGCCGGGCGGCGGGGCTATTGCCATGACCTCATGATCAAGCCTGCATCATCAGAAGCACGGCTACAGTAATTAGCAACCAGCAAGACCCGCCCGCGGCGGACGCGGCCTGTCGGCTCCGTACCAGGCCAGTCGGCGGGGCCCGCCAGTCGGCGGGCCCCAGCGGTCGGCAGAGAAGATGGAGGCCAGAGGCACTGACGGCTGGGCCCGCGTCCAGCCGGATTACCATTGTACCCATGGGGGGTAGGCCTATATAAACCCCCCAGGGCACCCATGCAAAGGGTTGGAACCCATTAGCTCTAGGCCAGATCATATAGGAGGGAGAGAGCTAGCCTTGCCCTCTCCTACCTCCAAGAAACAGCTCAAGGAGCAACCGTGTAAACACTTTGCCATAGTGATCATGCGGAGACCCGGTAGAGCAGCAGTAGGGGTATTATCTCCTCGGAGAGCCTTGAAGCTGGGTAAGATTCGCCGGCGTGCATGTCTTTGCCTCATCCCGTTTCCAGGCACCGACAATGTTCTACTCGCCCCCACCATGATAAGCCATCCTTTGGCATATGTCGCACCAAACCCCCGACATTTGGCACCCACCGTGGGGCCTGGTGCACCGCCGCCCGGAGATCTATTCTGGACGGGAACCCTTTTCCTCCCTGGCGAGCGCAGCCAGCCAGGCACGCCAGACGGAGTTTGCACCGACACGCTAAGCGGTGTTGAGATCGCCTGCGCGGCCAGCTCCTTGGCCGAACTTGTTGGCGAGGTCCGCCTCTCCGACGAACCTGCGTCCGACGCAGGCACGGGCGCCCCGAGAACCTCCTCGCGGGCCTCCTCGATCAACTCCACGTTTCCGGCGAGCCTGCCATAGACTTGGAATCCGTAGGCTCCACCGACCCGATGCTGGTCGACTCCGACACCGCGTTGCTCGACGCGTTCCCCACCAATGTGGTGGTCTACGACGAACCTCTCCCTCGCGCAGAGAGCAACGGAAGCACCCTCACCGAGGTGCTAGTCATCAGTCATGACGAGCTCCTCGGTGGAGGAGCGCACGACTCACTCAGCGCGGCGCTGCAAGACCTAACTGCGCCCATTCTGGAAGACGCTGATGCAGAGACGTTGGAGGCGCACCGCCTTCAGCTCGTTGAAGGCGCGAAGAAGCTGGCCAGCATGAGGCGCTTATCAGAAGCCTACCAGCGGGAGGTGGATCGCGCCGTCGGCGGCTCGCCGGCCCCGGCGGGATCCAGCCGCTTTGGCGCGGTCCAGCAGCGCGGTGTAGCCATCGCCAACCTGTTTGGGGTAAGCCGCCCTGTGTACGCTACACCAGCAGAGAACATCCGAGCCGCCCAGGCAGCGGCGGATGAGCTGGACAATTTCGAGGGCGAATAGCGCCGCCTCATGATGGAGCGAGTCTAGCGGCTCCTCGATGCGGCTGCCGCGCAGAATGAGGCTGGCTACCGCACGGAGGCGCCACGGCGGCCAAACGACGGCCTTCACCAAGATCAAGGCGCGACGTCTCGGACGCCGACTGGCGGCGCCCGAGGAAGAAGAGAGAAGGAGCCGGTTGTCAGCCATAGTCGGACTCGCATTACCATAGAGCGCGACCGAGGCGGCCGCCCGAGAGCAGTGGAACGACGGGACGACTGTCCGCCTCCCCCTCCCCACAAGGAGAGGCGAGTCTTCCCGCCGCCTATTGACCACCTGACTCTCGGTGATTGCCTTGGCCGCCGAGAGGGAGTTGGAGAGAATGATGCCCGCCACCGGATCGACCGACTTCACCGATCCTTAGCGCTGGAAGAAGAAGACGAGCTGGGTCCGCCTTGTTTCGGGCCCCACATTCGAGACGAGCCCTTTCCCAGAGGTTTCACGCTCCCAAGAGACACGCCCAAGTATACCGGCTCCGTGAAGCCGGAAGACTGGCTTGTCGACTACTCCACGGCTGTCAGCATAGCAAACGGCAACAAGCGTGTCGCCATAAAGTACGTTCCGCTCATGCTCCAGGGCACGGCCCGGACATGGATGAACAGCCTAAAGCCCCGCAGCATCAATAGCTGGGTCGACTTCACCAAAGCATTCGTCTGCAACTTCACCAGCACATACAAGCGTCCTCCCAAGCCTCGTCAACTCTCCTTGTGCATGCAAGGCCCCGACGAGTCGACCCGCGATTACCTCACACGTTGGGCCGAGCTTTGGAACTCCTGTGAGGGCGTGCACGAGGTGCAGGCCATCGAGTACTTCACAGCCGGATGCAGAGAAGGCACCCTCCTCAAGCACAAGCTCCTCTGCGACGAGCCAGAAACCCTCGACGAGCTGCTGATCATAGCGGACAAGTACGCCACGGCCGACTCCTCCATGAAGGCGGAGATTTAAATCAGCACAACTGGCAAAGTGGCCCCTCAAGCTCCAAGTACTCCGGCGGCAGACGCCAGCCGGCGACAACAGCAGGGCGACCACAAGCGCAAGGCCCCGCAGCCGGCTTCCAGCAGCCGGGAGGTCGCGACCGTTGAAGCCCAGCAGCCAGATGAGCAGCCCTCGCCCAAGCGACAGAAAGGCGGCAAGCCAAACTGGTTGCCGGCCTTCTCCTATGAGCAGACCCTGGATGGACCTTCCAAGTTCCATAGCGGCGCGAAGCCGTTGAATCACACCACCCGGAAGTGTCAATGGCTCATCAGGATCGCTAAGGGAGACGACCTCCTGCCTCCCCCGCCTGCTGGGCAGCCGCCTCCGCCTCCACCCCAGCAGCCGGCTGTCAGGCCAGTCGGCACAGTACAAGACGAATACCCTGAAGAGCACGGAGCCTATGTGGTGTTCACCAGTGTGGCTGATGATAGACGCAGCAGGCGGCTGCAGCGACAAGAGGTGAATGCAGTAGCGTCGGAGACGCTAGAGTTCATGCACTGGTCTGAGAAGCCCATCAGCTGGAGCAGGGCTGACCACCCAAAAGTGATGCCGAGTCCGGGCTCCTATGCCTTGGTCCTGGACGCCACTTTTGCTACAGACAGACGAGCCACGCGTTTCTCGTGAGTTCTGATAGACGGAGGCAGCATCATCAATATCCTGTACAAGGACACCATGGAGAAGTTAGGAATCAAGCAAAGACAGCTTCAGAACAGCCGGATTGTGTTCCACGGCATTGTTCCTAGGCTTTCCTGCTCACCAATCGGCAAAATCCTGATGGACGTCCTCTTTGGAGACAAAGATCACTTCCGCAGAGAGTCTGTTTGGTTTGAGGTGGTGGACCTTGAGAGCCCATACCATGCACTACTTGGCCGACCCGCCTTGGCCAAGTTCATGGCGGTCCCCCACTACGCCTACCTCAAGATGAAGATGCCCAGTTCCAGGGGAATTCTGACTGTGGCTGGCGACTACCGGAAGTTGTCTGCTTGCGCGGCTGAGAGCAGTCGGCTGGCCGAGTCCCTGGTAATCGCGGCCGAGAAGCGGCTCCTCGAGCGAGTTGTGGCGATGGCCGGCAAGCAGCCTGAGGTATCGCCCAACCCCAAAGAGTCGGAGGCTAGGGGTTCGTTCAAGCCGGCCAAAGAGACAAAGAAGATACCCTTGGATCCGGAGCACCCACATAGGTACGCCGTCGTAGGTGCAAACCTCGACAGCAAATAGGAAGGCGAGCTCGTCGATTTCCTCTGTGAGAATCGGGACATCTTCGCATGGTCCCCCAAAGACATGCCAGGTGTACTGACGAAATTCGCTGAGCACAAGTTACATGTCCGATCTGATGCAAAGCCGGTCAGGCAGCCCCTGCGCCGCCTATCAGAAGAGAAGAGAAGAGTTGTCGGAGAAGAGATAGCCCGACTCCTAGCAGCCGGCTTCATTATGGAAGTGTTCTTTCCAGAATGGCTAGAAAATCCAGTCCTGGTACTGAAGAAGAACAAGCAGTGGCGAATGTGTATTGACTACACGAGCCTCAACAAGGCCTGCCCCAAGGACCCATTTGCTCTACCAAGAATCGATCAGGTGATAGACTCCATAGCCGGATGAGAGCTGTTGAGTTTTTTGGATGCATACTCAGGATATCACCAAATCAAGCTGAACCCGGCTGACAGACTGAAGACCGCCTTCATCACGCCGTTTGGAGCCTTCTGCTACCTCACCATGATGTTCGGCTTAAGGAATGCCGGCGCCACCTTTCAGTGTTGCATGCAGAAGTGCCTCCTCAAGCAGCTCGGCAGAAACACCCACGTTTACGTGGACGACGTGGTAGTGAAGACGGAAAAGCGTGGAACACTGCTGGAAGACCTCAAGAAGACTTTTGAGAACCTGCGCCGGTTCCAGATCAAGCTCAACCCCGAGAAGTGTGTCTTCGGAGTACCAGCCGGCCAGCTCCTTGGCTTCCTGGTCTCTGAACGCGGCATAGAATGCAACCCAGTAAAGATCAAGGCCATTGAGAGAATGGAGGTACCCAGCCGACTGCTGGATGTGCAGAAGTTCACCGGCTGTTTGGCGTCCATCAGCCGATTCATCAGTCGGCTGGGCGAGAAAGCTCTTCCCTTATACCAACTCATGAAGAAGACCACTTTTTTCGAGTGGAACCATAAGGCGGACGAAGCTTTTCACCAGTTGAAGAAGATGCTGGCTACTCCACCCGTCCTGGCGGCTCCGACTCTCAAGGAACCTATGCTCCTGTGCATCGCCGCCACCAGCCGGGTAGTCAGCACGGTCATTGTAGTGGAACCCAAGGAGGAAGGCAAGGCGCTACCTGTCCAGAGACCGGTATATTACCTGAGCGAGGTACTGTCGACCTCCAAGCAGAACTACCCCCACTACCAGAAGATGTGCTATGGCGTACACTTTGCTGCCAAGAAATTGAAGCCTTACTTTCAAGAGCATCCAATCACGGTGGTCTGCACGGCCCCGCTTGCCAAGATCATTGGTAGCCGAGATGCTTCTGGCCGAGTGTCCAAATGGGCCATAGAGCTGGCTCCCTACACCATCCACTACCAGCCCCGCACCGCTATCAAATCACAAGCACTGGCCTACTTCCTCGTCGACTGGGCCGAGACCCACTACCTACCTCCAGCGCCTGATTTCACCCATTGGCGGATGCATTTCGACAGCTCCAAGATGCGCACTGGCTTGGGAGCCGACATCGTCCTCACCTCTCCCAAAGGCGACAAGCTCAAATACGCGCTGCAAATCCACTTTGCCGCCTCCAACAACGTCGCCGAGTACGAGGCGCTCATTCACGGGCTCCGGCTTGCCAAAGAACTTGGCATTCGCCGGATCTTGTGTTATGGCGACTCGGACTTAGTGGTCCAGCAATCATCTGTCAACTGGGACGCGAAAGATGCAAACATGGCGAGTTACCGTTTCCTCGTGCAGCAACTCAACGGGTATTTCGAAGGGTGCGAGTTTCTCCATGTGCCAAGAAACGACAATGACCAAGCAGATGCCTTGGAACGAATCGGCTCCACCCGCCAAGCAATACCATCTGGCGTCGCCCGTCAACGCCTCCTCAAGCCGTCTGTCAAGCCTTCACCAGAATCAGACTCCATTTTTGTGCCGGCTCCTCCCGAAGATGTCGGATCCGACTCTAGAGCTCCGGCAGTCGGTACGGGTATTTTGGCGGATGACTCCAAAGCCGCCACAGTCAAACCCGGCCCGGGGACTGCGGTGGCGGACTTGAAGACTCCAGAACTCGGCCCAAGGACCGTGCCAGTCGTCCTGGGGACTTCGTTAACACAGCAAGCGGTTGTTGACTCCAACCCGCCGCCTCCCAGCCCAACCGCCCTCGTCCAAGTCGCAGTTCTGGCGGTCGAAGAAATAGCAGCACCCTCATGGGCCCAACCCATCCTCAAATTCCTGGTGAACAAAGAGCTGCCGACTGATGAGACCTCAGCTCGGCAAATACAACACCGGGCGGCAGCCTACACCATAGTCAACAGAGAGCTGGTCAGGCGCAGCATCACTGGTGTCTACCAGCGCTGCGTAGAGCCAGAGCAAGGCCAAGCGATTCTCAAAGACATCCATCAAGGCGAGTGCGGCCACCATGCGACTTCAAGAGCACTCGTCGCCAAAGCCTTTTGACACGGTTTCTTCTGGCCAACTGCCTTGGAAGAGGCCAAGGAGTTGGTCCAAAAATGCAAAGGGTGCCAGAAGTTCAGCTCCAAGCCGCACCAGCCAGCTTCTGCACTCAAGACCATCCCCATTGCCTGGCCTTTCGCAGTTTGGGGTCTAGACATGGTGGGACCATTCAAGACAGCACGAGGTGGTTTAACTCACTTACTTGTCGCAGTGGACAAGTTCACCAAGTGGATAGAAGCAAAGCAAATCAAGAAGCTGAACGGTCCGACTGCCGTAACTTTCATCTCCGATATCACAATTCGGTACGACATACCACACAGCATCATCACCGACAACGGCACAAATTTCACCAAAGGCGCCTTGGCCCGTTTCTGCGCAACACAGGGCATCCGACTGGACCTAGCGTTCGTCGCCCATCCGCAGTCAAACGGCCAAGTGGAGCGAGCAAACGGCCTCATCCTGTCCGGCATCAAGCCTCAGCTGATCGAGCCTCTGGAGCGCTCGGCTGGCTGCTGGCTCGACGAGCTGCCAGCCGTCCTCTGGAGTCTGTGCACGACTCCAAACAAGTCAACCGGCTTCACACCCTTCTTCCTCGTCTATGGTGCCGAAGCCGTCATCCCAACGGACATAGAGTTCGACTCCCCACGAGTCACCATGTACACCGAGGAGGAAGCAGAAGAAGCACGACAAGACGGCGTCGATCTGCTGGAAGAGGGCCGGCTGTTGGCACTCAGCCGGTCCAGCATCTACCAGCAGAGCCTGCGCCGATACCACAACAGGAAGGTCAGGCCAAGATCTTTCCAAGAAGGCGACCTTGTGCTCCGGCTGATCCAGCGAACAGACGGCCAGCACAAGCTGTCGGCGCCTTGGGAAGGCCCTTTCATCATCAGCAAAGTACTGGTCAACGATTCCTACTACCTGATTGACACTCAGAAGCCCCGAGCATGCAAGAGGGACGACTCCGGCAAGGAGACAGAGCGGCCATGGAATGCAAATCTCCTCCGAAGATTTTACAGTTGATGCAGTATGTACCACGCTACCTTTTGTATTAAAGTACCAAGACTTCGGGCCCCCCGAGACGAGCTCGGGGACTGCCCTCTTTTTTCTGTATGATAAAAATTATGACTGCAAGTATGTTACTCCTTTTTATGGCGTTTGGCACCGGGCTCGACAAGTCGGCCCGGGGACTTGTCGCCTTGCACTATGAAATGCTTCCTGCAGTCGGACAAGTAGTGTGTAAACGCCTAATCCGCCTCCTGTCAGAAGCTGCAGCTCGCAGAGTGACTGTACGGTGGGCAGCAGTAAGGTAGAATGGGCATTCGCATGAAAAATGGCTAAGGACTCAAAGCATAAAACATAGCTCAAGACAGCTTCTAGCCTTTTTCGCAAAACCGACTCTCGAATAGTCGGATTGCCGTCTTCTATCCAACTTGCTCAAAAACTCTTGAAAACGGCTAAGTACTTGCTTTCCCAAAGTAGCCAATCACTTGATCCAGTGACAGTCCGCAGAACGGCTGTCCGATTGGCAAGGCAGGCAACTAAGAGAAAGCGGCAAAGGAAAAAAGCCAAAAGAGCAATGAGCAAGAAAAGATAGAACTCGGATAAATATATTTACATAACATAAGCCCTTGGCCGAATTTTCGAGCAGAGGTTCAAAATACACCCCGCGGGTGGAATTGTGCGAATTAACAAGTTCTTCAAAGACTACTGAAGCAGATAAAATAAAGATAAAGCGGCATCTTAGGAAGCAGCAGATGGATTCGGAGGGTCGGAGGAGGCGGCAGCGTCAGGCATCGGGGCGGCCGGCTGGCTTGTCTTGGCTTGATCACCTCCGGCGGCAGTCGGGTCGGTCACACGCGGCTCATTGCTGGAGGCGCGGTCGAGCTGAGGCTGGCCGTCTGCTCCGTCTTTTGGTGCCTCCGTCTCACCTCCGTCCTCAACCTCGCCTTCCTCCTCGACGCTGGAGCCAATCACCTCCGCCGAGTCCTCGCTGTAGTCTGGGTTCATCTCAAACCACTCTGGCGGTACCTCCTCGCCGTCTTCAGACCGCTCGGGGACAAAAATGCTAGTGTCGGTGTACTCGGCGATCGCCGCAACACGCTTGACGAGGGCGTCTTCCGCGGCTGCCAGCTCCGGCTGGGCCTCCGACCGAAGCATGGCCAGCCGGTCTAGATCCAGCCCCGGATACCATGCCTTGACGAACTCCAAGTCCCGACGCGGTCCAGCTTGGGCCGAAGAGCCCTTCCAGGCCTCAAGACGAGCAGCCGCGACCTCCAGCCAGTCGGCCGTCAGGCTGGGGGTGCGTGGAGCCTGCATATCCGGCCACAGGGCGGCAATCGCCTGGGCACCGACATGCTGAAGCCGGCGCAGCATCCGGTGAGCCGGCCGAAGGCGAGCCTCGATGCTCAAGATGTGCTCATCAAGAGTTCAGGGGGCGTCGGTGGCAATCTCTGCGCCCTCCGCCCTCTGACCTTCACGGTCAGCCTCGATGGCTTGGATGGCGGCCTGCGACTGCCCAGGAAAGAAGTCTGCAAAGACAGGGAGAAACGAAGAAGCAAGTCAAAAACCAGGAGTCAGCATGATTTAAATCGGCAGCTCGAAGAAAGAAAATAAAGAAACTCACCATCAACGATGTCTTCAATCTCGTGGAAGCCGGAGGCCAGCAGCGCCTCCTTGTCAGACCAGGAGGAGCGCTCGCTTGCGAACTCGGCCAGGAGGGCGGTTTCCGTCTCCTCCGCCTCCCTCTGCGTCTTCACAAGCAGCTCCTTCTGCTCTGCCAATTGAGTGGCCAGCAGATCGGTCTCCGTGGCGAGCTTGCTGCACTCCTCCTCTTTGGCACGCCAAGCGGAGTTGGCGTCGCTCAGCTGCTGTTGAAGAGCAGCGTTGGCCCTTGAGAAGAAGAAAGAAAGAAGGCGTTAAGTCATTAGGAAAAGAAGGTTGCCAGGGAGATCCAGCCCGACTGCTCAGCAGTCGGCCCGAATCTCGGGGACTACAGCCCGCGGGTGCGCCAGCGCGCCCCCGCGAAGAAGGAAGAAGACTTACTCTGGCTCTCCGACAAATCGGCGGTCCGCTTGCCCAGCTCTTCAACGTTACGGTTGAAGGCAGTGACGCGGAGGTTGTGGTAATCCCGTGACAAGCATTTCAGACAAAAAGTCAATACCGAGAGCTCATCAATTGGAGTTCCGGGCCGCCTGCTCAGCAGCCAGCCCGAAACTCGGGGACTACACCCAGTGGGTGCACTGGCGCGCCCCCACAGAGAGGAACAAGAAAACAAAGGCCAAAGGAAAAACATACCCGGACGGGTGCCCGTGACGCCAGGTACGCCTTGGTGCAATTCTGGAGAGCGTCGCCCTCGGCACGAAGCTTCGCCTGGATGTCCAGAAGCGCCTGGTTCAGCGGCCCTGTGCTGCCTCCTCGCACCCACCCAATGGGCGCGGCGCTCGTCGCTTCGGCGTCTGGGATCGCCGAGCTGGCGGTGCCAGCTTCCAGGGGGCGGGGTGCCGAAATTGCCTTCTCCAGACGGCGGCGCGTTGGCGAGCCGACTTGGAGGAGTAGCCTTGCCACGGCCTTGTCTTCGGTCGGTGGCACCGGAGGGTGTGCTGGCTGCTTGACTTGCGCACCTTCAGACGGCGGCGGAGGCAGCGGCGGAACGTTCACGTCCGGCGTAGAGGGGTCGCCGCCTTCCCTCTCCACAACGGGGTTCTCCCCGCCGGCTTCCCCAGTCTACCCCGTGAACTCCGGAGGCGGCGGCGCAGAGTTCAACGGGGTGACGAGCACCGCCGACTGGCGGCATGCGGCTTCCTCAGCCCGCCGCTTCGTCGCGGCGGTGGCTTCGGCCTCCGCCAGTTTTTTCTTGGCGAAGGCCTCCGCCTTCTCCAGGCAGAGGGCCTCTTCTTCGTTGTGCTTCTCCTGCGCATTCTGCTCCGTCGCCTCCCGGAGGTCAGCAGCGGGGTCAATCCGCCGAGTGGTGGTGGACGTCTCCGCTGACCCCATGACGGAGGCGGCGGTGACCCTCTCAAGAGTGAGGGGAGCCCTGAAGCAAGAGGAGCAAGCAAAGACTCAGACAAAGTCACAAAGAAAGAATAAAGCTTTGAAGGCAGGATACTCACGCGGAGACCAATGGCGGCTTCTTCACTTCCTTACGGAAGCGGATGGCCTTCGCAGCCGCCTCGTCCCGCCGGGTCGCCGCAGCCGAGCCCTTGGGCTTCTTCGGCCGACTGCCGAACAAGGTCGGCACGGCCCTGCGCTTCTTCCCGCCGCCTGGAGCGCCCGGCGCAGCAGAAGAGCTCGCGCTAGGTTGGCTGGCTCCTGGCCGATGGCGAGGGGCGATTTCTCCCTCGGCATCGTCGTCAGGCCAGTCGGCGAAGGTGGCCGAAGGCCTGAAGTCGCCTGATGTTCCTCCTCCTCCCTCGGCGTCGTCTTCCAGAGCCTCCGCCCCTAGATCGGGGTCGTCGACGTCGCTCTCCGCCCGGTCGGCGAGGAACTCGCGGGCCGGCCCCGAGGTGCCGGCTGGCGGATGGAGAAGGGGATTCTGACCAAAGCTGACTAGTCAAAACAAACTCGGCAAGAAAGAAGACAGTCCAAAGAAAGAAAGGAAAGGCAACTCACCACGGGCGGGGGGTTGGCGCGGGAGTACGGCTCCTTGCCGAACTGCCAATCCTCCAGGAGCTTGCTGTCCGAGAGGTAGTTCACCATGAAGGCCACCTCTTCGTGAGGCATGTCCTTGGTGCACATCCGACTCGGGTCATGGTGCCCGCTCATCTGGCATATCATATGGGGGCGGCCTTGGAGTGGGAGAACTCGGCGCGCCACGAAGGCGGCCAGCAGGTTTGGACCAGTCAAACCCTCCGACTGCGGCAGCACTCGGAGTCGCGTGATGGCGCCGGCTCCCGCAGGCGTCAGGGACTTGGCCCGGTACGACCAGTTGGGCAGTCGCCCAGCCGGCGGGACAGCTTCGAAAGCCGGCAGGTTGACCCAGTCCCCCCTCGCGGAGGCGTTCCTGACGTAGAAGTAGCATCTCTGCCACATCTTCACCGACTTTATCAGCGAGATGGAGGGGAAGGGATTGTCGGCCCCCGACCTTCGCACGACGATGAAAGCGCCGCACTGAGCCGGCACGCCCGCTGCCTGGGTGCCGAGCTTGGAGAAGAAGAACTCCCCCCAGAGCTCGAGGGTGGGGAGGACTCCGAGGAAGCCTTCGCACAAGGCCACGAAGGCGGACAGCAGCACCACTGTGTTGGGGGTGAGGTGGTGCGGTTGGAGTCCGTAGAACTCTAGGAAGGATCGGAAGAAAGTGCTCGCCGGCAGCCCCAACCCGCGCAGGCAGTGCGAGCGGAAGATACCCCGCTCGCCCTCCTGCGGCGTGGGGAAATCTCCCCCTTCAACGCAAGACGCACCTGCACGCGATCCTCGCCGGGGAGCCGACGAGTCCGGCGGAGGAACTCAATGTGGTCTTCATGAACTTCGGAGCCGTCCCAAGTTCCGGAACGCACCGGGGGAGGCGCGGCGGCGGAGGAAGAACTCATCGCGAGCTGTCGCCGCAGTGTTCGCTGGAGCTTGGGCGCGCGGCGGAGCGAAGAAGAAGAAGAAGGAGGAGAGCGAGGACCAGTGTGAAGGAAGAGAACAAGGAGTGGTGGGAAGGAGGGGCGCGCGTGCCCCCCTCTTCCCCCTACTTATAGCCCTGTGGGCTGCGAAGCCGAGGGGCGGTCGTGGGGATTTACTGCGCCCACGGCCCCACGACCCCACGATCCACGATAAAGTTACTGTGCACAGTAACTCCACGGGAATCCCAACCGTCCACCGGGGCCGCAGCGGATCCGCTCGGGCGCCGAGGCGCGGTGGTCGCGGGCCCCGCCTATGGGCCTGTCCCGTCACGCGCGTAGGCTGGTAGGACGGCCCAACCACGTGCCATCGCGTGACAGGCCTAGAACGGGCGGCGGCCTGGAGGCTTAGCTAGCACGCCACTTGAATCCCGCCGCGACGTTCGAAATACTGTGCGAGTTGGAATTGAGTGAGTCCGAATCGAGCGAGTCCGACTCCTTCTAGTCGGCCCGGCAGAAGTCCATCAAAGATCATGTGTTGAGCACCCGAAAAGAGAAACCGTTGAGGCTTCTCAGCCGATCGTCCGCGACGCCTCACCAGCTTCGGGGACTACTGTTGGAGTAATGGACCACGGGTAGGCCAACCCGAGCCCCAGAACCTTTCAAGACATCGGGGCAGGCTGCGCCCCTCAAGACCCCAGGACGAAGAGCCGCCTTCTGAGGAGTCGACGGCAAGACGGCCGAGTCCCAGGGACGACTTCAGGATAAAGCCGACTCCCGACTGGCGACTTCCAGAGAAGCCGGCTTTGGGGAGTCGGCCTGCGACTCCAACAAATCCCACGACCTCATCAAAGGGGACGGGGCAGGGGCGTGGCTACAGCGAAGCCCACCCCCGCCCCTTACCAAGGGCAGGCATGGCCACAGCACGCCGTACCCTGGAAGATCTCTGTGCGGCGTGGCACTGTTGCCATGCCGGCCCTGACATCAGCACCGCAGGGCCGAATCCTGCACCCACGACGGCTTGTCTGTACGGCCTAGAGGCAGCAGGCCCCACCAGTCAGTGAGACCTCAGGAGACGGCAGGAGAACCACCAGTCGGACCCGTCGGGAGTCGGCCCAGGGGAGTCGGCCGAGCCCTCCCCCGGGGCCCACGCGCCATTAATCAAGAAGTGATGGGCAGTGGCAACAGTGATCGCCCACCGGGCGGCGGGGCTGTTGCCACGACCTCATGATCAAGCCCGCGTCATCAGAAGCACAGCTACGGTAATCAGCAGCCGGCAAGACCCGCCCGCGGCGGACGCGGCCTGTCGGCTCCGTACCAGGCCAGTCGGCGGGGCCCGCCAGTCGGTGGGCCCCAGCGGTCGGCAGAGAAGACGGAGGCCAGAGGCACTGACGGCTGGGCCCGTGTCCAGCCGGATTGCCATTGTACCCCTGGGGGGTAGGCCTATATAAACCCCCCAGGGCACCCATGCAAAGGGTTGGAACCCATTAGCTCTAGGCCAGATCATATAGGAGGGAGAGAGCTAGCCTTGCCCTCTCCTACCTCCAAGAAATAGCTCAAGTAGCAACCGTGTAAACACTTTGCCATAGTGATCATGCGGAGACCCCGTAGAGCAGCAGTAGGGGTATTATCTCGTCGGAGAGCCTTGAAGCTGGGTAAGATTCGCTGGCGTGCATGTCTTCGCCTCATCCCATTTCCAGGCACCGGCGACGTTCTACTCGCCCCCACCATGATAAGCCATCCTTTGGCATATGTCGCACCAAACCCCCGACAATTACGCTGTGGTGTTTCGGGTGGCGTGAGTTGCGAAACTATTCCGCATTGTTTCAAATGTAGACCAAACTCGTAACTCAAATATTCTCCTCCACGATCAGATCGTAGAAACTTTATTTTCTTGTTACAATGATTTTCCACTTCACTCTGAAATTCTTTGAACTTTTCAAATGTTTAAAACTTATGTTTCATTAAGTATATATACCCATATCTGCTCAAATCATCTCTGAAGGTGAGAAAATAACGATACCCGCCGTGACCCTCAATATTCATCGGACCACATACATCAGTATGTATGATTTCCAATAAATCTGTTGCTCGCTCCATTGTTCCGGAGAACGTCATTTTAGTCATCTTGCCCATGAGGCATGGTTCACAAGTACCAAGTGATTCATAATCAAGTGATTCCAGAAGTCCATCAGTATGGAGTATCTTCATGCGCTTTACACCAATATGACCCAAACGGCAGTGCCACAAATAAGTTGCACTATCATTATCAACTCTGCATATTTTGGCTTCAACATTATGAATATGTGTATCACTACTATCGAGATTCAACACAAATAGACCACTCTTCAAGGGTGCATGACCATAAAAGATATTACTCATATAAATAGAACAACCATTATTCTCAGATTTAAATGAATAACCGTCTCGCATCAAACAAGATCCAGATATAATGTTCATGCTTAACGCTGGCACCAAATAACAATTATTCAGGTCTAAAACTACTCCCGAAGGTAGATGTAGAGGTAGCGTGCTGACGACGATCACATCGACATTGGAACAATTTCCCACGTGCATCGTCACCTTGTCCTTAGCGAGTCTTCGCTTAATCCGTAGTCCCTATTTCGAGTTGCAAATATTAGCAACAGAACCAATATCAAATACCCAGGTGCTACTGCGAGCTCTAGTAAGGTACACATAAATAACATGTATATCACATATACCTTTGTTCACCTTGCCATCCTTCTTATCCGCCAAATACTTGGGGCAGTTTCGCTTCCAATGACTAGTCCCTTTGTAGTAGAAGCACTCAGTCTAAGGCTTAGGTCCAGACTTGGGTTTCTTATCTTGAGCAGCAACTTGTTTGCCGTTCTTTTTGAAGTTTCCCTTTTTCTTCCCTTTACCCTTTTTCTTGAAACTGGTGATCTTTTTGACCATCAACACTTGATGCTCCTTCTGTATTTCTACCTCCGCCGCCTTTAGCATTGCGAAGAGCTCGGGAATTGTCTTATTCATCCCTTGCATAATATAATTCATCATGAAGCTCTTGTAGCTTGGTGGCAGTGATTGAAGAACTCTGTCAATGACACTATCAACAGGAAGATTAACTCCCAATTGAGTCAAGTGGTTATGATACCCAGACATTCTGAGTATATGTTCACTGACAGAACTATTCTCCTCCATCTTGCAGCTGTAGAACTTATTGGACACTTCATATCTCTCAATCTGGGCATTTGCTTGAAATATTAACTTCAACTCCTGGAACATCTCATATGCTCCATGACGTTCAAAACGTCGTTGAAGTCCCGGTTCTAAGCCGTAAATCATGGCACACTGAACTATCGAGTAGTCATCAGCTTTACTTTGCCAGACGTTCTTAACGTCATCAACAACATCTGTAGCAGGCCTGGCACCTAGCGGTGCTTCCAGGACGTAATTCTTCTGTTCAGCAATGAGGATAATCCTCAAGTTACGGACCCAGTCCGTGTAATTGCATCCATCATCTTTCAACTTTGCTTTCTCAAGGAACGCATTAAAGTTCAACGGAACAACAGCACGGGCCATCTATCTACAATAACATACACAAGAAAAATACTATCAGGTACTAAGTTCATGATAAATTTAAGTTCAATTAATCATATTACTTAAGAACTCCCAGTTAGATAGACATCCGTCTAATCATCTAAGTGATCACGTGATCCATATCAACTAAACCATAACCGATCATCACGTGAGATGGAGTAGTTTTCAATGGTGAACATCTCTATGTTGATCATATCTACTATATGATTCATGCTCGACCTTTCGGTCTCAGTGTTCCGAGGCCATATCTGCATATGCTAGGCTCGTCAAGTTTAACCCGAGTATTCTGCATGTGCAAAACTGTCTTACACCCGTTGTAGATGAACGTTGAGCTTATCACACCCAATCATCCGGTGGTGTCTCGGCACGACGAACTTTGGCAATGGTGCATACTCAGGGAGAACACTTTTACCTTGAAATTTAGTGAGAGATTATCTTATAATGCTACCGTCAAACAAAGCAAAATAAGATGCATAAAGGATAAACAACACATGCAATCAATATAAGTGATATGATCTGGCCATCATCATCTTGTGCCTTTGATCTCCATCTCCAAAGCACCGTCATGATCACCATCGTCACCGGCGCAACACCTCGATCTCCATCATAGCATCGTTGTCGTCTCACCATATATTGCTTCTATGACAATCGCAACCGCTTAGTGATAAAGTAAAGCAATTACAGGGCGATTGCATTGCATACAATAAAGCGACAACCATATGGCTCCTGCCAGTTGCAGATAACTCCGTTACAAAACATGATCATCTCATACAATAAATACAGGATCATGTCTTGACCATATTACATCACAACATGCCCTGCAAAAACAAGTTAGACGTCCTCTACTTTGTTGTTGCAAGTTTTATGTGGCTCCTACGGGCTGAGCAAGAACCGTTCTTACCTACGCATCAAAACCACAACGATAGTTTGTCAAGTTAGTGCTATTTTGACCTTCTCAAGGACCGGGCGTAGCCCCACTTGGTTCAACTAAAGTTGGAGAAACTGACACCCGCCAGCCACCTGTGTGCAAAGCATGTCGGTAGAACCAGTTTCGCGCAAGCGTACGCGTAATGTCGGTCCGGGCCGCTTCATCCAACAATACTGCCGAACCAAAGTATGACATGTTGGTAAGCAGTATGACTTGTATCGCCCACTACTCACTTGTGTTCTACTTGTTCATATAACATCTACGCATAAACCTGGCTCAGACGCCACTGTTGGGGAATGTAGTAATTTCAAAAAAAATCCTACGCACACGCAAGATCATGGTGATGCATAGCAACGAGCGGGGAGAGTGTCGTCCACGTACCCTCGTACACCATTAAGAGGAAGCGTTATGACAACACGGTTGATGTAGTCGTACGTCTTCACGATCGACCGATCCTCAATACCGAATGTACGACACCTCCGTGTTCAGCACACGTTCAGCTCGGTGACGTCCCGCAAACTCACGATCCAGTAGAGCTCAAGGGAGAGTTTCGTCACCACGACGGAGTGGTGACGATGTTGATGAAGCTACCGTCGTAGGGCTTCGCCTAAGCACTGCTACAGTATGACCGAGGTGGATTATGGTGGAGGGGGGCACCGCACACGGCTGGGAGAGATCAATGATCAACTTGTCTGTCTTTGGGGTGCCCCCTGCCCCCGTATAAAAAGGAGCTAGGGGGGAGGCGGCCGACCAAGAGGAGGGCGCGCCAAGGGGGGAGTCCTACTCCCACCGGGAGTAGGACTCCTCCTTTCCTAGTAGGAGTAGGAGAAGGGGAAAGGGAAGGAGAGAGGAGGAAGGAAAGGGGGGCGCCGCCCCTCCTTGTCCAATTCGGACTAGAGGGGGAGGGGGCGCGCGGCCTGCCCTGGCCGCCCCTCCTCTTCTCTACTAAGTCTCAATAGGCCCATTACATCCCCCGGGGGGTTCCGGTAATCCCCCGGTTCTCCGGTATATGTCCGAAACCTCCCGAAACACTTCCGGTGTCCGAACATAGTCATCCAATATATCAATATTTACGTCTAGACCATTTCGAGACTCCTCGTCATGTCCGTGATCATATCTAGGACTCCAAACTACCTTTGGTACATCAAAACACAAAAACTCATAATACCGATCGTCACAGAACTTTAAGACATGACTGAGACACGTCTCCGGTCAATAACCAATAGCGGAACCTGGATCCTCATATTGGTTCCTACATATTCTACGAAGATCTTTATCGATCAAACCGCATAACAACATACGTTTCCTTTGTCATCGGTATGTTACTTGCTCGAGATTCGATTGTCGATATCTCAATACCTAACTCAATCTCGTTACCGGGAAGTCTCTTTACTCGTTCTGTAATGCATCATCCTGCAACTAGCTCATTAGTTGCATTGCTTTCAAGGCTTATAGTGATGTGCATTACCGAGAGGGCCCAGATATACCTCTCTGACAATCGGAGTGACAAATCCTATTCTTGATCTATGCCAACTCAACAAGTACCATCGGAGACACCTGTAGAGCACCTTTATAATCACCCAGTTACGTTGTGTCGTTTGGTAGCACACAAAGTATTCCTCCGGTAATTGGGAGTTGCATAATCTCATAGTCATAGGAACATGTATAAGTCATGAAGAAAGCAATAGCAGTAAACTAAAACGATCAAGTGCTAAGCTAACAAAATGGGTCAAGTCAATCACATCATTCTACAAATGATGTGGTGGCGTTAATCAAATGACAACTCATGTCTATGGCTAGGAAACTCAACCATCTTTGATCAACGAGCTAGTCAAGTAGAGGCATACTAGTGACACTATGTTTGTCTATGTATTCACACATGTATACGTTTCTGGTTAATACAATTCTAGCATGAATAATAAACATTTATCATGATATGAGGAAATAAACAATAACTTTATTATTGCCTCTAGGGCATATTTCCTTCAGTTAATGCTAAAGTAGATTGTGAGAAACAAATGCCGATGTTACCTTTGGTGATGAGTCTCATGATTTTAATTTTTCCAAGTTTAGTAGAAAGCTTCATGAAAAAGAATTTCCTAGTAAGGATGAAATAATTGGTCTTGCTTCTATTGTTGTGCCTCCTACTGATCGTATAGAAGAATATCTGCTAGACCATGAAAATGATTTACATATGCATGAAAGAAATGAAATAGATAAAAATTTCTTTGAACAATGTCTTGTGCTTAAACACAATTTGCATATTGAAACTCTAGGAGGTCCTCCTCAACCTAAAGGTGATCTTGTGTTTGAATTAAAACAATTGCTGGACACTTTGAAATATGCTTATTTTGATGAGAAGAAGATATATCATGTTATTATTAGTGCTAACCTTTCAAAACATGAAGAAGAAAGATTATTGAAAGTTCTAAGGAAGCACCGAGCTGCTATTGGATATACTCTTGATGATTTAAAGGGCAGTAGTCCCAATGTATGTCATCACAAGATTAATATGGAACCTGATGCTAAACCCGTCGTTGATCACCAACGTCGGTTAAATCCGAAGATGAAGGAAGTGGTAAGAACGGAAATATGAAAACTTCTGGAAGCAGGTATAATCTATCCTATAGCTGATAGTAGATAGGTAATTCCCGTTCATTGTGTCCCTAAGAAAGGAGGTATTACTGTTGTTCCTAACGATAAAAATGAACTTATTCCACAAAGAACTATTACAGGCTATAGAATGGTAATTGATTTTAGAAAATTAAACAAAGCAACTAGAAAATATCATTACCATCTGCCTTTTATTGATCAAATGCTAGAAAGATTATCTAAGCACACACATTTTTTGCTTCCTTGATGGATACTCTGGTTTTTCACAACTACCTGTTTCTCAACCTGATCAAGAAAAGACCACTTTCACTTGTCCCTTGGGAACTTATGCTTATAGACGTATGCCTTTTGGTTTATGCAATGCACCTACTACCTTTCAGAGATGTATTACTGCTATATTCTCTGACTTCTGTGAAAAGATTGTTGAGGTTTTCATGGATAACTTCTCTGTTTATGGGAAGTCTTTTGATGATTGTTTAAGCAATCTAGATCGAGTTTTGCAAAGATGGGAGCAAACAAATCTTGTCTTGAATTGGGAGAAGTGCCACTTTATGGTTAATGAAGGTATTGTTTTGGGCCATAAAATTTCTGAAAGAGGTATTGAGGTGGATAAAGCTAAGGTTGATGCAATTGAGAAAATGCCATGTCCTAAAGATATCAAAGGTATTCGTAGTTTCTTAGGTTATGCTAGTTTCTATAGGAGATTTATCAAAGACTTTTCTAAAAATGTTAGGCCTCTTACAAATCTTTTGCAAAAGGATGTTCCTTTTGTTTTTGTCGATGATTGTTTAGAAGCCTTAGAAACACTCAAGAAAGCCTTAATTTTTGCACCTATTGTTCAACCACCTGATTGGAACTTGCCTTTTGAAATTATGTGTGATGCTAGTGATTATGCTGTTGGTGCTGTTCTAGGACAAAGAGTTGATAAGAAACTAAATGTTATTCATTTTGCTAGTAAAACTCTAGACAATGCTCAAAGAAATTATGCTACCGGTGAAAAAGAATTTCTAGCAGTGGTGTTTGCTTGTGATAAATTTAGATCTTACATTGTTGATTCAAAGTTAATTGTTCACACCGACCATGTTGCTATTAAATATCTTATGGAAAATAAAGATGCTAAACCTAGGCTTATTTGATGGGTTCTCTTACTATAAGAATTTGATTTACATATCACTGATAGAAATGGAGCAGAGAACCCCGTAGTTGATAACTTGTCTAGGCTTGAAACTCTTCTTGATGACCCACTACCTATTGATGATAGTTTTCCTGATGAGCAGTTAGCTGCAATAAATGTTTCTTATAACACTCCTTGGTATGTTGACTATGCTAACTATATCGTTGCTAAATATTTACCACCTAGCTTTACATACCAACTAAACAAAAAAATCTTCTATGATTTAAGACATTACTTTTGGGATGACCCACATATTTATAAAGAAGGAGTAGATGGTATTATTAGACATTATGTACCTGAGCATGAATAGGAACAAATCCTACGGAAATGTCACTCCGAAGCTTACGGAGGGCATCATGCGGGAGACCGAACCGCTCAAAAGGTATTGCAATCTGGATTTTATTGGCCTACTCTTTTCAAAGATGCTTGTAAGTTCGTCTTATCTTGTGATGAATGTCAAAGAATAGGTA
This sequence comes from Triticum urartu, assembly GCF_056163025.1. Classification (NCBI taxonomy): domain Eukaryota; kingdom Viridiplantae; phylum Streptophyta; class Magnoliopsida; order Poales; family Poaceae; genus Triticum; species Triticum urartu. Next base: position 521,126,815 of record NC_141878.1, read on the forward strand.
ACATCGGTAAACATCAAGAAATGCCTATGAATTATTCACTTGCTGTTGAACCATTTGATGTCTTGGGTTTTGATTACATGGGACCTTTTCCTTCCTCTAATGGGTATACACATATTTTGGTTGTTGTTGATTATGTTACTAAGTGGGTAGAAGCTATTCCAACTAGTAGTGCTGATCACAACACCTCTATTAAAATGCTTAAGGAAGTTATTTTCCCAAGGTTTGGAGTCCCTAGCACTATTGCAGGATGCTGCTAACGCGACACTATGATCAGAGACCCTTCGACAAAACTGTGTGCGATACAATAATCACAGACGATGGTGTAAAAAACGTCAAAAAGGTGCAAAACGTTTGCGATGACGGATGCATCAAACATGGTTCATATTTTAGTTGCTGTGCAATGCAGGGCATATGGGTCAGTTCAATGAACTGTTTGTGATGAGGAGGAACAAAAGAAACGGGCAGCCAGATGAAGGTGTGTGCGATTTGCAGCATACGGTTCACTTGGATGAACTGTTTGTGATTAGGAAACATGAAAGAAATGGTCAGCTAGATCAAGGTGTGTGTGCGATATACGGCATGCGGTTCACTCGGCCTTGTCGTCAGTGTGTGAGCTCTGTGGCAACTGTTCGCTCCCCACTAGCCTCTTCTTGTACCGTGGCAACCGTTGACCGCCTCTTCGCCTTTCCCTCTCAATTTGGAACTGCGGTCGCACGCTCTTCATCCCTCCATATGCCTTCACCCTTTCTTCTGCCATTTGTTCGATCGTCTTCTCCATGGAGGGAACAGGCCGGAAACGACCCTGTTATTCTTGCCCCGATCTGAAAGATGACGTGGTGGAGGAACTCATTAATTGGTGCGACGTCATCACCTCGGCTAGCATGGCAGGTTCGTTCAAGACCATTCTCGACTCAACTAATAACATCATTACAAAGAACCCAAGGGTCTAGGAGCAATTTGATCTCCCCTATCTTCTTCTTCGTGACCCTGATCACTGGCGCGCGGACGACGGAAGCATCGCCTTGTGCAAGTTGATGCCACTTGATAATGATACATGTGATGTTAAGATGCCATCGCTTGAGCGTAAGGCTTGGGCAGGGGCAAATGGAGATTGGGTTGTTTATATTGGGTACAAGTGCGAGTGGGAACTTGTGAATCTTTACACTTGTCACCGGGTTCCACTTCCAAATATCTCAGATTGCCTAGAGGTTGAGCACACCGGTATTCTATGTACGTTCAACTACGATCATGGTGACTGTTGTCTACAGAAGATAGCAATTTGTTGAGTTCCCGACCGCTCTTGGGATTACAAGAACTATGAAGTTGTTGCTATGTTTGACAAGCTTGTTGCCGTCCTTACTTCCATGTCTCAATGGATATTGCTCAAAAATCAATTTTTGTACATGGATGAGTACTGTGATGCAATTCAATACGAGGGTCTTGTGTTTGCTGCCACCACTCGTGGCACTGTTTTTGCATGGAATCCTTATGGTTTCGGTCCATTTTTCTTCCACCGTAATTATAATTGTTGCATCCACATGCATGCGGGTTAGCTAGTTTCCATTTACTAATTAACCTTCTTGTGTTTCCAAGGTCCTATGAACATTCCACCACATATACTTCAAAAAAATTATAACCAAGGGGGAGATGACGATGGTGATGATCACGAGCAGGACCTATATACTCAGTGGCGCTTGGCAACTTATTCCGATGGATCACCTCTTCTTGTATGTATACAAGGCACTACTGATGTTACTAACAAAGCAGGTGTTGTCTCCCATGGTCGCACTCTCCGGACCTATTCCAACATCCGTTGCAGGGTATTTGGGATGGATACTAGTGTACTAGCGCCAACACCTTCTCCCTAGTTTAGTATTGATAGTCTTGGAGAAAAATCGCTCTTCCTTGGACAAAACTATCCAATGATGGTGAAAGGCGATCCAGCTGCTGTTGACACAATGTTAATACCATTTATGAGAAGCAACTATATCTATACCTTGGACATTGCTATGGTTCCCTACCCTGGCTATCACAATATGTGTCCTGATCAGTCCCGCGTTGGTCTCGAGATTGACAATAGCTGGCCCTTCCCACAGAATCAGTTATGGTTCAAAGCAAGCGTTTCCAATGCTGAGGATTGGTTGAGCTGAAGTTCATTTCATCGCTTTGTTATTTGTTGTGTGAGAAAAACTTTACTTTACCAGAATGTTTTGTTGGAAATAACCTATAATCCAACATGTATCCTCGTTGTCGTTGTGTGTTGATGACTTGTTGTATGTAATGAATGGTACAATTGCATATGCGTCCCATCAACTCATGTCTGCTCACACGACACACGGGTCGCGTCGCGGCACGTATATTATTTTTCTATTTGGATGATTAATGCTGCCGCTTTATTACTTAACCGAACCATGGCACGTATCCATTGTTGGTCTAACGCTCACGGTTTGAATAAATAATCCGTTTGGAATATTGGTTCCCAATTATTAATGATCTCTCGTCTATAATTAGATAAAGATTACATCAAAACTGGTCTCAAATTTGACAAAATAAAGTACAATGCCACTTTGTATTAGTGTCCATATGAATAGTGCTAGTCATTTTAGTTGCAAAAATTAGATGGTGCTAGTGATTTTTAGCTGCATATTTTGATAAATCGCAGTGTTACAAGGTTGACAAATGGCAATGTTAATAGATAAACAAATGTCAATCTTTCTAGTTTGACAAATGGCAACATACCCAATATGACAGATGCAAATCTTACCCAATTGTTTCTACGTGGTTGCACATGGGTCATCCAAAACAACCGTTTGTGTTGAAGGGATGCAGAAATCCTGCACTGTGAATTTTTCCTTGACTTAAGGGGGAAGACCATAGCTCTCACTTTGCATACGGGTGTTCTATCTAAAATGTTTGGGATCAGCAGTTGCACAAATCCTGGTCGACACATTTTCCCTTGGCTTCCTGGGGAAGCTGTCGGTTTGCATACGGTTGTTCTAACTAAAGCGTTTGTGATGAGTGTTTTATATTTAAAAACCATTGACGTTATTTTCAAAAGAAAATCGTTTGACAAGTCTGTACATTAAGAGAGAAAAACACAAGTTCATTCCAACCATATCTTTCATTCAGTCACACTGCGAATTTATATTCATATGATCAAGAATTCGAGATACAGTATTAAACCCCCAAAAAACTATTTCCGGCAGCGGCCGAGTGACCCAGTTAATGTATACAAATGTCCAAACAAACATCGAAAAATTCCAAAATTTAACACAACACTCCTGTTGTTCCATGTAGAATTTTTTTTGAAAGCAATGAGAGGTAGCGGATATCATTTCGTCCCCAAAGGTGGGACGTTCCCTACCGAAACCATCAGGCTTGTTGTGAGAAGCTCTGGTTTGTGAGAAACTTATAACCAAACTTGTCCCAAATGGGAAAAAAACTACCACGGCATGTTGATGCCGCTCCATGATAGCATACCAAGTTTAATGAATTTCAGACGAGTTTTGGATTTACTAGAATTTAAAAACCAGGTATCTCAATGTTTGTGGCCGAGTGACGGTGGCAGGGTGTTTGACATTCATTCCCATTTCTTGCATGTGACCTAAGCATGCAACCAAGGACACAGATTTTAATTTTTCAACCAATTTATATGCATTAGAGCATGTGCATGTAGTTCAAATTTGAATTATGCACATAAATGCATTGAAAACTCAATTAATGCATAAAAATGTCCAAACAAACCCAGAAAAATCCCAAAAATTGACACAACACTCCTGTTGTTTTATGTTGACACGAGATTTTTTTTTGAAAGCAATAAGAGGCAATGGATATCGTTTTGTCCCCAAAGGTTGGACGTTCCCTATCGAAACCATCAACTTGTTGTGAGAAGCATATCCTCAAACCTGCCCCAAATGGGACAAAAAAATTAACCATGGCATGTTGATGCCGCTCCATGATAGCATGCCAAGTTTCATGAATTCAAACGAGCTTTGGATTTACTAGAATTTTAAAACCAGGTATCTCAATGTTTGCGGCCGAGTGGCGGTGGCAGGGTGTTTGACATTCATTCCCATTTCTTGCATGGGACCTAAGCATGCAACCAAGGACACATATTTTAATTTTCAACTAATTTATGCATTAGAGCATGTGCCGCTGTGACCCCATTATGTAATTCAAATCAAGATGAAAAATCAAGTGGATCCCACATAGTTTATTATCACCAACCGTGTGAGATGCAACACAAAATATCTTGGAGCACTGTCAGAGTATAGTAAGCATACGGCTTACGCGAGAAGGTGAGACGGCTATAGTCCATAGCCCGCTCTGAATAAGGGACCGTGTCTGATGACACTTTGTGCGCCAGTTTTTTGCTGAAGCGATTTCAAATTTTTGGCTTCCGCGGAAATATCTACCTCCCCGCCCCCTCCCCCTTACCAAAAGCCACATTTGCCCTGTTTCCGCCTTCCTTTCCAAGTTGAAACCTTCACTCCTTGCTTGCAGCGCCACCTCCTCGCCGGCGACCCTCCTTCACGCTGCTCGGCCTCGCCTATCAAGGCAAGTAATCCACACCCGACACCCATCCTCCTCCTCCTTCCACATCCCACATGCCCCGACCGTCGGTGCGACACCTTCCACCCAAATCACCGACCCCTCCACCAAATAAGCGCCGCCCTAAGCCATGGTGCATGCAGTATAGCCAGGATCTCAAGGAGCATTTGGCAGTGGAGAAGCAAATCGCGTCCGCACACACGGATGAGGTCACGATAGCTACCATTCATGCCGACCACCAGATCTTAGAGGAGCACCTCACCATCGAGCCCACCTTCGATGCCTCGCGCGCCGACACCGCGACGCGGTTGCCTGCTTTAAACGACAGTTTGTGGCATTTTCTCGAGGCCACCCTCGGTGCCTTCGATGGAGACTACGAGGTGTTTTCTGAGTGTGCACGTGCTTACCTCATCTCGAGAGCCACCAGGTTGGTGCCTGGAGTGGCTCCGGAAACTCACCACTACGATGAGGGCACCCACGATGCAGAGGCCTCGCCCTCTTCCATGTCCAAGGAGCCAATCGTCATTGATATCTCCGGCAATGAGGAGTACCTTGTCTTATTAGCTCACTATAAGGACCCATGTTCAGTTTGCTAGCTACTGCCTTTCCTTAACAAATTCTAGTGAATTGTGCTATCTACTTTTACCATGCAATCTTCTGCTCTAGTGTATATGTTCTGTATGTCGTGCAATGTGGTGTTCAGTTAACTGTTTGGTTCAATTCTGCAAATGTGATGTTCAATTCTTTAGGGTGCAATTTTCCAAGTTGTCAAGCATGCTTGGTTTGGTTAACTGTCCGATTTTCTATTAGGAGTATGTTATATTGTGCAATGTGGTGCTCATTTAATGTTTGGTTCATTTGTTGTGGTGTTTACTTAACTATTTGGTTCAATTCTGCAATGCGATGTTCAATTGTTATGGGTCAGTGGGTGCATTCTGTTATTGTATACCATGTGAGAAATAAATCGAATTTGGCTATACTAAATACATGATAAACAAATAGAATTTCTATATTTCCAAGTTGTTAAGCATTCTTGGTTTGTTTGACTCTCTGATCTTCTATTAGGAGTATGTTATATTGTGCAATGTGGTGCTCAGTTAACGTTTGGTTCATTTGTTGTGGTGTTTAGTTAACTGCTTGGTTCAATTCTGCAATGCGATATTCAATTGTTGTGGGCGCATTGTGTTATTGTATACCATGTGAGAAATAAATCGAATTTGGCTGTACTAAATACATGAGAAACAAATACAATTGCTATATTTCCAAGTTGTTAACCATGCTTGGTTTGGTTAACTATCTGATCTTCTATTAGGAGTATGTTATATTGTGCAATGTGGTGCTCAGTTAACGTTTGTTTCATTTGTTGTGGTTTTTAGTTAATTGCACATGCATGGTCCGTTGTCTAATAGCACATTATTATGCAATTGCAGGAACCATTCTAATATTTAGGTTTTTAACAATTTGGTCTTGCACATGTAGGTCCTGCTGCCAGAGGTTTTGACCCACTGCTCGACCCTTTTTGCATATGGGGAAATGAGTTGTCCATGAATATCAATCAAGTCAAGAAACTTAGAAAGATTGTCAGGATAAAGAAATTCGTGGTAGAAAACAACAAAATCTTTGTCTGCACAATGAAGAAGACATCAGTTCACTACAAGATGGTACTAACTATTATACCTTGCCTTTTTTACCCCTTTGCCCCATTTCTAATATAGAGAAGATATTTATGCACATCCTTGTTTTCAGGACTTTCCAAAGCAGTTCACTAATGATTACCTCTCAAACCACCTCTATGGTCAGGAGGCGAGGAAAGTTTTCATACAACACCCACGGTTCAATATTGAAGTGTTCCTGAAGAGGACGAAGGATGGACGGTCAATCATCCACGGGCACTGGCCTAAAGTTGCAAAGACCTTCAACATGAATGAAGGCCCAATATTCGCCTTCCGCTTCAGCAGTTTCCCAGATGATATGCATCTATCTATGTATCGTCTAAGATGCTAATTTCGAAAGGTTCTAGATGTTGCATGTGAAAATTGGTGCTGGTGCAGTTGTGTAATGGGGTAGTTGAGTGCTGAAGCTATATCATGTTGTACTTGGATGTATTTCAAATATGAAATCCTTCTTCCTTAATATGGAAATGAAATATATTATGTGCTTAATATGAATGTCTATTAGATTAATAAATGGATTATTAATAATAGGGCAATTAGCCTACTAATTGGGTTTTCTTATTGTAAGCGGTTATTGAGAAAACACTATGGGCGATGACCTTAGGCAACGCACACAGTTTCTAGAAATAAACCGTGTTGGATCAATGAACAATCACACACGATATTCTCTTCAAAACAGTTTGCGTTAGGCCATCTTGCGCAAACGTTTTCCTTGGAGCGACTGTGTGGGATGTACATATGAACGGAAACGTTTAGCGGGGACTGACTGTGTGGGATGTACTTGCGACCGGAAACGATTTTGCCTGTATAATTGTACTTTTCAAGTTCTACTGTACGTATTACCATATTTGAGCGCTCGCCGGTCCCACACGACCTTATTTTGCCGAGCGTGTGTTCCAAGAGGGCATATCCCCGATGGTTTCTAGGTTGTGTGGGATGGACCCCCTATCGCCCACACTCACTTGGTGATGGTTCCGAATGCCCTCGAGGAAAGGGGTTAAAAACCGTTTATATAGCACCTCGCTGTACCAGTGTAGATATTTAATGACTGATGGTGGTTCACACTCTATTCATGGTGCTTTTCGTAAAATGTTTGCCAAGTATGATGTTAACCATAGAATTGCATCACCCTATCATCCTTAGTCTAGTGGTCAAGTTGAACTTAGCAATAGAGAAATAAAATTAATTCTGCAAAAGACTGTCAATAGGTCCTGGAAGAATTGGTCTAAGAAATTAGATGATGCACTTTGGGCTTATCCTATGGGTATGTCTCCTTATAAAATGGTTTATGGAAAAGCTTGTCATTTACCTCATTTACCTCTCGAGTTAGAACATAAAGCATATTGGGCAATTAAGGAACTCAACTATGATTTTAAACTTGCCGGTGAAAAGAGGTTATTTGATATTAGCTCATTAGATGAATGGAGAACCCAAGCTTATGAAAATGCCAAGTTATTTAAAGAAAAAGTTAAAAGATGGCATGATAAAAGAATCCAAAAGCGTGAGTTCAAAGTTGGAGAATATGTTCTTTTGTACAACTCTCGTTTCAGATTCTTTGCAGGAAAACTCCTCTCCAAATGGGAAGGACCCTATGTTATCAAGGAGGTTTATCGGTCTGGAGCTATCAAAATAAATAATGCCGAAGGTTGTTACTGGAAACTAATAAAACATTATATCTCAGGTATGCCCATTAATTTTAGAAGTTATATTACCCAAACTATGACACCGGAAGAACACATAAAAGAGACCTTCCGGAACACTCCAGAATCGTGAAGAAAGGAGGTATGTGATATGGTAAGTAAACGGACTCTGAAAAATCTGCAAAAGTATTTTCTGTTTGTTTTGGAAAATAAAAAAAGGGAAAATAAGAAACAACCAGGAAGGTCACCCTGGTGGGCACAAGACACCAGGGCGCGCCTGGCAAGCTAGGCATGCCCAGGTGGGGTTTTCCCACCTCGGGTACCTTCCGTACTCCGTTTTTCTCCCGTTTGCTTGTTTTCCAAGATAAAAAATCTTATATGCCCCCCCGAACATATTGACCACCGTATCGTGAAGAAATCTCATGTTCTCTTTTCCTTTGCTTTTTCCTGACAGATCCCATCTAGCATGGCCGCTTCAAGCTCCTCCAAGGACAAGTTATTCAAGAAAGTCATCAACCCATATTTGCGGGAGGTGGTGCAGCACCCTCAGGTCATCCAGATACATGAGCGGGTGCTTGACATCCATGATGTGTAAGGACCCAAGGGAACGGGGACCGTGGAGGCCAGGCTTGAAGCTGTGGAGCAGGAGGTCTTCCAGTGCAAGGGGATTGTGGAGCGTGTTCTCAATGCTAATAACCTCATGATCACGGACCTTACCCGTGATCTCAAGGTGGATGACAAGTCCATGAAGGACATCGTCTTCACCCTCAACGAGCAAATCAACTTCCTCCAAAGCCATATCTATGATATCCAAAACCATGTCTTTGAATATGAGGCGAGGTTTAAAGGTATGAGTTTGGCTGCCAGTTGCAGGACCCGAGAGACTCATTCTTCCTCTTATGATGGTGGACCACTGCAATAGAAACCCATGGACAAGATCGCTTCTACTTCATCACCACCACCTCCTTCTTCGTCACCAAAAGAAAATTGAGTATCGGGTATGGGCACTCCCCTTGGCTTCCGCCAAGCTTGGGGGAGGTGCCCCGGTATCGTATCACCCCCACTATCATTTGCCTTTACATATCTTTGTGTTGACGCTCAAAATTGGCACATTCATAAAATTAGCATAGATTATATAAACACCAATTCAAACTTAGGATTGGAAGTCACCATGGAATGTCTCTCTTCGAGAAGATCAAGATTGATATGAAGATGGTCTAAAATGGAGCTCGGACTCAAAAGTTATGACAAGTTCAGAGATGCTCATGTTGACACCAGAGTAAAGAAAGGCATAAAACTCAATTAAGACGGCATCGGATGGAAAATATTTCAACATGAAAGTTGTGCGTATCGTCGAAACGGTGGATTTTGATATAAAAATCGTCTTAATCCGAGGTCGTATGCAACCTGTGGAAGCAAAACAAAGTCAGAAACAGAAGCTGCAGAGTCATTTCGGACCGACCGAGTTGATTTAATCGGTGAGACCGAGTTGGTCCGAAAATTTACCAGAGAGTTGGAAATGTTGACTCGGTAGGACCGAAGCAAACCAATCGGTGGGACCGAGTTGATCCGAGAAATTACAGAAGGATATAGAGAGTTGGCAACATTCACTCGGTGGGACCGAAATGAACCAATCGGTGAGACCGAGTTGGTCCAGAAAATTACCAAAGATTCATGTCCGAGTTAGGTTAGGGTTTTTGATGTTTTGGACGGAATTTTAAGTCCTTTTATTGTACGGGAAATCCAGCCGCGTCATAAATATTTGAGTGGTGACGGCCGATTGAAGAACACACAGTCGAACACATCAATCTATCATCTTTTACCTTTACCTTTATCTCCCTCCCTTGTTCTTCTTCTTCCTCGTTCTTCGTTCGTTCTTCTTGTTGTAGGGCGACGAACCTCGAGGCCCTAGGGGCGATCAGGTCGACCTAGGGCAGCCCATAGCCGCCGCGTGTCCAGACGGGGTCCCTCCCGTGCGCGTGGGGTTTCGGGGCTACAAAAGCGCCGCCGGATTGTCTTGCGTACCGCGCTTCCGGCCGGGTCTCCTTCGACGTGAGCTGCGGTGCATCACCCTCGGCGTTGGAGGTACACGGTGACGTGTTCGTGTGCGAACAAACTTTTTGGCGACTCCGCTGGGGACGAAGCTTTGAACGGTCTCCGGCCCGTTCTTGCTACGAAGAGATCGTCATCTAGGGTTTGCAATCTACGAAGGTAATATGAATACCCAATTCACATATGTAGATGCAAATAATGCGTATGTTGGTGCTAGATCATCTAATGAGCATAATGTATCGGCTAGCCCTATCTTTATCAATCATGCATCTAATTATGTGCAAGGGCCGATGCAACAAAATCTCCATGATTCTACTTCATATAATTTTAGCAACATGCAACATATGTATCCCAACTCCCATGCATCAGCAACCCCACAAATTTATATGCCGATGAATAACATGATGAGTTTGGTTAATCAAGTTGAGACACCCTATGTAGGAACTTCCAATGGTATGCAACGAAGTGTTTCAAGTTTTTATTCATTGGCAAATAACTTACATTATGTTAATCCAAACGTGCCGGTGGATAAGGGAATTGGCCATGTTACTACTAGTTATTTGGCCAATTACCCTCAACCATCATATGCTACACCTCATGTTAGTAACTTTTCTGCACCGTATGCAACTGTAGATGTTCATAATTCGGCCCTACATCTTCATGGCCATAGCCGAATAAGTGAAAATTTTACAGGAACACATGTGCCGTCATCAAATACTGTAGCATATAATGCATACTCCACGCAATTTGAGAATTTTGGCAACACTTGCGAATCATTGCCAAAAGAATCTGAAAGTATTGCGGAGCAATCTCTTCAAGAAGCGGTTGTGGCTGCATTAAAAAAGAGCTTGGCACAAAACAAGAGGATTAGTGCTATTTGCCTTGAACAATATGAAAAGGGTTTGTTTCCTGATTATGCTGCAATAAAGGCTAGAGTTTTGCAAGAAGATGAAACTTCATCAATCGATAGAATTGGCGAGAGAGCACATCGTTATACAGAAGTGCATACACCTTCAACTAGTACTGCAACATATTATACACCCCCTACACAGTTGCAAAATTTTGGCAACACTAACAGTTCATTGCCGAAAGATCCTAAAAGCATTGGGGGGCAAACTACACTAGAGAGGGCTGAAATTGAGAGGGAGTTAAAGCTTTGCATGATAGGGTGCAAGTACTTCGCCAAGAGAGAATTGATATGGAATTAGCTCAAAGAAAAGAATCCTTGCCAATTGATATAACCGGTGAAAAGAATGATGATTCGGAAACTAAAAGTGCTTCGGTTGAAAAAGTTGAATCAAGTTATATATATTCGGAATCCATCAATTTCAAAGAGGCAAACATTATTGAGAAAGGGCATGGAAATTATAGCAAGACAACCATATTTGATTTTTCTAAAGTTAATGGAACCTACTTCCTGCCCCATGAGTTTCGTGCCATAGAAATTGGTGAGCTTCAAGAACAAGAACAAGTAGCTGAAGAAAGTTTGGTGGACGAAGATCTTGAAACTAATGATGCACCAAATCAAGAAAAAGATGATGACAAGGCGTTGGGGAGCTATCCGAAGGCGAAGCAAGATATTCTTCAAGTCACATCACCATCATGCTCTCCCAACATATTTGAAGAGGTATGTCTAGCAATTAATTTACCTATTTTCAGATTTGGTCATGACTTAGTTGTTGATGCATACATTAGAAAAATCTTCAGAAGAAATATTGAGAGACCAATGAAGAAGGGTAATTTATTTGTTAGCAATCAGATTGTCACAAAGCATATCGGTCAACATATTGCACCATTCAGAAAGACTGATAGTGAAAAATTATTGCAGCCAAGGCTTTCCCCATTGCTTTATCTAAAGCTCATATCTAATTGGGTAGCTTTGCTTATTTCGTACTTGGCTTGCACTTGGTGTCAACTAAGACATGTATGTTCTAAATATCTTCGTTTCAGAAATTTAAGGCCAAGGTTAAATTCTATTGCGAAAACCGATGCTAATATAATATCTTATCCAAAGGCATCGGAGATAGAGTGGAAAAAACAATGCATAGCCGAATGGGAAGATTCCAAATCTGAACCATTCGTTTGCTTACCTCCAAAACCGTTCACACAGCAAGATCGGCTAGAAAACAAGAAGTATACCTTCAATTCAAGCATGTGTGATCAAATATTTGATTTGTTGCTGAAAAATAATTACATTACAATCCTTGATCACCATGTTAAGCCATCAATCCCAGGACGAATGTATTGTAAGTTGCATGATTCATTCAAGAATAATTTTGAGGATTGCAACATGTTTCGTCAAATAGTTAAATCGGCCATTGGAAAAGGACGATTGAAGTTTGTAGAAACAACAAGAGATGACGGTCTATTCCGATTGGTCCCGATGGCAAAAAAAATTTGCATCGGCTGCTTCAAGCCGATCCATTTAAAGAGAAGGTAGAAACTTCAGGTGATGGGATCAAGCTTTCATGTAAAGAAGTTGTTGAAGAGCATAATGAGCATAATCTTGAGGGCGAGAATTCCATCGAAGCTACAATGGAGATGCCAAGGACTGGGGGGCAGGAAGCAAATCCAATGATCGATGAAAGCAAACCAAAAGAAAACAAAGGCCGAAGTAGCGCAAATGTAAGAGATCAAAAATCACCTTTGCTGAACTATTGGATAAATATCAAAAGAAGAGTGAAGAGAAGAATGCTTATCGGCCAAATCATTCAAAGAAACCAAGGTCACCCACAAAGTGCAAATATGAGGGTCGGCATTGGCAAAGTGAGAATCTCAATGCAGCATATTCATATCCTTACTTTGGGCCGCCGATGCCGATGTCGTGGATACCTCCCTATGCTCATGTAAATCCATATCCATCATGGGACAGGTATGATACACATTACCCATCTTATTTTGGACCATTTCACCAACATTATGTAGCTCCTAGAAAATCAACATTTGATGAACAATCACATGTCAAAGACCGTTTCAATCACAAGTAATCGGTCCGGAGCTCAAGGAACAATAAAGAGGTGGTCAAGCAAGTTTACCGTGTTAAAAAAGATGGTCGTAAGAGTGCTACTTTAGATTTGATCTCAAATGAAAAAGAGCCAATTAAAGTGTTGACATTGGCAACTAAAGACGATGAGGCAAGTCAATCAGGTGCCAAATCTGAAGAGAAGAAGTTGAGAGTGCACAAGGTAAAACAAGAGTTGCCATTGCTTCAAACAAAATCACGGCCGGGGTGCCCACTCGGCTTATCATATTGGCAAAAGAAGATATTGCAAAAACTTAGTGCACAAGAACTTGACGAAAGCAATATGGCATGGATTCCGAAAGGAAGTGCCCAAAATGAGAATTATGTGCAAGCTTCCATTACAAGAAGTACAATAAAAGTGAAGAGAGAGAAGGATGGAAGCAACAAACAATTAAGTCGAAGGAGCGCATCACAACATCGAAATCTTCGGTTAGCACATCATCCATTTTCTTCAACCATGCCATTGATGTCTTTGCCATGGAACTCATCCCTAGGTATGATCAATTACCCTCCATGGATTTATTTTCATCCATGGATGCAACATAATATTCTATATCATGAGAGGGTATTACCAAATCACTATACATTTGATTAGCTACAAGTTTGTTGCTGATCCAAAGAGCCGAAATACTTGATTTGCTATTTCATTTGTTTATTTTGGCTATACATGTTTTGGTGGATGAATTCTACATGAACCTTATGGAGGTGGCCGATATTTATTTATCGCCCTAAGAATGTGACAAAGCATGGCTGGTGTACCATTCTAACATCGTCCTTAGTTTGGTTGGAGAGCAAGACAAGGTACATGTTCATGGAAATCTATACATATACTTATATTATGCTTGCATGGAGATGAAACATTATGATCGGTGCCATTCAAAATATGTTGCATAGACGATTCATAGAAATTGAGTGGGTTTATGCTTTGATTTAATATATATGATTCGGCCTACGAATATGAGAGGCCAAATCATTTTTGTTTTATTATCGACCATCGGATTTATGACATGCCTAATATTGATATTAGCCTTGTCTTTTTAGTACTATGGAGATTATGTTTTGATGGTTGAATTCATAACAATGGCCAAGGTGTTGGTGTTGTTTATATATATATATATATATATCCTTATGGTACTATTTTGTGAAGCCTCATGCCACTTAAAATATTTTTTCTTGCACAATAATCAAAGCCGAATATGCAATGTTATTTGGTTTGGATCTTTTGGGTGCCATAGGTGCTACGCACATTGAGGCTTTGGGTGATTCGTTATGAGTAGTGCAACAAATATCCAAGGGTCATCAATGTTTTGACGAATCACTAATAGTTTACTTTGAGGTATCTCTAGATATAAATTTACCTTGGGTTGTTTTAATATTTCTCATATATCTAGACATGAAAAATGAAGAGCAAATGAGTTGGCGCAACAAGCATTCGGCTACCATGTAGATCATGGTGTATTGCACATCTATCAATAGCCGATGCTTGATCTCACCGACATAGGTAAGGCCGAACCAAAGCCCGTTGCTTCGGCCACTAATGAAATTTGTATGCAGGTGAAAGAAAGGATTAGAGGGAGTTCATTCTTGATTATCTGCAAAATCCTAGCAAAAGGATGAACGATATGGTTCGGATGATGGTTTTGATCTATGGAACCTTATCACCGGATTGTTATAGAAGTTGAGAAGTATTTCACCCAAGTTTGCATCAAGAGGTTTAAACAAGCAATGGCCGATATATACTTATCATCCTAAGAAGATGCGGAATGGTCGATGGAGTGTTGACATCGTCCTTAGAACCAACATGGTACAAGTTATTTTTCGGCATGCTAGCTATGCCGAAAAACAGGGGGGCATGTGTTGACGCTCAAAATTGGCACATTCATAAAATTAGCATAGGTTATATAAACACCAATTCAAACTTACGATTGGAAGTCACCTTGGAATGTCTCTCTTCGAGAAGATCAAGATTGATATGAAGATGGTCTAAAACGGAGCTCGGACTCAAAAGTTATGACAAGTTCAGAGATGCTCATGTTGACACCAGAGTAAAGAAAGGCATAAAACTCACTTAAGACGGCATATGATGGAAATGTTTCAACATGAAAGTTATGCGTATCGTCGAAATGGTGGATTTTGATATAAAAATTGTCTTAATCCGAGGTCGTATGCAACCTATGGAAGCAAAACAAGGTCAGGAACAGAAGCTGCAGAGTCATTTCGGACCGACCGAGTTGATTTAATCGGTGAGACCGAGTTGGTCCGAAAATTTACCAGAGAGTTGGCAATGTTGACTCGGTAGGACCGAAGCAAACCAATCGGTGGGACCGAGTTGATCCAAGAAATTACAGAAGGATACAGAGAGTTGGCAACATTCACTCGGTGGGACTGAAATGAACCAATCGGTGAGACCGAGTTGGTCCGAAAAATTACCAAAGATTCCTGTTCGAGTTAGGTTAGGGTTTTTGATGTTTTGGACAGAATTTTTAGTCCTTTTCTTGTACGGGAAGTCTAGCCGCTTCATAAATAGATGAGAGGTGACGGCCGATTGAAGAACACACAATCGAACACATCAATCTATCATCTTTTACCTTTACCTTTATCTCCCTCCCTTGTTCTTCTTCTTCCTCGTTCTTCGTTCGTTCTTCTTATTGCAGGGTGACGAACCTCGAGGCCCTAGGGGCGATCAGGTCGACCTAGGGCAGCCCATAGCCGCCGCGTGTCCAGACGGGGTCCCTCCCGGGCGCGTGGGGTTTCGGGTCTACAAAAGCGCCCGCCGGATTGTCTTGCGTACCGCGCTTCCGGCCGGGTCTTCTTCGACGTGAGCTGCGGTGCATCACCCTCGGCGTTGGAGGTACACGGTGACGTGTTCGTGTGCGAACACTTAGTTCGATCCACAGTTATCGTTTGCTTTAGAGGAATAAAAGTTTAGTTCGACCCTTTCTTTTCAAGAGTTTTGCTTAGTGATCTATCCTTGTAATCGTGTGTGAGATATATAATAAAGTTTAGTTCGATTTTTTGCTTTCTTTACTTTCATGTTCTAATAAAAAGAAAGGAAATAAATGAAAAAAAGCATACGCTAATCCTATGGTAGGTGATGACAACACATAAGGAAAGGTATAAGTAGATAATTTTATTAGAGATTGACAAACATAGCATTGGTCAATGATGCAACTCATGAAAGAATTAATAAGGGAAGAGAAGATTCACAAATAAATACATTATCCTAGAAAAGTTTTGTGATTGTGAGCCCCCATCAAAATATTATATGCCAAAATTGTTGATGTTGGACAAGGAAGACAATGTAATGATTTATGTTTGTTCATATTCACATAGAAGCTATATTGTCATAGATTCTTCAACATGTGGTGGTTGCCCCCTATCTTTGCTAGCCAAAAATTCTGCACTAAGTAGAGATACTACTTGTGCATCCAAAAACCCTTAAACCCAAATCTTATTTTCAAGAGTCCACCATACCTACCTAAGGATTGAGTAAGACCCTTCAAGTAAGTTGTCGTCGGTGCAATAAGGCAATAAAAATTGCTTCTAAAAGTGTAAGATCATTTAGTGTAAGAGAAAATTGAGCGTTGTACGAACTTGTGATAGCAAAGAATAGAAGCGACATACTGCATAATAAAGGTTGCTATCATAAGGGGAAATATAACGTGACGTTCTTTTGCACTAAGGGGTGGAGCATACAAACAAATAAGAGCATGACAACCTCTGCTTCCCTCTGCAAAGGGCCTATGTTTTACTTTAATGTATTTACTTTTATGCAAAAGTCAAAGTTTTTCTCTCTATTCCTTTTATTTTTCTCCTTTGGCAAGCATCATGTGGTGAGGAAAGATCTAGGCACATATGTACAGTTGAATATGATTAGCATGAGTTATTATTGTTGACATCACCCTTGAGGTGAATACATTGGGAGGCGAAACTATAAGCCCCTATCTTTCTATGTGTCCGGTTGAAACGTTTTGCTCATGTGTATGCGGCGAGTGTTAGCAATCATAGAATACTATATGATGCTTGAGTATGTGGACTTTCCTAAAGCCTCCGATACGTGACCCTTCCTGAAAAGATGATGAATTGTAGTTGCAAAGTTGACTGAGAACATAGTTTGTTGGTTTCTAATAGAGTTTATGATTTATACTTCGATAGTGTGATGAATTGTTACTTATTCTTGAGAAGCCTATGATAAAAGTTTTATGTTAAAGTTTGCTGCTGTTGTAATAATCTACATGATGCTTATATGTCCACATTTTGTTTTTATTGACACCTCTCTCTCTAAGCATGTGGACATGTTTTTCGGTTTTCGCTTGAGGTCAAGTGAGGTCTAAGCTTTGGGGAGTTGATACATCCATTTTGTATCATGTTTAGCTACTATTATTTATGATTTTTTTATTCCTGATAATGCTTTTTGGAGTAATTCTAATGCCTTTTCTCTCATAATATGCAAGGTACACACAAAGAGGAAGAATTCCGGCAGCTGGAAATCTGGACCTGGAAAAGCTACGCCAGGCCACCTATTCTGCACAACTCCAAACAAGATGAAACTTCACAAGGATTTTTTTATGGAATAAATAAGAAATACTGGAGCAAATAACCACCGGAGGGGGCCACTTGGTGAGCACAAGACACCAGGGCGTGCCTGGCCCCCCAGGCGCGACCTGGTGGGTTGCGCTCAGCCCGGCCCACCTCCGGTGCCCATCTTCTGGTATATAAGTCATTTTGACATATAAAAAATAAGGAGAGGACTTTCGGGATGGAGCGTCGCCGTCTCGAGGCGGAACTTGGGCAGGAGCACTTTTGCCCTCTGGCGGAGTGATTTAACCGGGGGAACTTCCCTCCCGGAGGGGGAAATCATCGTCATCATCATCAACAACCACTCTCCCATCTTAGGGAGGGCAATCTCCATCAACATCTTCAACATCACCATCTCCTCTCACACCCTAGTTCATCTCTTGTGTTCAATCTTTGTACCGGAACTATAGATTGGTGCTTGTGGGTGACTTGTAGTGTTGATTACATCTTCTAGTTGATTACTATATGGTTTATTTGGTGGAAGATTATATGTTCAGATCCATTATGCTATTTAATACACCTCTGACCTTGAGCATGTTTATTACTTGTGAGTAGTTACTTTTGTTCTTGAGGTCATGGGAGAAATCATGTTGCAAGTAATCATGTGAACTTGATATGTGTTCGATATTTTGATAGTATGTATGTTGTGATTCCCTTAGTGGTGTCATGTGAACGTCGATTACATGAAACTTCACCATGGGACTAAGGGAATGCATTGTGGAGTAGTTATTAGATGATGGTTTGCGAGAGTGATAGAAGCTTAAACTCTAGTTTATGCGCTATTCCGTAAGGGACCGAATGGATCCAAAAGTTTAATGCTATGGTTAGAATTCATTCTAAATACTTTTCTCGTAGTTGCGGATGATCACGAGGGGGTTAATCATAAGTAGGAGGTTTGTTCAAGTAAGAACAGCACCTAAGCACCGGTCCACCCACATATGAAATTATCAAAGTAGCGTGCACAAATCGAATCAACATGATGAAAGTGACTTGATGAAATTCCAGTGTATCCTCAAGAACGCTTTGCTTATAATAAGAGACCGTTTTGGCATGTCCTTTGCCTCAAAAGGATTGGGTTACCTTGCTGCACTTTTGTTACTATTACCGTTACTTGCTCGTTAGAAATTACCTTGCTATCAAACTACTCCGTTACTTACAATTTCAGCACTTGCAGACATTACCTTGCTGAAACCCACTTGTCATTTCCTTCTGCTCCTCATTGGGCTCGACACTCTTATCGAAAAGTCTACAATTGATCCCATATATTTGTGGGTCATCAATGTCATAAGTAGAGGTTGCGGCCCATTTGATGGTATGGTATATGGCCATGGGTGAAGCCGCGCCTGACACGCCACGAACATCTTCATCCATGTTGGTTGCCTCATCAGAGGCATAGTTCAGTACGTTGGTTAAGTCTTTGACTGTAGCGACTAGGTGAGTGGTGGGTGGGATGAAAGCTTCCTTATTCTCGGCTTTACATCCAATTTTTTCATAGACAGTCGTCGAGATTGCGAGATTCTTGATTCGGTCTAACATCTCATTTAAGTGCGAGATACTGCTACCTCTTGAGCACTGTGTTGGTTTTCCCTTGAAGAGGAAAGGGTGATGCAGCAAAATAGCATAACTATTTCCCTTAGTTTTTGAGAACCAAGGTATCAATCCAGTAGGAGGCCACACGCAAGTCCCTCGTACCTACACAAACAAATAAGAACCTCGCAACCAACGCGATAAAGGGGTTGTCAATCCCTTCACGGTCACTTACGAGAGTGAGATCTGATAGAGATAATAATGATAAGATAAATATTTTTGGTATTTTTATGATATAGATTGAAAGTAAAGATTGCAAAGTAAAATAGATTGGAAACGTATATGATGGAAAATAGACTCGGGGGCCATAGGTTTCACTAGTGGCTTCTCTCAAGATAGCATAAGTATTACAGTGGGTGAATGAATTACTGTCGAGCAATTGATATAAAAGCAAATAATTATAAGAATATCTAGGCATGATCATGTATATAGGCATCATGTCCGTGACAAGTAGACCGACTCCTGCCTGCATCTACTACTATTACTCCACACATCGACCGCTATCCAGCATGCATCTAGAGTATTCAGTTCATAAGAACAGAGTAACGCATTAGGTAAGATGACATGATGTAGAGGGATAAACTCAAGCAATATGATATAAACCCCATATTTTTATCCTCAATGGCAACAATACAATACGTGTCATTTCCCTTTCTGTCACTGGGATCGAGCACCGCAAGATTGAACCCAAAGCTAAGCACTTCTCCCATTGCAAGAATGATCAATCTAGTAGGCCAAACCAAACTGATAATTCAAAGAGACTTGCAAAGATAACCAATCATGCAT
This sequence comes from Triticum urartu, assembly GCF_056163025.1. Classification (NCBI taxonomy): domain Eukaryota; kingdom Viridiplantae; phylum Streptophyta; class Magnoliopsida; order Poales; family Poaceae; genus Triticum; species Triticum urartu. The sequence goes on from NC_141878.1 coordinate 521,146,704, forward strand.
AAAAGATTTCAGAGAAGAATCAAATATTGTTCATAGATAGGCTTGATCATAAACCCACAATTCATCGGATCTCGACAAACACACCGCAAAAAGAGTTACATCGAATAGATATCCAAAAAGACCGAGGAGAACTTTGTATTGAGATCCAAAGAGAGAGAAGAAGCCATCTAGCTAATAGCTATGGACCCGAAGGTCTGAAGTAAACTACTCACACATCATCGAAGGGGCCATGGAATTGATGTAGAGGCCCTCTGTGATCGATGCCCCCTCCGGCGGAGCTCCGGAAAAGGCCCCAAGATGGGATCTCTTGGGTACAGAAGGTTACGGCGGTGGAAATAGGGTTTCGTGGTGCTCCTGGATGTTTTCAGGGTATGTGAACATATATAGGAGGAAGAAGTAGGTCGGTTGAACCACGAGGGGGGAGGGCGCGCCCAGGGGGTAGGCACGCCCCCTGCCTCGTGGACACCTCGTTCGTTTCTTGACGTCCACTCCAAGTCCTCTGGATCAAGTTTGTTCCAAAAATCACGCTCCCGAAGGTTTCATTCCGTTTGGACTCCGTTTGATATTCCTTTTCTGCGAAACATTGAAATAGGCAAAAAAAACAGCAATTTGCACTGGGCCTTGGGTTAATAGGTTAGTCCCAAAAATAATATAGAAGTGTAAAATAAAGCCCATTAACATCCAAAATAGATAATATAATAGCACGGAACAATCAAAAATTATAGATACGTTGGAGACGTATCAGATACTAGCCGGGTCCATTGCTTGTTTGTAGGCCGGGCGGATTTTAAGTATGCCCCGTGAGTTGCTTAACACAGCCTCAGAGCTTTAATCAGCCAGGGTTAACTCTTGGTCTGCGGGGGAATGACCGAATCCAAACTTAAACCCCGTTCTGAGGTCGGACCCGACTCGTGGTCGAGATCTGATGAGAGAGTGGTCGGATCCGTGCTCAAGGTTGGTTCTGATGTGATGACGATCATATCAGTATTTGAAGTCGGTCCGATGGGGGATCCGGTCCGATCCCCGTGAAAGGATCGATATGGTTGACTAGAGGGGGGGTGAATATGCAACTAACAACTTTTAACTTTTCTTTACCAAATTAAACTTTGCATCAAAGTAGGTCGTCTAGATGTGCAACTAGGTGATCAACCTATATGATGCAATAACAACAAACAAACAAGCAAGCAAGCAAGAGAAGTAACACTAAAGAGCTTGCACAAGTAAAGGTAAGAAATAACCAAGAGTGGATCCGGTGAAGACGAGGATGTGTTACCGAAGTTCCTTCCTTTTGAGGGGAAGTGCGTCTCCGTTAGAGCGGTGTGGAGGCACAATGCTCCCCAAGAAGCTACTAGGGCCACCGTATTCTCCTCACGCCCTCACAGAATGCGAGATGCCATGATTCCACTATTGGTGCCCTTGAAGGCGGCGACCGGACCTTTACAAACAAGGTTGGGGCAATCTCCACAACTTAATTGGAGGCTCCCAACAATACCATGAAGCTTCACCACAATGGACTATGGCTCCGTGGTGACCTCAACCGTCTAGGGTGCTCAAACACCCAAGAGTAACAAGATCCGCTAGGGATAGATGGGGGAATCAAAAATCTCTTGGTGGAAGTGTAGATCGGGGCCTTCTCAACCACTCTCGAGCAAATCAACAAGTTTGATTGGCTAGAGAGATAGATCGGGCGAAAATGGAGCTTGGAGAATTAATGGAGCTTGAGAGGGAAGAGGTAAGTCAATGGGGAAGAAGGGGACCCCCTTTTATAGTGGGGGGAACAATCCAACCGTTGCCCCACTAAACAGCCCCACAGAGGGCGGCAGTACCGCTTGGGGGGCGATACTACCGCTAAGCCAGCGGTACTGCTGCTCCAACTAGCGGTACTGCCACGCAGAGGAGAGAAGCAGGGACCTGGACCCAGACCGGTACTACCGCGGTGGTAAGGGCGGTACTACCGCTGCGAAGCGGTACTACCGCCTCTACTGCCGCAACTAGTGCCGCAAAACCCGACACGAGAAAAAGAGCCCTCGAGTCGAGGCGGTAGGAGCCAGACATGCCAGCGGTAGTACAGCTGCGGAGTCACCGGCGGTACTACCGCTGCGGAGCAGTACTGCCGCTTGTGACCCCTCAGCGGTACTACCGCTGGGTAGCATGGTACTACCGTTGGGACACAGACTAGAGAGAAAATATCTCTCCATCAAAGTGGAAGTCGAGGCGGTAGGGCCAGGCAGGCCAACGGTAGTACAGCTACGGAGTCACCGGCGGTACTACTGCTGCGGAGCGGTACTGCCGCTTGTGACCCCTCAGCGGTACTACCGCTGGGTAGCACAGTACTACCGCTGGGACCCAGATAAGACACACAAGAGAGAAAAGATCTCTCCATCGAAGCGGAAGAGCTCTGAGGGTGAGAATCGGAAGTGAACGTGTTGATTCCACCCAAACAATACCACAGCGGACCCCCTCTAGATAGTACGGAGCCCTCTATGCAACTAGACCACCGAAAGAGAAACGAAAGAGCTACACTGTCTTGAATGACACTCCGAGGGGAGGAAATCGTCTCATGCCAAGGATGAATCTCTGAAACGCTCAAAGCACACGATTAGTCCGCAAACACGTTGTCATCAATCACCAAAACCACATCGAGAGAGATATGCCTCAACAATCTCCCCCTTTTTGGTGGATTGATGACAACTAGGGATTTGCACAAGGAAAAGATATAAAAGTAAGAATACTTAGAACTACAAAATATAGACGGGCTCCCCCTGAATGTGTGCACCTAGTTAGTGGAGCCTTGGAATGCAAAACACACACATCCAGATCAACACTTCCCCTATATTTTATAGTCCAACAATTCTAAGCACATGATATAAGAGAGAAGGGTAAAACATAGGATAAGCATGCAACTCATAAGATAGTACAGTACTGAATAGACATAAGTAATAAGGTAGCGATACGGAGCATATGTCTCACACCATATGACTAGAACTTAGGTCTCACTGGCACCAAACAAAACCAAGCAAAGACAAACACACAAGAAAACACAAGACACAAAGACACACTCGCAACACAGCAACAACCCAAACCCCTAAACTCTCTCCCCCTTTGGCATCGAGACACCAAAAGGGCAAAGAGCGATGCTACGACTCCAGGTAATGGCAAGCTGAGGATCTCGAACATCACATCTCAGCATGATCATCTGCATCTCCATCGTTGGTCGGAAACTGCTCGGCGTCTGAATCAGTCCAAGGGCAATGCTGGTGAATCCATTCTTCCTCTTCAATGATCTGTCACTCAGAACCGCTGACAATGGTCACACCCAGGTGACGCATGAGCTCCTTGTGGCGCACCCTAGCCTGCTTCTCAGCCACATGAGTCATGTACTGACCATGAGACTCCATGCAGAAAAGCTTCTTCATCTTGCGTTTGAGCTTCTTTGCCCAAGAAGGTGCTGCACTAGCGGGTCCAAAGTCCTCCTCGTGATCATCAGTTGCAGCCTCACGCTCACCTCCATGGCAGCAGCAGCAGTAGATGGACCCCCGGGTTTAGGCACTGGAGTGCCCCAATTGTCCTTCTTCCTCAAACGCTTGATCTCATGAGAAACCAAGTCTCCAGTTTCCAGCAACACTCTGGGATAGACATGAGCCCACGCCTTCTCAATGAGCCTCATGGTGAATGGACCATATATCGGGCACTTGCGCTCAGAAACGACAGAGAGAAGTTCAGACCACATAACATGAGATATGTCCAGGATCTCTCCAGTGTTTGCTTCCTTCTCATGCTGGCAGAAAAGAAGCATGTCCACGAGATAGGAGTGGACCTGATCCAGATTCCCAATGCGAGGGAAGAGAGTCTCACGGAAGACACGATGAAGAACGTCCAGATACGTAGACAGCTCATAGGTTTCCTTCTTGGTCACTGGATGAACCTTCACAGTGCAGTAGGGCCAAAGGGCTTGCTTGTGAGTGGATGTAGCAATGCGGTGAGGGCGGAAGCCTACTAGAGTCTCAAGCCCGTTATCTTCCACATCAAGTAACTCCCTGAAGACCTTCCACTTGACGGAAAGCAACTTGCCATTGGTCATCCAAGTCAGAGTCCTGTCGGCATCAGTTCCAAGATGAACGGTAGCAAAGAATTGGGCCACCAAGTCTGCATCGAAATCCTTGTTGAACTGCATGATCCTGAGAATGTTCAGCTGATTACACATCTGAAGGGCTTCGCCAAAGTACTCAGGGTCCTTCTCCATGGCATCAGTGTCGATGGAGCGAACATCAACATAGAGATTCTTCTTGGCCTTGATCACATCAAAATAGATGGCAAACTGAAAGCGGTTCTAGAACGGGCAGTTGACCAAAGTGGGATCTTGGTCCGCCTCATAGGGGTTGCGGCAACGCTTTTCCCAAAACTCCTTGGCAGTCATCTCAGTCACAGTCTTTCCCTTTGGCTTGTTGGCGGATCTCTTCGACTGCTGAGGTGGGGGAGGAGCACTTGCAGAAGCGCCTGCTGGTGGCGGTTGAGTGCTAGAGGAACCACCTACTGGCTCAGAGGTGCGGTAGGGCTTTGACGTTGCACGCCCGGGGTTGACACGGAGATCTTGATGCTCAGGATGTTCACCACCTGGAACCAAACACAAGAACACGCAAAACAACTAGAAAGAACAAGCAAAAGCCAACAAACACAACAAAAGGATCAAGGTATGGCAGGAACATGATGGAACTTGGCAGGCAGCGGTAGTACCGCGACATGCACGCGGCAGTACCGCCCAAGCGGTAGTACTGCTCCAAAGAGAGAGGTAGTACCACTCGAGGCAGGGAAACAACAGTTCCCTACTACCGTGGTCAGATCCGGCACTACCGGCCTGCCAAATTCAAAAATATTCCTACCAAACTCTAATCTAGATAGTCTAGTTGCCTTTAGGGATGGCAATGGGTCGGGTTTGGGGCGGGTGGAGCTGGTCCAAATCCAACCCATGACCCATCTTCCTACCCTCTACCCATCCACCAAATTATCCATGGGCACAACTTGTGCCCATACCCAAACCTGCTGGATACCCACATACCCATGGAGCTCCACGGACATAGAAAAGTCAGCATGAAGCCTTCCCAAATATCAAATCAACTCATCATCATTCACTCACAAATGACAACATAAGCTACATGCATAAGTAGGTAACAAGTAATACGATGAGTCCATAAGTGTGACATACCAGAGGTTGATTATGTAGCATATAGCTCATGGCACAAGTTGCATATTTCCTGCCATTTTCCATTGATTCGCCCTTTCTACTGTCACTGGCATATGACCCCACATGTCATACGGGTATCCATTGGATATCCATGGAGCACAAACTATAAACATGCCCAACCCGGCTGTTCGTGGGTATCCATATCCACGGACCCATGGGCAGAAATGTGCCCCATACCCTTGCCCAACTGGGTCGGGTATCCATGGGTATCCAGCTCCATGGATAAAATTGCCATCCCTAGTTGCCTTCTCCAACCTACTCAAGCCTAGATTTAGCCAAAAATCTTGAGATGCAACCACCATTGCCCCTAAGACGCAAGATCTGAAAACGAGACAAAAGGAGAGAAGGAACATGGGCAATACCGGCATCCATGGCAAGAGAACGAGGTGGGGATCGACTCCACCGAAGGAAATGGAGAGGGACGCCCCGGAGACGAAGATCCGCCGGAGCCCTCCCGCGGCGATGCGAGGCTGGAGAGACGAAGAGGAACGAGGGGGCGAAGCGAATGGGTATGGGGATAAGAAACCTCCCCCTGCCCCGATATAACCCCCTGGTCCCGTCCCTCAGCGGTAGTACCGCGCTGGGGGCGGTAGTACCGCTTATAAGCGGTAGTACCGCGCACCACCAGCGGTAGTACCGCCCAGCACGCCATGGCAACTAAACACCATGGCATAGCTCGAAAGAAAAACAAAAAAGGCAAGAAGAAGAGAGAGCACACCAGCAAAAGGGCAAGACACACCTCTTCAAGAGAGGGCGGTGGCCGAGGCCACCTATGTTTGAGTCAAGAGGTATGGCGCCGCGAAGATTTTAACCTTGGGCCCATGACCAAAACTCGTCTTTGAAACACAAGTACCATCAGCAATGGCTAATGTGAAAGACTTGATCAATTTATGCATAATGGGGGGAGGGAGAGTTCATTGAGAGAACAACACTCCCCCTATGTCCATGCCTACATCTAAACTAGACAATAAATTGAGCATGGTGGGGTGTGTAAGGGTTCAAGTCACACTGCTCGAATCAATGATATTTAGCTCATGCCTTAACTCGCGAAATCTTGCTTCATCCAAGGGCTTCGTGAAAATATCTGCAAGGTTATCATGAGTGTTGACATAGTTGAGCTCGATCTCTCCTTGCCTAATGTGATCCCGGATGAAGTGATACCAAATCTCAATATGCTTCGTCTTGAAGTGTTGCACCGGGTTGAGAGAGATCTTGATGGCACTTTCATTGTCACACCAAATAGGCACTTTGTCACAAATGACACCGTAATCCTTTAAAGTTTGCCTCATCCATAGGAGTTGTGCACAACAACTACCGGCCGCTACATACTCCTCTTCGGTGGATGAGAGAGACACACAACATTGCTTTTTGGAAGACCAACTTACCAAAGAGCAACCAAGGAATTGGCAACCTCCGGAAGTGGACTTCCTATCCACTTTGTCTCCCGCCCAATCGGAATCTGAATACCCTACAATCTTGAAGTTTGATCCTCTTGGGTACCATAAGCCAAAGTTTGGGGTATGAGCCAAATATCAAAAGATTCGTTTGACCACCAAATAGTGACTTTCCTTAGGTGCGGCTTGAAACCGTGCACAAATTCCCACACTCAACATGACATCCGGTCTAGATGCACAAAGGTAAAGCAAGGATCCAATCATGGAGCGATATATCTTTTGATCCACCGCTTTACCATTGGGATCAATGTCAAGTTGGCACTTGGTAGGCATTGGAGTGGTAGCCGGCTTGACATCACTTAGCTTGAATCTCTTGAGCATGTCTTGAGTGTATTTGGCTTGGTTGATGAAGGTTCCTTCTCTTCTTTGCTTCACTTCGAACCCTAGAAAGAACTTCAACTCTCCCATGGAAGACATCTCGAACTTTGAGGTCATGAGAGCGGCAAAATCCTCATTGAAAGCTTTGTTAGGGGAACCAAAGATAATATCATCAACATATAATTGGCACACAAACTACTCCCCTTTGACCTTCTTAGTAAAAAGAGTGGGGTCGATTAGCCCAACTTCAAAACCACGGTCTTGTAACAACTCGGTAAGGTGGTCATACCATGCACGTGGGGCTTGTTTAAGGCCATACAGTGCCTTATCGAGTTGATACACATGATCGGGAAAGTAGGGATCCTCGAACCCGGGGGGTTGCTTGACATAAACCAATTCATTAATAGGACCATTAAGAAAAGCACTCTTCACATCCATTTGTTGTAACTTAAAGTTATGATGAGAAGCATATGCAATCAACATGCAAATGGATTCAAGACGAGCAACGGGAGCAAAGGTTTCACCGTAGTCAATACCCTCGACTTGGGAGTAGCCTTGTTGTAACGCCCCGAGACCGAAGTGCTAGGTGTCCTCCAGTTATTCGCTGTTGTTGCCTTGTCATTGCTTGCGTGTCATGCATTGCATATCATGTCATCATGTGCATTTCATTTGCATACATGTTCGTCTCATGCATCCGAGCATTTTCCCCGTTGTCCGTTTTGCAATCCGGCGCTCCTACGTCACCCGGTGTCCCTTTCCACCTCTTTTCATGTGTGGGGGTTAAACATTTCTGGATTGGACCGAGACTTGCCATGCGGCCTTGGTTTACTACCGGTAGACCGCCTGTCAAGTTTCGTGCCATTTGGACTTCGTTTGATACTCCAACGGTTAACCGAGGGACCGAAAAGGCCTCGTGTGTGTTGCAGCCCAACACCTCTCCAAAACTGGCCCAAAACCCACCTAAACCCTCTCTATCATCTCGGTCGTTCGATCACGATCGCGTGGCCGTGAACCGCACGTCATTCGGAGCTTCCTAGCTCCCTCTACCTATAAATATGCGATCCCCTCCCCAAAATTCGCGGATGAAACCCTAACTTCGTCCTCCTCGCGCCGCCGGACATTTTCCCACCGCGCCCGGACATGTCCAACCGCCGCCGCCGGTGAATCCCATCCTGACACGTCATCCACCGTCGCCCTCTCTCTCCTCCAGCACCGCCGTGGCCCGCGGAGCCCATCCGGGGCCCGCGCGGGCCCGAAGCCGCGCCGCCGCCCAAGTGCGCCACTGCCCACGCCCGTCTCGCCGGAGTACCTCGCCGCCGTCCGCCGGAGCCTCTGCTCCTCCCACCTCCTCACACCGGCCGGCGACCCAACGTCGCTGCAGAGGACCGCGTCTGGCCAGGCCAGACCCGCGCCTCGCCCCTTCTCCCTCCTGCTACCTTCTGTCCCTCACCGGAGCTCTCTCTCTCTCTCGTAACAGGATCCGCCGCCGCCATGGAAGACCTCGCTGCCAGCCTCATCGTACTCAAATCTCGCCGGATCCGGATTCCTCAGGGTCGGATCTACCCGTTCCCGCCGATCCCTACCGTGCCCGCTTCGCCAGAGACCCTCCCCGGCCGCCGTTGACTGCGCCATGGCCTCCTGCCTCGTGCAGTCGCACAAAGGAGACGACGAGGCGAGCGTCGCCCCTGGGCCCGACCTCGTCCAAGGCCCAGCAACCGGCCTGCCCCGAACGGCCCAGCTCCACATGGGCCGCCACAACACCCAAGGCCTGGATCTGCCTCCACCGGTCTCCTCTTCACGACCCAGCCGCAAGCGGGCTTGCGTGTGTCCCTCACCACCGACCGGGCCGAGGCCCCTAGGTGAGCCGCCCCCTCTCCTTTTGCACTGTGGACCCATGTGCAGTTTCGGCCCATAGCCATTTTTTCCCAGATCTGCGATTTAACGATTTTTTCAGAGACTGCCAATTTTGCAGAAACACCCTTGCACTTCATGCATATAATAACTAATTAACCGTGCATCGGATTAAAACAAACTTTATATGAAACTTGCTTAGTTTCCCATCTAGTTTAATAATATGCAACTTTCATCTTTGTTTAAAATGCTGTTTGTTTTAATTTGCTTAAATAACTTGCTAAAACGGTTTAACTCATAACTAAATAACCGTAGCTTGGTTTCTAATAAACTTTATATGTAAATGGGGTAGAATTTTGCCTAGTTTAACATGGTGGCATCACTTTGCATGTTTAACAACTATATATTTTGGTTTAGGGCAGAACAGCACCAAACCTAATATATGCATATGGGGATTTACCGGAATTGTTGTCCGTTGCTTCCGGCCTCATTTAAACTTGACTAGATAGGTAGTTTTACTTTGCTTCACCCTCTTGCCATGCTAACAACATTTAATATTGTTGGGTACATAAACAAGATCGAACTAAGTAACTCAAATGTGGTGTTTCGTCAATATGCAACGGAGTTGCATATTGAGCTCCACTTAATTTGTCGGATTGCTTTTGCACTTTTCCATGCCATGTTTCTTTAAACCGGACATGCATCATATTTGGTTGTGCATCATGCCATGTTTATGTGGTGGTTGTTTACTATGTTGTGTGCTTCTTTACGGTGTTGCTTCTTCGGGTTGGTTCCGATATCGTCGCGTTTGTGAGGACCCGTTCGACTACGTCCGTTTGTCTTCTTCATGGACTCATTCTTCTTCCTTGCGGGATCTCAGGGAAGATGACCATACCCTCGAAATAACTTCTATCTTTGCTTGCTAGTTGCTCGCTCTTTTGCTATGCCTATGCTGCGATACCTACCACTTGCTTATCATGCCTCCATATTGTTGAGCCAAGCCTCTAACCCACCTTGTCCTAGCAAACCGTTGTTTGGCTATGTTACCGCTTTGCTCAGCCCCTCTTATAGCGTTGTTAGTTGCAGGTGAACATTGAAGTTTGTTCCTTGTTGGAACATGGAGATGTTGTTCCTTGTTGGAACATGTTTACTTGTTGGGATATCACAATACCTCTTATTTAATTAATGCATCTATATACTTGGTAAAGGGTGGAAGGCTCGGCCTTATGCCTGGTGTTTTGTTCCACTCTTGCCGCCCTAGTTTCCGTCATATCGGTGTTATGTTCCCGGATTTTGCGTTCCTTACGCGGTTGGGTTATAATGGGAACCCCTTGATAGTTTGCCTTGAATAAAACTCCTCCAGCATAGCCCAACATTGGTTTTACCATTCGCCACCTAGCCTCTTTTTCCCTTGGGTTCCGCGGACTCAAGGGTCATCTTTATTTAAACCCCCCTGGGCCAGTGCTCCTCTGAGTGTTGGTCCGACCGAGTAGACTGCGGGGCCACCTCGGGGCAACTTGAGGGTTGGTTTTACTTGTAGGATGTCTCATCTGAGTGTGCCCTGAGAACGAGATATGTGCAGCTCCTATCGGGATTTGTCGGCACATTCGGGCGGTGTTGCTGGACTTGTTTTACCATTGTCGAGGATGACTTGAACCTGTATGCCGAGCCTGATCGGATTGTCTTGGGAGAAGGAATATCCTTCGTTGACCGTGAGAGCTTGTGATGGGCTAAGTTGGGACACCCCTGCAGGGATTTGAACTTTCGAAAGCCGTGCCTGCGGTTATGGGCAGATGGGAATTTGTTAATGTCCGGTTGTAGAAAACCTGAAGTTGACCTTAATTAAAATGCACCAACCGTGTGTGTTATCGTGATGGTCTCTTCTCGGTGGAGTCCGGGAAGTGAACACGGTGTTGGAGTAATGCTTGACGTAGGTTGTTCTAGGATCACTTCTTGATCATAGTTGTTCGACCGTGCTTTGCCTTCTCTTCTCGCTCTCATTTGCGTATGTTAGCCAACAAATATGCTAGTCGCTTGCTGTAGCTCTACCTCATACCTTTTACCTTACCCATAAGCTTAAATAGTTTTGATCGCGAGGGTGTGAGATTGCTGAGTCCCCGTGACTCACAGATACTTCCAAAACCAGTTTGCAGGTGCCGATGTTACCGAGCAGGTGACGCAACCAAGCTCAAGGAGGAGCTCGTTGAAAATCTTATCCTTTGTGTTGTTTCGTTCTAGTTGATCAGTAATGGAGCCCAGTTGGGGTCGATCGGGGATCTGTGTAGCATTTGGGGTAGTCTTCTTTTATTTTGGCTCCGTAGTCGGGCCTTGATTGTATTTGGATGATGTAAGGCTTTATTCATGTATTGTGTGAAGTGGCGATTGTAAGCCATCTATGTATCTCTTTCCCTTATGTATTACATCAGTTGTGTGAAGATTACCTCACTTGCGACATTGCTTTCAATGCGGTTATGCCTCTAAGTCGTGCTTCGACACGTGGGAGATATAGCCGCATCGAGGGCGTTACAAGTTGGTATCAGAGCCTTCCCCGATCTTAGGAGCCCCCTGCTTGATCGAATCACTGGCGTTATTGAGTCTAGAAATGTTTTGAGTCATTTAGGAATTATATATCGGAGAGTTAGGACTTATTTTTACTCCTCAGTCCCTTCGTTGCTCTGGTGAGGCATCCTGACGTAGAGTTTTGACTCTTCTCTTCTCAAATTTCACTAAAAAAAATTTAGGATCACACGGGTATCTTGGAATCGTTCTGATGGTTTTGTGACGAGAACATTGTTCTTGGTGCCTCCTGACATTTATGGGTTGTGGAAGTGTCCCGGGGAGTTGAGCTCCAAGGTGTTGTTGTCACAATTTTATCGTTGCAGTTCTGGAATACCTGAGTTTAGTTTCGCCGACATCGAAATTCTCTTTTATGCAGTTGTTAGTGAGATAACCTCGACGCCACCCAGTATTGGGGCGGGAGTTCGGGAGTATTGCCATAACTCGTATAACGGATGCTTTTCAGAGGTTGAGGTAGATGATTTCTGAAGGTTTCTTGGTTATGTGTTGAAGGATGGATACAACTGGATGTAGGATTTGTTAGTTTTGGGTGAGATATTATGCTTCCCATATATCCCCAACACCTGATTGCATAAACGGAAAATTTCGGGAGTTTATAAGTGGGAATTCAAGTAGCTCTTAGGATATCTTTCCGACAGATGTATGATATGAAATTGGGGTTCGACGTCTAGTGGTCCGCCTATCCACGGTTGGTTTTACAGTGGTCTCGCTGTGTCTTAAAGAGTCCTTGGCTATGCCGACTCGGGGACGCTTTGTATGTCGTGTGCACTGCCTTGTACATGATGGTGCTGTACGATCAAGCCCGTGTAGGCCCCACCACGAAAACTTCGGATGAAATCTCTATCATATGTTTGTTCCGGCTTATTTTGCAAGCCAATCCTTTGTTTTGTTTTGAGTTGTGGTATTCGAGTTGCTTCAGAGACAAATGTGGATTCCATCCCTTTCCTAAGCAGTGTTCTCATACTCAGGTGTGAATACCAATCCTTCTTGATAATCGAGATTGTCATGTCAATCCTTTTTCATCGGCGTGTTTTCTCTTCAAGTGGTTCCGATCATTTCAACATCAGCAAGATCAATTATCAGTTCTTCTCAACGGTGTTTGTTTCATCCGTCTCCAAGTTGCCTTTGTTTTTCCCTCCCTCCCACCCTTTTTCTTCAAGGACTCAGATTTCTTATTCAAGTATCTTTTTATTGATGAGAAGCCTCTCCATTCTTTTCCTTCATGTTCTTATCCAGTGATTCTCATGAAGATCGTAACGGAGCTTCAAGTTCATCATTGTTCGTTCCCTTTCTTCTCCGGTGGATTTAATTCAAGCTTTGTTCATCATATCTTTTTCCTCATTTCAAATACCTTCTCATGCCAGTGCACCTCATATTCATTCACTTCTCTCTATTTAATGGTTCCGGAGTGCTAAAGATATCTTGAAGATTCGTGTTTCCACTCTGCATTCGTTCAAGCTCTTTCGAGGATGTTCCCTCATTCAAGACTTTTAATTCAACCGGTGCTTTCTCTCTTTTGAATCGTTCTATGATGTTTTCTTTGAGTGGGCCCTAACCCACAGGTCTTTTTCCAGGATCTTACCTGACTCTTCCAATTTTTCCGGAGTTATCCTCAAATTCTTTTCGAAGTTTGACGTAAGAATGATTTATCATCAGTCAAATGTATTTCTCCAAGATCTTCCAAATTCTTTTCATCATTGGTTCAATTTTTCTATTCTTCTTTATTCCGGAGTGTCTCAACAATTCACGGTGGTGTTTCTCGTCGTCTTTCTCATCATTTGAAGACCGAAGAAGAGCCTTACCTCCATATCTTATCCGTTCTCTCAGAGATTCGTGGTTCTAGTTCGAGGCCATCCTCTCTTTATTGTTTTTGATTATCAGAATTCTTTTCACCCATCTGGATCAATTCAGGAGTCTTTTCAGTTTGTGCCTTTGAAGGACATCATTTCGGATCATTCATTTCAGCTTTCAGCTCACTTTCTCCAAATCTTACCGGTGCATCATTCATGTATTTTCTCTATTAAGTTCGCGATCTCTTCGTGCTCATGTAGCTAAATCCCCTCAAGTTTCTCCATTCGTTCTCTAATTCTTCTCGGTGTTTCTTTATCTTTTCTTCAATCGTTTTCAAATTCTTATGGTGGTTCGTTCAAGATTTCTCTTCCGTTGCTATTCTAATTATTCATTCGTTGTCCCCAAATCCTACCGGTGGTTCGTTGAAGACCTTCTCAAGTTGGCGCCATATCTCTCTTAATCTTTTCTACGAGAATAAGTAATATGCAAAATCCGTTGATTGTCATCAATTTAATTGGTGAAGGATAAGCATAATGTAATTCTTATTCTTGTTTCTTTATGTCATTTGGTGTTGTTTCTGTACACGTTGCTCGGGTCCTCGTGGCGTTTAGGCCGTTGTTTATCTTATTCATGGCCCTCATGCGTTGCTTTGGCATGGGATGCGGCCACAAGCTATTTTTATTTTTCTTTTTTGTGTTTCCTTTTCCTTTTACTTTTGTTTCAAATTTAAAAACTTTTTAAATTCATAAATTTTCTCTATTTTTTATCTATTTTCCATATTTTATTTTTTATTTTTTAAAATTCATGATTTTTTTGCATCAGCGTTAGTTGTCTGTCCATCACCAAACATGGGCTATCTTTTTTCTTGTATCGACTTGCAACTGGGGTCCGACATTCTTTTGTCCCACTTGCAGTCCCATCCTCGACTTGCAACTAGGCCTCGACATTTTTTCGTTGCAAGTCCACGTTCGACTTGCAAATGGGGCCCAAACTTTTTTTGTCCCAATTATAAATCCACCCCCGACTTGCAACTGAGGCCCAACCTTGTTTGTTCCACTTGCAAGTTCACCCTCGAGTCGCAACTGGAGTTGGATCTTTTTTAGTCTCAATTGCAAGTCCACCCTCGACTCACAGCTAGGGCCCGACTATTTTTGTCCCAGTTGCAAGTCCACCATCAACTCACAACTTGGGTCCGGCCTTTTTCCCACGGTTTCTAGTCCAACCTCGACTCACAACTGGGGTGGACCTTTTTTGTCCTAGTTGCAAGTCTACCATCGACTTGCAACTAGCCCAACCTTTTTTGTCCCAGTTGCAAGTCCACCCTTGACTCGCAACTGGGATCGTACCTTTTCTTTTCCTCGGTTGCAAGTCCACCCTCGACTCGCAACTGGGGTGCGACCCTTTTCTTGTCCTAGTTGCAAGTCCAGCCTCGACTTGCAACTGGGGTGCGACCCTTTTCTTGTCGCAGTTGCAACTCCACCCTTGACTCGCAACTCGGCGCCAACATTTTTTCCTAGTTACAAGTCCAACCTCGATCGCAACTCGGACCCGACCTTTTTTAGTTGCAAGTCCACACTCGACTCGCAACTGGGCCCGGCCTTTTTTGTATCAATTACAATCCCACCCTCGATCTGCGACTAGTGCCCGACCTACTTTTTGTCCCAGTTGCGAGTCCATCCTCAACTTATGTTTTTAACTTTTTCCTAAAACCAAGGTGTTTTAATTTATGTTTGTAACTTAAAAAATCAAGATCTCTTCCCACATAGACATTTTTTAATTTCATGAACATTTTTTACTAAAATTTTATATTAACATTATTTTTCAAATTTGCTAATTCATTTCTATTTCATGAAATTGTAAAAACTTAAAAGAAAATATTTCACCAAAAAAATAAAATGTTTTTTTATTTCATGAGCATTTTCTAGAATTTTTTAACATTTTTATACTCATGTGCAATTATTAAATTTACAAACGTTTATGTATGATTTCAGTACATTATTAAGATAAACAAAAAATATTGTTTTTTTGTAATTTTGATGATTAACTTTTTTTATATAAGTCATGTTTACAACGTAACGTTGTCCAAACATGATCATTCATTCATGCACCACCCCCCCCCCCCCCCCCCAAAAAAAACTACCATGCATGCATGCACTCATTATGGTGGTTGTCTGTATATGCACACATATATATGCTTCATCCGTTCCATACATCGTTGGCCAGGACTAAGCGATGCAAGCAATTGCTAAGGCAGCAGAGGAGCTTATGGAGCAATCGTCACTGAAATCAAACGTAGAGCTTTAGCCTTTAATTGTAGTTTTACTTTTGAATTTAGAGAGGCAAATATGGACGCCGATAGGTTAGCCAAATTTTCATCTTCTTTGGATCAAGGACGCCATGTCTGGATGAGCGATCCTCAT
The DNA here is from genome assembly GCF_056163025.1 of Triticum urartu. Classification (NCBI taxonomy): domain Eukaryota; kingdom Viridiplantae; phylum Streptophyta; class Magnoliopsida; order Poales; family Poaceae; genus Triticum; species Triticum urartu. The sequence continues at coordinate 521,162,357 of NC_141878.1, forward strand.
GATCCCGTATGCATCCCATGTACTGTGGAATTCGAGCAATAAAACTTGGTTTAGCCCCTCTAAAAAAAAGTTAATCACGACACACATGCAAATGAGATAAAGCAAGAAAAAAATGAGAGAAGGAAACATGGAACCAACAAAATTAGGGGACAAAAAGAAGAAACAAACAAGCACATGAACGATGCACTTGTTATGGGGTGAGATGGTGTGGGTGTTATACTTAGATGTGAGGTATTATTTTACATCTAGATGAGATATAGTCAGATCCTTTTTAAAAACGATGTGAAAAAATGTGAAGCATGAACTACGTAAATTTGCTCCATGCGTTCAACACATAAACCGTCCACAAAATTAATACGATTTTTCTTAAGTGTATCTTTTTACATTGTTAGTCATATCTCTCTCTTTTTTTTGCGGGGGATTAGTCCTATCTCCCAAGTGGATTAAGGCACCAATCTTAACTATAAGCCGACTCGAGTTACCGAGCGGCCTCCACTCTTCGACTCGGGGCTTTCGCTTCAGCTTTTCTATTGATTTTGACTGACATACATATGATTTTGTCATGGTTCCCTCCTGCCCAACGCGGAGATCAAGCGGCCTTGCACGATTACTGAGACCGCTCGCCAGAATAGTACGGCGTGGGCGAGGCAGCCGACCGGTCCAAACAACGCACCAAGGACTACTGAGACCGCTCTATGTAGGCAGAGGGCAGAGCCGATGCGGGTGATTGGGATTGGATGGGCCGCCCGCGCCACGTTGTCCAGATAGTTGGAATCTTGCTGCCTGGATCCATCCCTAGGCCACTCCCCATCAATCACTTTTTCTCTGTTATGGGTGCGCAGTCCGAATATGTTGTGTCATCTAATGCAAGTCTGTATTGGTTTGTCCGCGGTTTGGAAACAATTTTTTCCGCAAACGGGAGACAACCTAGGGGGCTTTCCATCGTCCGGACAACAGTCACGCCCACATCTGACTAACCTGACCCATAGAAAACCCCCTTCCTCGCTCGCGCATCCAACTTGCCTGAAACAGTCGGCACCGCTCTAGAGCGTCAGTGCCGCATTCATGTCTGGCCAGAGAGGACGCGGCTTCTCATTGATGTCGGCATTGAAGTTGTGCGCCAACCAAGAGAACGTCGTCAGCGTCGCTTCCCGATGCAGGCGAGTACTTCGTGTTCAAACGATACCCCGTCGGTCCGTCGCCCCTACATTAATGATATGCGGTTGCCGAGGAACATATATTTTGTCGCCACCCGTCAGCCCGTCTGCCCCCCAACATTAACCTCACTGCCGCGGCCCATTGCCTTCCTGCCTGCTGTATAAACTCCAGCCCCGGCCATAGCCGGACTCATCCTCCTCCGATCCCTTTCTTCTCTCCACACCACGCCCGTCATGACCTCCTCGCGCTCCAAAGCCCTCTGGGACACCCTCTCCTCGAAGCAGAAGGAGGCCGACCAGCACACGGATGCTGACGACACCCCAATGGAGGACGAGGCGATGCAACCCTCGAGCCCGGTGCATGCGGGCCTCGCCAACACTACACGAACATGGTGCGGGAGGAGGAGGAGGCCAAGATCCTGCAGGTGGAGGCCGGCTAGGCCTATAACCTCCACCTCCTTGAGGAGCACCAACACGCGGAGGAGCTGCTCGCCACTGGCACATCCATCGTGTCGGATATGGATGTGCCCAAGCAGGAGGCATTGCTAAGGTCCTACCGCTCCACCCGTCGGAGAAGGATGCCAAGTTCGACGAGGCAACGGATCAGGTGTGTGGCAAGAGCAACGAGAGGAGGACATCGCCAGCTCCGACTCGCCGCCACGACCATGAAGCCAACACGTCCGCGAGTGCCGCCGCCGACGACATCAAGGAAGAGTAGTGCATGGTAGGTTGTCGTTGCTCGGGTCCCAAGAAGGCAACCACTCCTCCCCTCCCGTTGAAGCTAATCTTGATGGGATGAACATCTTCGGCTAATTAGCCGCTTGGCGGTGACATGGAGGCAGACATCTTCACTTCCCGGAGCTTCGGAGGCAGAGGTTACAGAGGCGGAGTTGGAGAGCGCCGACGCAAACCTGAAGAAGGCAAAGCTTTACTTCTCGAGGCTCATGGCCGAGCCTGGGGAACGGACGCTGGCGGTGATTTAGTTTCAATCTAGAGTAGGGTTTAGTCTGATTTATATAAAAATATAATGAATTTCATCCAGATTATATGACAAATGTTTGAAATGTAATGAATTTCGTCCGGTTTTAATGAAATATGTCGTGTTTGCATGAATAACGTCCGCTTAGTTCAAAAGGTGATTGAAATATATGCCGGCGACATTGGATGGCCGCCTTCAGAATCAGTGTCCACGGACTGGTCACCCTGCCCGTGGACGGATGCCGGAGCAAATTTACGGGCTACCGTTGGAGATGCCCTTATTCACCATCGATCCATTATCCAAGTGATTCTACAGTTCTCGAGTGGTGAGAGCGAACCCTCAAATTGAAAACATGCCAAATTTGTACCACAATTATTGGTGGTAAGTAGTTTCAAAGCATGCATAATTCGCTTACTGGGAAATATAAAAGTAGTCAACATGTAGTAGTGAACTTTAACGTCATATGTTCCAAATAAAGGTGATCACAATATTTTAAGGATATACATTACTATAATTGTCTCAACATAATGATTAGGTATATGTCCTTGGTATAATCTCATATCAATTTGATTAAAGTTGATTTCAAAGAAGGGAAAGTAGTGGCTGCACCCACCTTCGGGCACCCACGCAAGAAAACATAACAAAATATTTCTAAAAAATATAAAACTTCATGGGATTGATCATCAACAAATGTTATGGGTGCTTGTAAGTATGGTGGTCAAATAACATTTGAGGAGCTCTGAGGGAGTCCTGGATTATGGGGTGTTCGGATAGCCGAACTATACCTTCAGCCGGACTCCTGGACTATGAAGATACAAGATTGAAGACTCCGTCCCGTGTCCGGAAGGGACTTTCCTTGGCGTGGAAGGCAAGCTTGGCGATACGGATATGAAGATCTCCTACCATTGTAACCGGCTTTGTGTAACCCTAACCCTATCCGGTGTCTATATAAACCGGAGGGTTTTAGTCCGTAGGACAACATACACATCAACGATCATACCATAGGCTAGCTTCTAGGGTTTACCCTCTTCGATCTCGTGGTAGATCTACTCTTGTACTACCCATATCATCAATATTAATCAAGCAGGACGTAGGGTTTTACCTCCATCGAGAGGGCCCGAACCTGGGTAAAACTTCGTGTCCCTTACCTCCTGTTACCATCCGGCCTAGACGCATAGTTCGGGAACCCCTACCCGAGATCCGCCGGTTTTGACACCGACATTGGTGATTTCATTGAGAGTTCCTCTGTGTCGTCGCCGTCATCGATAGCGATGCAGTCCAGGGTGAGTCCTTCCTCCCCGGACAGATCTTCGTCTTCGGCGGCTTCGCACTGCGGGCCAATTCGCTTGGACGTCTGGAGCAGATCGAAAGCTACGCCCCTGGCCTTCAGGTCAAATTTGGAAGTTTGAACTACACGGCTGACATCCGCGGGGACTTGATCTTCGACGAATTAGAGCCACTGCCGAGCGCGCCACACTGTCATGACAAGCATGATCTAGCTCTGCCGCCGAACAGTGCCCTGGAGGCCGCACCCGCATCGGCTCCGACCCTTAATTCGGATCCAACTGCGCCAATCGAGGATGGGCGGTTGGACGCCACCTCGGGGGCTGCGACCCCAACGGCGATTGAGCCAAGCACCAGCCCCGTACTCTGCGAGGCTCGTGACTCCAAGGAGCCGGACTCCTCTCCGGACTCCGAACCCTCCGCGCCCCTACCGATCGAATCCGATTGGGCGCCGATCATGGAGTTCACTGCCGCGGACATCTTTCAGCACTCGCCTTTCGGCGACATCCTGAAGTCACTGAAGTCTATCTCTTTATCAGGAGAGCCCTGGCCGGACTATGGTCAGCAAGGTTGGGGTACGGACGATGAAGAAATTCAAAGCCCACCCACCACCCACTTTGTAGCCACTGTCGACGACTTAACCGACATGCTCGACTTTGACTCCGAAGACATCGATGGTATGGACGCCGATGAAGGAGATGATGAAGAACCAGCGCCTACTAGGCCCTGGAGAGCCACCTCATCGTATGACATATACATGGTGGACACCCCAAAAGAGGGAGATGGCGATGGAACAGCTGAGGATGACCCCTCCAAGAAACAGCCTAAGCGCCGGCCTCAGCGGCGCCGCTCAAAATCCTGCCAAAACAAACAAGGTGATTCGAGCACGGGAGATAATAATACTCCGGAAAGCGCCGAAGAAAACCCCCTCCAGCAAGATTTAGCACAGGAGGATGGAGAAACCAGCCCTCATGAGAGAGCGGCAGACAGAGAGGTCGAGGACGATAATTATATGCCTCCCTCCGAAGACGAGGCAAGCCTCGACGACGACGAATTCGTCGTGCGAGAGGGTCCCGTCGAGCAAAAGCGTTTTCAACGCAGGCTTATGGCCACGGCAAGAAGCCTCAAGAAAAAATAGCAACAGCTTAGAGCTGATCAAGATTTGCTAGTCGACAGATGGACTGAAGTCCTTGCGGCCGAAGAGCATATACTCGAACGCCCCTCCAAGAGCTACCCAAAGCGCAGGTTGCTACCCCGATTAGAGGAGGAAGCACTTGATGCGGCCGACCGGCCACCTCATGGTCGCGACAGAGAGGCCTCTCGGCCCTCCACTCAAGCCGCACCCCGTGCCAAGGCACGGGAATATGCACCGGACTTACGAGACATGTTGGAGGACAAGGCAAGGCAAACAAGATCAATCTACGGATCGCGTGGGCGCCCCACGGCTTGAGACGGTAACCGTCACGCCAGTCACAAATTCGGCGGGGCCAAACACAGTAGACAAGGCTCATTGGAGCTACGTCATGATATAGCCCAGTACAGAGGCGCCGCACACCCACTCTGCTTTACAGACGAAATAATGGATCATCAAATCCCCGAGGGTTTCAAACCCGTAAACATCGAATCATATGATGGCACAACAGATCCTGCGGTATGGATCGAGGATTATCTCCTTCATATCCACATGGCCTGCGACGATGATTTCCACGCCATCAAATACCTCCCACTCAAGCTTAAAGGACCAGCTCGGCATTGGCTTAACAGCTTGCCAACAGGATCAATCAGTTGTTGGGAGGACCTAGAAGCCGCATTCCTCGACAATTTCCAGGGCACTTATGTGCGACCACCAGACGCCGATGACCTAAGTCACGTAATTCAGCAGCCAGAGGAATCGGCCAGGCAATTCTGGACACGGTTCCTAACACGGAAAAATCAAATAGTCGACTGTCCGGATGCTGAGGCCCTAGCAGCCTTCAAGCACAATATCCGTGACAAGTGGCTGGCCCGGCACCTTGGACAGGAAAAACCGAAATCTATGGCAGCACTCACGACACTCATGACCCGCTTTTGCATGGGAGAAGACAGCTGGCTTGCTCGTAGCAACAATATGACCAAGAACCCTGGTAATTCGGACACCAGGGACAGTAGTGGCAGGTCGCGTCGCAACGAGCAGTAGCGCCGCATTAACGGCGACAATGCTGAGGATACGACAGTTAATGCCGAATTCAGAGGCTCCAAATCCGGTCAGCGGAAAAAGCCATTCAAAAGGAATCCTAGGGGCCCGTCCAGTTTGGACCGAATACTCGACCGCTCGTGCCAGATACATGGCACCCCCGAAAAGCCGGCCAATCACACCAACAGGGATTGTTGGGTGTTCAAGCAGGCAGGCAAGTTAAATGCCGAAAATGAAGACAAGGGGCTGCATAGCAATGACGACGAGGAGCCCCGGCCGCCGAACAACAGTGGATAGAAGGGTTTTCTCCCAGAAGTGCGGATAGTGAACATGATATACGCAACCCATGTCCCCAAAAGGGAGCGGAAGTGCGCGTTAAGGGACGTATACGCGGTAGAGCCAGTCGCCCCAAAGTTCAACCCATGGTCCTCCTGCCCGATCACCTTTGATCGAAGGGACCATCCCACTAGCATCCTTCATGGCGGATTCGCCGCATTGGTCCTAGACCCAATCATTGACGGATTTCGTCTCACTAGAGTCCTTATGGACGGCGACAGTAGCCTGAACCTGCTTTACCAGGATACAGTGCGAAAAATGGGCACAGATCCCTCGAGGATTAAGCCCACCAAAATGACCTTTAAAGGCGTAATACCAGGTGTAGAGGCCAACTCTACAGGCTCAGTCACACTTGAAGTGGTCTTCGGATCTCTGGATAATTTCCGAAGCGAGGAGTTAATCTTCGACATAGTCCCGTTTCGCAGTGATTATCACGCACTGCTCGGGCGAACCACATTCGCTAAGTTCAATGCGGTAACGCACTACGCATACCTTAAGCTCCAGATGCCAGGCCCTCGAGGAGTAATTACAGTCAATGGAAACACCGAACGCCCCCTCCGAACAGAGGAGCACACGGCGGCCCTTGCAGGGGAAGTACAAAGCAGCCTCTCCAGGCAGTTCTCCAGTCCGGCCACTAAACGACCGGATACAGTCAAGCGCGCCTGGCGTAACCTACAACAAGACTGCCTGGCACAATCCGAGCAGGCGTAGCAATGCGGCCCCAACTCCAACCCTCGCAAAAAGGCGACGCCAGTACTTCGCGTCCATAACTATGCCCTAGAGATACCATGGGTACAGGGGGAGGGGCACCATCACGGCACGCCCAAAAATGCGGCTTAAACCGTACCAGGGGCTGCCGATTTTTTTTATTTTTCTCTTACTTTCAGGACTCCATCCTTCGGAAGGCCTGTTTGGCAGTTCAATTACCGCACAGACGATGCAAGAACCAGGGAAGCAGACAAGCACGCCGCAGTACGGAACTCCCAGGTGGTCTCTATCACGAGCAGTATACCTGTTCCACATATTATTCCGCAGCTTGCCCGTGGAATGGACATGTTAACTAGTCCAACCTTCCACTTATGGCATTATTTGTATCGTTTTGCTTTGATCACAACCCTTTTTAATAAACAATGCATAGCTTTCGTCTATTTTTGCATTACCTTTTTTTATTTTTATGTATGTTCCTTAACGACATGTTGCACCCGTACACGTTGGTACAGCCAAAATACGCCAGGGGCTTTAATACCCCTCAATATGGTGTGAGAAGTCCGAACACTTTAACAAGTGCGGCACCCCGAACTTATAGCATTATATGCATCGGCTCCGAATCATGTCTTGGGTCAATAGTTGGGTTTGCCCGGCTCCTATGTTTTGGTGCCTTACGTTCCGCTATATCGGCTAAGGTAGCACTAGGAGAACCACTGCGATTGTGCCCCAGTTGAGCTGGGTCGAGCACCTCAGTGGAGAAAGCTAAAACTGACTGTCATGATGAAGCGAGAGCTGGTCGCTGTTCGAGAGGTTTTTCGAGTCCATAAATACTTATGCCGCTTAGGGCGAGGAGCCGGCTCTGTCCGGCCAAGGCGTGGATAGCGCCCCGAACTTGGTCTTCCGAATACCAGGGGCTTCGCCGAAATTTAAAATTATAAAATTCTATGGCTAAGTGAGAGTGTTCACGCATTATAGTCCGATTGCCTCGTTCGTTAGGCTGAGCGCCTCCCTCGAAGGACCCATACATGGGAAAAAGAGCGCTCAGGTTTATCCCCGAACACCCCAGCACTAGCGGCACGGGGGTAGAAGCCGACGACTCGCCATCTCTCAAAATTGATAAACAGCCGCACAGAAGGTAATATTTTAAATTCCAACAGCATTGCTTAGCGCATATAAACAAGTTTTCAGCGCACAGGACAAAACGAGCAAGTTTCACTCAAAAATTACATCCCTAGAACATTCATCCGCCACAAGGCGGGCACCCTTCAGAACATCCTTATAGTAATTCTCGGGCTTGCGATGCTCTTTCCCCGACGGTGGCCCGTCCTTCACCAGCTTCTCAGCATCCAGCTTGCCCCAGTGCACCTTAGCACGGGCAAGGGCCCTACGGGCACCTTCAATATAGACGGAGCGCTTGATGACTTCGAGCCTTGGACAGGCCTCCACCAACCGCCGCACCAGCCCGAAATAGCTCCCAGGCAGAGCCCCTCCAAGCCACAGCCGAACAATGAGGCCCTTCATGGCCTGTTCGGCCGCCTTGTGGAGCTCGACCAGTTGCTTCAGCTGGTCGCTCAGGGGCACGGGGTGTCTGGCCTCAGTATACTGAGACCAGAACACCTTCTCTGTCGAGCTGCCCTCCTCGGCTCGGTAGAATGCAGTGGCATCGGATACACTCCGGGGAAGATCTGTGAACGCTCCTAGAGAGCTCCGGATTCGGGTAAGTAACAAGTAACTCACGTTTATGTGTTTGCTTTGCATAAAGAATGCCTTACCCACCGCTATCTTCTTCACCTCATCCAACTCCTGGAGGGTCTTCTAGGATTCGGCCTTGGCAGACTTAGCGTTTTCAATAGCCACCGCGAGCTCGGACGCTCGCGTCTTTGAGTCAAGCTCCAAACTCTCATGTTTTTCCATGAGAGCCTGGAGCTCTTGCCGCACCTTGCCAACCTCGGCCTCATACTTCTCCCGCTCGGTGCGCTCTGAGGCCGCCCTCTTCTCGGCCTCGACCAGCACCTGCTTAAGGGTCGCCACTTCAGACGTGGCCCCTAAAATAGCCATGATAATCCTGTCATTCTTTGCAATTGCACCTTTTTATATATATTTACATGGTATTTCTTACCTTCATTGTCCTCGAGCTGCTTCTTGGCACGCCCGAGCTCTTGCTCGGACCGCTCGAGGTTCTGCTTTAGCGTGTCCACTTCCGCAGTCAGTGCAGCGGACGCAAGCAGGGAAGCCTGCATATGCATATTGACTCATTTTTGTTAGACTCCTGCGAATTCTATTTGATCCTCTATTCGGCTTTTCTTCCCGAACGCTAAACAGAGCATCAGGAGCTACCGTCTATGCGGTACTATTATTTATACATTCTTTACTTACCTCAAAGCCTGTCAAAAGGCTAGTACAAGCTTTAGTCAGTCCGCTCTTGGCGGACTGAACCTTCTGGACCACCGCACTCATAATAGTGTGGTGCTCCTCGTCGATGGAGGCGCCTTGGAGCGCCTCCAACATATTGTCCGGCGCCTCCGGTTGGACGGAGGCCGCCGGCACGGTGGACTTGCTCCTCTTGGAAGGAGGTCCCCCGCCGGACTCTGGAACCTTTGAAGGTTCCGGAGCGGTGTCCGGCCTAGAGCCGGACTTGGAGCCCTGAGGGGTTTCATCCCCTTTACTCCTGGAGTCCGGGAGGTCGCCTTGCGACGCCTCCAAGACCACCTCCTCCCGGCTTGGAACCTGCTGGGACAACACTTCGGTGTCGTCCGTAGGGCGGGGGGAGGAAGCCGTCGGAAGCGAGTTCACATCCGACGAATCCAGTGAGCCGCTCGACGACGCGTCGAGCCGGTCTTTGGGTAGGCTGCATAAACATATTCGACGTAAGGGAAAGCTGTGCAATAAACGAATACTATGAATTACTCTGGTATCCGGATACTTACGATTTTGCCAGGGGCTTGGCCCTGGGCTGCCACTCCTCTCCGCCGTCGGCGTCGGTGGAGTAGTCCAGAGGAAGGGTTTTCCCCTTCTTGGACCCTCCGGCCTCCCTAGAGAGGGCGGCCTTCCTTTTCTTCTCTCCTCCCGCTGGAGGGGGAGAGCTCTCCTCTTCTTCCTCCTCGTCTTCACGGGAGGAATGCGCCTCGGAACCATCGGGTGATGGATCCGACACCTCCTGGCGCCGGGCACTCTTTCGAGTCCCCGCGGCCTTTTTTGCGGCCTTCTTCTCCGGCACCACATAGGGTGCCGGAACCAGCAGCTTCGCCAAGCGAGCGTCCACTGGGCCTTCGGGCAAAGGAGCCGGACAGTTGATCTGTCCGGACGTCACCTGCCAATCCTGTCAAAGGTAAGGGAGCTTAGATCCCGCATGGAGTCAAACTATGAAAAACGGATACCCTGTAAAAGGAAAAAAAAACAGCTTACCGCGAGAGCGTGACGCTGTGCACTGAATCCGCGATCCTCGGTAGCGGATGCGGGAGCCTCGGCACCTTTGAAAAGCACCTTCCAGGCATCTTCGTGCGTCGTGTCGAAGAGCCTGCTCAGAGTTTGGTGCCGCACCGGGTCGAACTCCCACAGGTTGAAAGCCCATTGTTGACACGGGAGGATCAGGCGGATGAGCATAACCTGGACTACGTTGACAAGTTTGAGCTTCTTGTCCGCCAGGGTTTGGATGCATGTTTGGAGTCCAGTCAGCTCTCCTTTTTTACCCCAAGACAGGCCCGTCTCCTTCTAGGAGGTGAGCCGCGATGGGGGTCCGGATCGGAACTCGGGGGGTGCGACCCATTCGGTGTCGCGCGGTTCGGTGATGTAAAACCACCCCGATTGCCGCCCCTTCAAGGTCTCCACAAAGGAGCCCTCGAGCCATAGGACATTGGCCATCTTGCCCACCATGGCGCCTCCGCACTCCGCCTGGTTGCCGCGCACCACCTTCGGCTTGACTGTGACGCCCCCGATTTGACCGTACACTAATCATGCATGCAAATGTGTATGATCAAGATCAAGGACTCACGGGAAGATATCACAACACAACTCTACAATTAAAATAAGTCATACAAGCATCATATTACAAGCCAGGGGCCACGAGGGCTCGAATACAAGAGCTCGATCATAGACGAGTCAGCGGAAGCAACAATATCTGAGTACAGACATAAGTTAAACAAGTTTGCCTTAAGAAGGCTAGCACAAACTGGGGTACAGATCGAAAGAGGCGCAGGCCTCCTGCCTGGGATCCTCCTAACTACTCCTGGTCGTCGTCAGCGGGCATCACGTAGTAGTAGGCACCTCCGGTGTAGTAGGGGTCGTCGTCGACGGTGGCGTCTGGCTCCTGGGCTCCAACATCTGGTTGCGTCAACCAGGTAGAAGGGATAAGGGGAAAAGAGGGAGAAAGCAACCGTGAGTACTCATCCAAAGTACTCGCAAGCAAGGAACTATACTACATATGTATGCATTGGTATCAAATAGAATAAGGGTATCATATGTGGACTGAACTACAGAAAGCCGGAATAAGGTGGATAGCTAGTTCCTTCGAAGACTACGCTTCTGGCAGCCTCCGTCTTGCAGCATGTAGAAGAGAGTAGACTGAAGACCTCCAAGCCGCATCGCATAGCATAATCCTAACCGATGATCCTCCCCTCGTCGCCCTGTGAGAGAGCGACCACCGGTTGTATCTGGCACTTGGAAGGGTGTGTTTTATTAAGTATCCGGTTCTAGTTGTCATAAGGTCAAGATACAACTCCAAGTCGTCCTGTTACCGAAGATCACGGCTATTCGAATAGATTAACTTCCCTGCAGGGGTGCACCACATACCCCAACACGCTCGATCCCATTTGGCCGGTCACACTTTCCTGGGTCATGCCCGGCCTCGGAAGATCAACACGTCGCAGCCCCACCTAGACCAACAGAGAGGTCAGCACGCCGGTCTAAACCTAAGCGCCCAGGGGTCTGGGCCCATCGCCCTTAGCACACCTGCACGTTGCGAACGCGGCCGAAAGCAGACCTAGCCTAGTGGCCTTCCAGTCCAATCCGGCGCGCGCCACTCAGTCGCTGACGTCACGAAGGCTTCGGCTGATACCACGACGCCGGGATACCCATAACTACTCCCGCGTAGATGGTTAGTGCGTATAGACCAAATGGCCAGACTTAGATCAAATACCCAGATCTCGTTAAGCGTGTTAAGTATCCGCGAACGCTGACCAGGGCCAGGCCCACCTCTCTCCTAGGTGGTCGGAACCTGCCCTGCCGCTCCGCCTCAAAACTCCACTCGCGGGTGCTCCTCAAGCCGACCCGTCTTTAGTCACCACATGTATCATGTATAAAGTATATAGTATATACCCGTGATCAACTCCCGAGTGATCACGGCCCGATAGTATAGCATGGCAGACGGACAAGGATGTAGGGCCACAGATGGAAATACTAGCATCCTATACTAAGCATTAGGATTGCAGGTAAAGGTAACAACAGTAGTAGCAAGGACAGGCTATGCATCAGGATAGGAATAACGGAAAGCAGTAACATGCTACACTACTCTAATGCAAGCAGTATAGAGAAGAGTAGGCGATATCTGGTGATCAAAGGGGGGGCTTGCCTGGTTGCTCTGGCAAGAGAGAGTGGTCGTCAACTCCGTAGTCGTACTGGGTAGCAGCGGCGTCGGTCCCGGTGTCTAGCGAGAGAAGAGGGGGAAGAAACAATAAATATTTAAGCAAACAGATGCATAGCGATGCATGACATGACAAGTATCGGTGCTAGGGGTGCCCTATCGCGGTATGAGGTGATACCGGTGAAGGGGGGAAACATCCGGGAAAGTATCCCCGGTGTTTCGCGTTTTCGGACAGATGAAACAGAGGGGGAAAGTTGCGTGTTCGCTATGCTAGGGATGCGTGGCGGATAAACGGGTTGCGTATTCAAATTCGTCTCGTCGTTCTGAGCAACTTTCATGTACAAAGTTTTTCCATCCGAGCTACGGTTTATTTTATATTAATTTTAAAAGATTTAAATCATTTTTAGGATTTATTTAATTTAATCAAATTATCCAGAATAGTGTCTGCTGACGTCATCATGACGTCAGCATGACGTCAGCAGTTGACCAGGTCAACCTGACAGGTGGGTCCCGTTCGTCATACTCTGTTTTAATTAACTAACAGTTAATTAGGTTAATTAGTGATTAGGTTAATCTAATTATAATTAATTAACTTAATTAATTCCTTAATTAATTAATTAATTAATTAATTATTATATATATTTTTTTAATTCTCTTTTTTTCCTTTTTTTTAATTAAAACGTTCTGGGGCGGTGGGGCCCCCCTGTCATAGGCACAGGGGGCCTTAACGGGTTTTGGGCGCTGGGGCGACGGCTGTCGCCCGAACGGGCGCTGGGCTAGCGGCAGGGAGGCGGCGACGGGCAGCAGTGGAGGCGAGGCGGTGCTAAGCAGCGGCGGTGGCGGCAGGTGCAGCGGCAGGAGCGGCTGGCTCCGGCGGCAAGCTTCGAGGGGCGGCGCGGGGTCAGCGGCGAGGTGACGCGGGGCGCGGCCACCATAGCGGGACGGCGAGGCCAGGGGCGGCAGGTGCGGGCGACCGCACGGGAGGGCACGGGCGAGCAAAGGCGGCCGCGGCTGGGGAGCCGCACGGGGAAGCGGGGAGGGGTCGGGGGCGGGACGGCCCGGCGCGGGCGACGGTGGCGCCGGAGTGCGTCGAGCGGCGACGGCCGAGGCGACCTAGGGGGGAGGAGGGCGAAGGGGGGGAGCTCACGGGGGGGGAGTAGGGCAACGGGGCAGTGGGCTCGGGGGCGGTCGGGGAAGACCGGCGAGGAGGAGGACGAGGAGGCGTTCGGCGGCGACGGGGCGGTCCGGCGACGAGGGCGGCGGGCGACAAGGTCGGGGGGCGCGGCGCTGGAACGGCGGCCTCGACACGGGGCGAGGAGGAGGGAGCTGGGCGGCGGTGGCGATGGTGAACGGCGGCGGGGCGACGGGGATCGACGGCGGCGTCGGGCCGATGGGATCGGGGGGTTCGCCCCGATCCAGATCGGGGGAGGGAGCGAGGGGGCGACCGGGGTGGGGCGAGTGGGGGGGAGTGGGGATCGGGTGGGTTAGGGTTTTGGGGGGGGAATGGATAAGGGGAGGGGGGAAGGCCGGTTGGGCCCGCGCCCGAATGGGCCGGCCAACTGGGCCAGTAGGCCGTGGGAGGGGGTTCCCTCCTTCTTCTCTTTTTTTTGTTAGTTTCTTTCTTTTATCTATTTTCCTTTTCTGTCTTTATTTAATTTAAAATACTTAGGCAGTTTATAAAATTGTGTTTATTACACCATATTGACCTATGTAAAATATGGCATCTCCCGAACATTTTTGTTTTAGATTTTGAAAAACTTTTATTGTTTGCTTTGATTTTGAAATTTGAATTCGAATGGGATTGAATCATCGCGAGGTTTACAACAGTAAGAGTGGTGACGAGGCATCATTAGCAGAGGTTACTGTAGCTTGATTATCCGGGCGTTACAAATCTCCTCCACTACAAGAAATCTCGTCCCGAGATTTAGGAGGTAGAAGGAAACAGTGCAGGGTATTCATCGCGAAGACGATCCTCGCGTTCCCAGGTGGCTTCGTCTTCAGAGTGATTCGACCACTGGACCTTGAGGAACTTGATCGCCTTCTGACGGGTGCGGCGTTCAGCTTGGTCGAGAATGCGGACCGGATGCTCTTTTTAGGAGAGGTCCTGTTGCAACTCGAGCACTTCATGATCCACCGCTCGGATTGGATCCTTGAAGCAACGGCGGAGTTGTGACACATGGAACACATCGTGAACCTGAGAAAGGTTCGGCGGAAGCTCCAATTGATATGCTACCTTTCCACGCCTTTCGAGAATAGTGAAGGGACCGATATAGCGAGGAGCTAGCTTGCCCTTGATCCCGAAGCGGTGAGCACCCTTCATTGGTGTAACTCGAAGATAAGCCTTTTCGCCAGGTTGATAGACCATGTCTTGGTGATGACGGTCATACTGACTTTTCTGACGTGACTGAGCAGTCTTGAGATTCTCGCGAATAATGCGAACTAGTTCTTCGGCCTGTTGGATAATATCCGGACCAAAGAGTGGACGCTCCCCAGTTTCTGACCAGTTCAGAGGGGTTCGACACTTTCGTCCATATAACACTTCGAAGGGGGACATCTTCAGACTAGCTTGATAGCTATTATTATAAGAGAACTCGGCATATGGAAGAGATTCCTCCCATTTCTTGCCGAATGAGATTACACAAGCTCGAAGCATGTCTTCGAGAACTTGGTTGACACGTTCAACTTGCCCTTGCGACTGAGGATGGAACGCAGTACTGAACGACAGATGAGTCCCCATAGCTTCTTGGAAACTCGCCCAAAACCTTGAAGTGAATAAGCTGCCACGGTCTGAACTGATAACCAGTGGGATACCGTGAAGTGAAACAATTCTGGCCATGTAGAGAGTAGCAAGCTGACTAGCCGTGATTGTCTCTTTGACCGCCAGAAAATGGGCAACTTTGGAAAGCCGGTCAATGACGACAAGAATAGCATCATTACCTTTCTGCGATTTGGGAAATCCAGTGACGAAGTCCATTTCAACATGGTCCCATTTCCATTCAGGAATAGAGATAGGTTGCAGAGTTCCAGCAGGCCTTTGATGCTCTGCTTTGATTCGGCGACAAACGTCACACTCAGCAACATAACGAGAAATGTCCTGCTTCATATTAGACCACCAGAATCTTTGACGAATATCCTGGTACATCTTCGTACTACCAGGATGGATGGACAGAGGCGTATCATGAGCTTCTTGCATAACCCTTTTAGTCTTATCCAGGTTTTTCTTCGAACATGGTACCACTAGGCGGCCTTTGAAATACAAGGCGCCATCGTCGGCGATAGAGAAGAATGAGGGCTTTCCCCTTTTGAGGTCGCGCTTAATCTTGAGGACTTCATCGTCACACCTCTGTATCCATTTGATGGTGTCCACAAGATCTGGTTTCGCAACCAGGGTATTGAGAGAACCCTTGGAAACAACATGGAGGTTCTGTTTGGGGAAACCTTCGGGAGGGGGAGCGAGTGATTCCGGGGGAACAATATGGAGGTTCAGCCTTCTAAATTCTTCGGTAAGCGAGGGCTGAACTTTGTGGACCTGGAGGTGGTTGCAGTAAGACTTGCGGCTTAAGGCATCAGCCATTACATTAGCCTTGCCGGGGGTATAGGATATACCCACGTCAAAGTCTGCAACAGTCTCCATCCATCTTTGCTGGCGTAGGTTCAAATCTGGCTGAGTAAACAGATACTTCAGACTTTGATGGTCGGTGAAGATCTCGCAACGATTACCGAGAAGGTAATGTCGCCACTGCTTCAGTGCATGAATGACAGCAGCAAGCTCGAGGTCGTGAACTGGGTAGTTTTCTTCGTGAGGGCGCAATTGATGAGAGGCATAAGCAATCACTCTGCGCTCTTGCATTAGGACACAGCCTAATCCTTGACGGGAAGCGTCGCAGTAAATGACGAAGTCCTTCTTAGTATCAGGTGGAGCAAGTACGGGGGCAGAAGTCAACTTGTCTTTGAGCGCCTGGAAACTTTCCTGACACTTGTCTGTCCAGTCGAACTTGACACCCTTATGCAACAAATTAGTCAGAGGCCTGGCAATCTTGGAGAAGTTCTCGACGAATCGACGGCAATAGCTGGCGAGACCGAGAAAACTTCGGACTTGCTTCACATTCTTCGGAGGAGTCCAATGGAGTATAGCCTGAACTCGTTCAGGGTTGACGGCAATACCATCCTTGGAGATGACATGCCCAAGATAGGTTACTTCGGGGAGCCAGAATTCACACTTGGAATACTTAGCATACAGTTGATGTTCTCGAAGCTTCTCTAGCACAAGACGCAGATGTCCAGCATGTTCTTCCTCGTTCTTGGAAAATACAAGGATATCGTCAAGATAAACCACAACGAACTTGTCGAGGTAATCCATGAATATATAATTCATCAGACGAGAGAAGGTGGCGGGAGCATTCGTTAAGCCGAATGACATGACGGTGTACTCATATGATCCATACCGAGTCACGAAGGCGGTTTTTGGGATGTCCTCTTCACGAACACGGATCTGGTGGTAACCCAACCTCAAGTCGAGTTTGGAGAACACTGATGAGCGAGCCAGTTGATCATAAAGATCATTGATTTGAGGAAGAGGATATTTATTCTGAATGGTAGCTTGGTTTATAGGACGGTAGTCTTGGACTAATCGGTTTGTCCCATCCTTCTTCTTAACAAAGAGAGAAGGTGCTCCCCAAGGAGAGCAACTTGGGCGAATGAAACCTTTGACAAGAGATTTGTCGATTTCCTCCTTAAGCTCAATGAGTTCATGCGGCGGCATCTTGTAGGGTCGTTTAGCTATAGGGGTAGTGCCGGGTTTCAAGTCGATGATGAATTCGACAGCTCTAGCAGGAGGAATCCCTGGAAGTTCTTCTGGGAAGACGTCTTGGAATTCACGAACGACGGGAATGTTTTCAATGCCCTCGAGTGGTGCAGCGTTCAACGCGTTCAAGGCATAAAGTCGTGCCTCGGCGTTCTGAACTAGATGAGCTTGGTAAGCTATTATTTCGTCAGAAGGGTGTAGCAGATGGACGACCTTAGTGGCGCAAACTATAGAAGCGGTATGCGCTTTCAACCAATCCATTCCCAGAATGAGGTCGATGCTACAGGACTTTAGTACGATGGGGGAGGCAAGGAACTCCAGTCCTTCAATTTCAACGGGAACGTTGTGACTAACCATAGAGGTTTGACACTGGCCCGCAGGGGTGTGTACCACAATCGCAGTGTTCATCTCTTCGTATTTGATGCCATGCATGAATGCAAACTCAGCTGATATGAAAGAATGTGATGCTCCTGTATCAAATAAAACAGATGCTGGTACTGAATTTACGAGGAGTGTACCCATCACGGTAGCAGGCTGGTCTAGAACTTCATTGAGATCAACATGGTTGGCATGAACACGACCATAAGACTTGGCACTGTTGTTGCGAGGCTGGTTGCTTCCACGGCCAGTTGCTGGAAGGGCCAGTTGATTCTGTTTCTGGTTGCATTCCCTAGCACGGTGCCCTGGTTGTCCACACCTGAAGCACAAACCATTCTCGGGAGTAGGAACAGGAGCTTGGGGTGGTGGAGCTGGAAGCCTTGGCTGCCTAGTTGGAGCCGTAGGCAGACGAGGTGCAGCATAGGACTGCCTTGGGGCAGGTGCACTTGGCTGGTACATGCTGTTGGGAATCCATATCTTGCGCTTCTGCGAGGACGGGCCCGAAGATGAGCCCGTGTCACGGCTGCGCTTGTGAGAGCTCTGGTATTCCTGCAGACCAGTTTCGACATTGATGGCTTTGTTCACCAGAGTGGCGAAATCAGCAAAATCATGCACTAGAAGTGCGAGTTTGATGTCAGCTTGAAGGCCATCACGGAACTTCTCCTGTCTGCGTGCATCAGTTGCAATGTCTTCTTCAGCATAGCGGGACAAGTCCAGAAACTCCCGCTGATAAGCTTCCACAGTTTTGTTGCCTTGGGTGAGGTTGCGGAACTCACGCTTCTTCCGGTCCATAACTCCCTGAGGGATGAAGCGAGCACGGAAGGCAGCTTGGAAGTCTGGCCAGGTGATGATTGTTCCAGCTGGCAGAGTATGCCTGTGGCTGTCCCACCATTGAGTTGCGGGTCCCTTCAGGAAGAAGGAAGCAAAGGTGACATAGCTGGCAGGGGCTACATCAGCAGACTCCATCTCATAGGTGATGTCTCGGAGCCAGTCATCAGCATCCAGAGGCTGAGTTGAGCTGCGGTACACAGTTGGGTTCAGGCGCATGAAATCCTGTAGAGTTACTGGGGTTGGCTGCTGGTTCATATTGGGGCGAGGAAACTGAGCCATAATATTCTCCATGAACTGACGATTCAGCTCAAACTGTTGCATCATCCCAGCCATGTACTCAGGTGGTGGTGGGGCGTTGCCACCACAACCACGACCACCTGGTCTAACCATCCTGCTAATATTTAACAGGGGTAGTTCAGCATTGAGGAATTGTAAAAACAAGAATCATTCATGATGAAACATGCACAACGAACGTAGCATGATAGGTACTACATAGTAGTCGGCATATCTTACAAAAGAGATCAGCACAGAGTTCGTTACACGGAGTTCGGTACATAGGCTAAGACATCATAGGCGGCACACAGGCTCGCGGCGAATGCAGCTAACACTAATAAGCAAGTCTACGTCAGTCCCATGTGGTACTACGGAGGTAGGTGTAGCCCGACAGCTGGTAGTGACGCGAAGGGAAGACCTCCACGCGAGTAGCCTGGGGCCCACGGATACTCTGGTGCGGAACCCGATGCGCAGGTGGCAGGAGAGGACCCAATGCAGGAGAGTAGCCTCCCACATCTGGCCAGCCGACGCCCTGGGGCATCACGGTCCTGGCTGGGTAGATAGCAGAACGCGACAGCTCCCCAGATCCGACGAAGGGGTGCAACATCGTCAGAGCACGGTAGAGGTGCTGACGAGTGGTGTACAACTCGTGGCGAAGAGCTCGGTTAGCTCGATCCAGCCCATCAGCATGCAGAACCAGGTTCTGATGGTAGAAGGGCTCTCGGGTGACAGTGGAGTAGGCAGCAGTGTAGTAACCCTCCGCACCAACATCGGATGCGATAGCAATGTGCCTGAAGGGGGAGGTGTCCAACTCCTGATACTCTCCACGAAGACGTGTCAGAGCAGCATAAGCAGCATCGTGGACCGCCATATCGATAGTCACTCCAACACCATGAGCAGTGTGCAGCACGGTAGTGGAGTCATACTCCCGAGAGTAGAGGTGGACGATGGCACGATACTGCTCCTGGTTGAAGTCCTGATACTCCTCATAGACGGTGTACTCAGGGTGCCAGCGATAACCCAGATAGGTCATCATCTCAACCAACACAGCAGGTGATCCTGAGGCACCAATGGCCGTCGTGTGGCGCACGACCTGCCTCGTGGGTTCCATCTGAAAACACAGATGTTTTCACAGGAGTCAAATGACAATGTGGATAATGTTCAAATACAATTCTAAAGAATAACTAGGGCTTATCCAACTTTGGGGTGAATGCCGTAACGGGATCCTAGTGTCAGAGTTAGTAAATTCGTTTAACCCGAGTAGAAGAGAGTTCAGAGTCCCAGAGTAAAGGTCGAGGAGTAAAAGATCCTAGTATCACCCGATGGCGACGTGGGCCCATAAGGCACACAGCCAAGTTAGTAAAAGTTTTTGCAATGTCTAGACTCGACTTCGGCCAAGGAGTGTGGAAGGGGGGTTCCTACAGGCAGTCGGCTCTGATACCAACTTGTGACGCCCCCGATTTGACCGTACACTAATCATGCACGCAAGTGTGTACGATCAAGATCAAGGACTCACGGGAAGATATCACAACACAACTCTACAATTAAAATAAGTCATACAAGCATCATATTACAAGCCAGGGGCCTCGAGGGCTCGAATACAAGAGCTCGATCATAGACGAGTCAGCGGAAGCAACAATATCTGAGTACAGACATAAGTTAAACAAGTTTGCCTTAAGAAGGCTAGCACAAACTGGGGTACAGATCGAAAGAGGCGCAGGCCTCCTGCCTGGGATCCTCCTAACTACTCCTGGTCATCGTCAGCGGGCATCACGTAGTAGTAGGCACCTCCGGTGTAGTAGGGGTCGTCGTCGACTGTGGCGTCTGGCTCCTGGGCTCCAACATCTGGTTGCGTCAACCAGGTAGAAGGGATAAGGGGAAAAGAGGGAGAAAGCAACCGTGAGTACTCATCCAAAGTACTCGCAAGCAAGGAACTATACTACATATGTATGCATTGGTATCAAATGGAATAAGGGTATCATATGTGGACTGAACTGCAGAAAGCCGGAATAAGGGGGATAGCTAGTTCCTTCGAAGACTACGCTTCTGGCAGCCTCCGTCTTGCAGCATGTAGAAGAGAGTAGACTGAAGACCTCCAAGCCGCATCGCATAGCACAATCCTAACCGATGATCCTCCCCTCGTCGCCCTGTGAGAGAGCGACCACCGGTTGTATCTGGCACTTGGAAGGGTGTGTTTTATTAAGTATCCGGTTCTAGTTGTCATAAGGTCAAGATACAACTCCAAGTCGTCCTGTTACCGAAGATCACGGCTATTCGAATAGATTAACTTCCCTGCAGGGGTGCACCACATACCCCAACACGCTCGATCCCATTTGGCCGGACACACTTTCCTGGGTCATGCCCGGCCTCGGAAGATCAACACGTCGCAGCCCCACCTAGACCAACAGAGAGGTCAGCACGCCGGTCTAAACCTAAGCGCCCAGGGGTCTGGGCCCATCGCCCTTAGCACACCTGCACGTTGCGAACGCGGCCGAAAGCAGACCTAGCCTAGTGGCCTTCCAGTCCAATCCGGCGCGCGCCACTCAGTCGCTGACGTCACGAAGGCTTCGGCTGATACCACGACGCCGGGATACCCATAACTACTCCCGCGTAGATGGTTAGTGCGTATAGACCAAATGGCCAGACTTAGATCAAATACCCAGATCTCGTTAAGCGTGTTAAGTATCCGCGAACGCCGACCAGGGCCAGGCCCACCTCTCTCCTAGGTGGTCGGAACCTGCCCTGCCGCTCCGCCTCAAAACTCCACTCGCGGGTGCTCCTCAAGCCGACCCGTCTTTAGTCACCACATGTATCATGTATAAAGTATATAGTATATACCCGTGATCAACTCCCGAGTGATCACGGCCCGATAGTATAGCATGGCAGACGGACAAGGATGTAGGGCCACAGATGGAAATACTAGCATCCTATACTAAGCATTAGGATTGCAGGTAAAGGTAACAACAGTAGTAGCAAGGACAGGCTATGCATCAGGATAGGAATAACGAAAAGCAGTAACATGCTACACTACTCTAATGCAAGCAGTATAGAGAAGAGTAGGCGATATCTGGTGATCAAAGGGGGGGCTTGCCTGGTTGCTCTGGCAAGAGAGAGTGGTCGTCAACTCCGTAGTCGTACTGGGTAGCAGCGGCGTCGGTCCCGGTGTCTAGCGAGAGAAGAGGGGGAAGAAACAATAAATATTTAAGCAAACGGATGCATAGCGATGCATGACATGACAAGTATCGGTGCTAGGGGTGCCCTATCGCGGTATGAGGTGATACCGGTGAAGGGGGGAAACATCCGGGAAAGTATCCCCGGTGTTTCGCGTTTTCGGACAGATGAAACAGAGGGGGAAAGTTGTGTGTTCGCTATGCTAGGGATGCGTGGCGGATAAACGGGCTGCGTATTCAAATTCGTCTCGTCGTTCTGAGCAACTTTCATGTACAAAGTTTTTCCATCCGAGCTACGTTTTCTTTTATATTAATTTTAAAAGATTTAAATCATTTTTAGGATTTATTTATTTAATTTAATCAACATTATCCAGAATAGTGTCTGCTGACGTCATCATGACGTCAGCATGACGTCAGCAGTTGACCAGGTCAACCTGACAGGTGGGTCCCGTTCGTCATACTCTGTTTTAATTAACTAACAGTTAATTAGGTTAATTAGTGATTAGGTTAATCTAATTATAATTAATTAACTTAATTAATTCCTTAATTAATTAATTAATATTATTATATTTTTTTTAATTCTCTTTTTTTCCTTTTTTTAATTAAAACGTTCTGGGGCGGTGGGGCCCCCTGTCATAGGCACAGGGGGCCTTAACGGGTTTTGGGCGCTGGGGCGACAGCTGTCGCCCGAACGGGCGCTGGGCTAGCGGCAGGGAGGCGGCGACGGGCAGCAGTGGAGGCGAGGCGGTGCTAAGCAGCGGCGGTGGCGGCAGGTGCAGCGGCAGGAGCGGCCAGAAGGAGCGGCTGGCTCCGACGGCAAGCTTCGAGGGGCGGCGCGGGGTCAGCGGCGAGGTGACGCGGTGGCGCGGGGCGCGGCCACCATAGCGGGACGGCGAGGCCAGGGGCGGCAGGTGCGGGCGACCGCACGGGAGGGCACGGGCGAGCAAAGGCGGCCACGGCAGGGGAGCCGCACGGGGAAGCGGGGAGGGGCCGGGGGCGGGACGGCCCGGCGCGGGCGACGGTGACGCCGGAGTGCGTCGAGCGGCGACGGCCGAGGCGACGAGGGTGGCGGGCGACAAGGTCGGGGGGCGCGGCGCTGGAACGGCGGCCTCGACACGGGGCGAGGAGGAGGGAGCTGGGCGGCGGTGGCGATGGTGAACGGCGGCGGGGCGACGGGGATCGACGGCGGCGTCGGGCCGATGGGATCGGGGGGTTCGCCCCGATCCAGATCGGGGGAGGGAGCGAGGGGGCGAGCGGGGTGGGGCGAGTGGGGGGGAGTGGGGATCGGGTGGGTTAGGGTTTGGGGGGGGAATGGATAAGGGGAGGGGGGAAGGCCGGTTGGGCCCGCGCCCGAATGGGACGGCCAACTGGGCCAGTAGGCCGTGGGAGGGGGTTCCCTCCTTCTTCTCTTTTTTTTGTTAGTTTCTTTCTTTTATCTATTTTCCTTTTCTGTCTTTATTTAATTTAAAATACTTAGGCAGTTTATAAAATTGTGTTTATTACACCATATTGACCTATGTAAAATATGGCATCTCCCGAACATTTTTGTTTTAGATTTTGAAAAACTTTTATTGTTTGCTTTGATTTTGAAATTTGAATTCGAATGGGATTGAATCATCGCGAGGTTTACAACAGTAAGAGTGGTGACGAGGCATCATTAGCAGAGGTTACTGTAGCTTGATTATCCGGGCGTTACATTGACGTTGAAAGTCTTGAGCCATAGGCCGAAATGGGGGCGGATGCGAAGGAAGGCCTCGCACACGACGATAAACGCCGAGATGTTGAGGACGAAGTTCGGGGCCAGATCGTGGAAATCCAGGCCGTAGTGGAACATGAGCCCCCGCACAAATGGGTGGAGAGGGAAGCCTAGTCCGCGGAGGAAATGGGGGAGGAACACCACCCTCTCATGGGGCCTAGGGGTGGGGATGAGCTGCCCCTTTTCGGGGAGCCGGTACGCAATGTCGTTAGACAGGTATCCGGCCTTCCTCAGCTTTTTGATGTGTCCCTCCGTGACGGAGGAGACCATCCACTTGCCTCCCGCTCCGGACATGGCTGTAGGAGGTTGAGGTGGGGAGTGCGGACTTGGGCACTGGAGCTCGAGTGCGCAAGAATGGATATGCGAAGGAGGAAGGAGGCATAGGTGAAAAAGGTGGATCCTTATCCCCTTATATAGGACGCAACTACATGTCCCCACCAGCCTGGTAAAACTCGCTTATCTCCAAGCGCCGTAATCAATGGCGCGGTTGGGTTACCCATGCCCGTATTGATGAGAATCCTGGGATAAGGGGACACGATCTCTGCTTTGACAAGACGTGCCAAGGAAACCGCCTCGCATAAACGTGCTGAGGTGGGATAATGAAACGACTCGGATATAGGCTTGGCCGTGGTGTGTCACGCTACGGAATACGTCAGCAGATTAGATTGGTGTAAATATTATTCTCTCTATGGCAATATGTGGAAACTTATTTTACAAAGCCGGACACTATCTTTGTGTTCAAAATCTTCTATGAAGTACTTGGAGGAGGAACCCGCCTTGCAATGCCGAAGACAATCTGCGCGCCAGACTCGTCGTCGTTGAAGCCTGGTTCAGGGGCTACTGAGGGAGTCCTGGATTAGGGGGTGTTCGGATAGCCGGACTATACCTTCAGCCGGACTCCTGGACTATGAAGATACAAGATTAAAGACTCCGTCCCGTGTCCGGAAGGGACTTTCCTTGGCGTGGAAGGCAAGCTTCGCGATACGGATATGAAGATCTCCTACCATTGTAACCGACTTTGTGTAACCCTAACCCTATCCGGTGTCTATATAAACCGGAGGGTTTTAGTCCGTAGGACAACATACACATCAACGATCATACCATAGGCTAGCTTCTAGGGTTTAGCCTCTTCGATCTCGTGGTAGATATACTCTTGTACTAGCCATATCATCAATATTAATCAAGCAGGACGTAGGGTTTTACCTCCATCGAGAGGGCCCGAACCTGGGTAAAACTTAATGTCCCTTACCTCCTGTTACCATCCGGCATAGACGCACAGTTCGGGACCCCCTACCCGAGATCCGCCGGTTTTGACACCGACAAGCTCTGTAAAAAACAAAATTATAAATCTGCTCGAAAATAGTGCACTTACATTTTGACTATTTTTCAGTGGTTTTGTCTTTTTTGTACAAAGCTCCTCAAATATTATTTGACCACCAAACATTGCAACATAACATTTGTTGATGATCATTCCCACAAAGTTTCAGAATTTTTTGAAATGTTTTGCTATGTTTTCTTGCGTGGGTGCACCATGCGTGCACCGAGCTGGGGTGTAGAAAAATCACTCTCAAGAAGAACTGTTTTTCATATATTTATTGTGTTCATATAAGGAATATTATATTGTATACTACTATGTTACATTACATTCTTTCTTTTTGTAGATTGTATTGAACGGTTAGGACAAAACTTGGCAAAAAAATATTTTTCCAGTATGTCATATGTGATGTGAAATCATCATGTTATTTAAATTGTATACTAACATAGTAATTGTTCGTCAAAGTCTTGTTTTAATTAACAAAAGCAGTCCTAAATGGATGGAGTAGCACTTTGCAAATGCCTACAACTAGGCCTAAAATAAACTGTGAATTATTATTGCTGAAAGAGATAAATCGTTATACATAAGCTATAGAAACAAAACTATTCGAAAAATTGACCCCCACAACTAGAAAAGGTGCTCGGTGCATAGAAATGGCTCTCTAAGTGACATGTCAGCATTAACTATTGCAGGTTTAGAGATGCTTTGACAAATTTAGATGAATTGCAAGCATTTGTCTCTAGAATCCTGTTAGAGACTATCACTCCAAGAATAATTTACTTTCCAATGTGTTTCCTGCACCCTCCTTTTAGCAACATGACACCACCCTAATCGATGGCCGTCATCGTCTTCCTCCTCTCAGTTCAATCAGTGTTTTCTTGCTTCCTCGGGCCTTCTTTGGTTCATAGGGTAGAAATATTATAGGAATAGGAAATTTGTAGGAAATGAGATGGCATGCATATCAAATCCTATGAATAGGAATAGGAAAAGAGATGTCCTTTGGTTCATATCGTAGGAATTTTTCCATTGAGTCTAGGATAATGTTTATTTTTCTATGAATTGTGAAGGATGGGAAGAATTCCTACATAAAAATAGAAACCCATTCCTATAAACCAAAGGACTCTAAAGGAATTTTTCCTATAGAAATCCTATCCTATAGAATTCCTTCAAAAATTCTGCAAACGGAAGGAGGCCTCAACATACTAGAACTATTTGTAGCTCACTTCTCCAATCACGTATGGTAGCCAACACTGTCCGCCTCCTCCCTCACCTTCTATGACATTATCAAGGTTAAAGTAAGATGTATGTCTGACTGCAAGTCGGGGCTCAATTGAAGTCGCCAAAGATTTGGCTCACCGTTGTCGTTTAATTTATCTATGTGGAACTGATGAGAGCAGTGTCCCCGCCACGAACCATTTGTCAAATAAGTTACTAAAGCCGGAAGGCTTTGCCTTTTCTGATTTTTTTAAGCTTTTACTGTTCATTTATGTCAACATCAGTGCAAAGTAGTATAATAATATACTAAAATGGGAAGGTTTTTATCTTTTTTACTTTTTAAGCTTCTACTGTTTATTTACATCGACATCAGTGAACTATTGTAGTACCAATATCACACGTAAAAAACAAATGGATGGGAACAGTACCTTGCATGTGAACAGTATCACCAGTGAACGGTACCGCGTTTGAACCGTGGTTCTGAATAACCTGATTTTCCCTTATTTTTTAGCTCCAGAGAAGAAAATATGCACGTTGTTAAAAAACAGGATTTTTCTACACATCATTTCTCTTCTCCTCGCGTCCTTATATAAAGGGTTAAGATTTTTTTTACACATCATTTCTCTCCTCCACCATCGCGTACTTATATAGAGGGGTAAGATTTAGTTTTTTTACACACTATTCCTCTCCACCGGCGTACCAACGCAGAGCCATCTCAACCATCTCTGATACTTTTTGATGATGGTGCTACCGAGGCACAAAACAGTAGGCTGTAACAGTATATTTGCATGAACAGTAATTTGTGGGGAAATAAGTTCTTCACCGGTTACTGCCCATTTTTACACCACGACAATGATAAAAAAAACTTTCTGTTTTCAAACATCAACATATACACTTGCAAAGTAAGCGTGGTAAAGACTATATTTGATATTTTTATTGAAGTAAAAGATATAAAACATGATTACTACAGTAGCTTAATCATGTGAACGCACAAAAATAGTAATAGTGTTGGGTTGTCTCCCAACAAGTGTTTTTCTTTAATGCCTTTTTATCTAGGCATGATGGTTTTAATGATGCTCACGTAAAAATAAAGAATTGAAACACAACGAGAGCATCATGAAGCATACGTTTCTCTCTCATAATAATTTTCAGTAGCATCAATGAATTCAACAATATAACTATCACATAAAGCATTCTTTTCATGATCCACATGCATAATATTTTATTACTCTCCACATAAGCAAATTTATTCTCATGAATAGTAGTGAGAGCAAACTCAACAAAATAACTATCATGTGATACTTGACTGGAATAATCAATTTGAAAATTGAAATCATGATGAGAAGTTTCATGATTATCATTATTCTTTATAGTATACATGTTATCACAATAATCATCATAGGTAGCAACTTTTTATAATAGCCAATTGAAACCTCTTCCAAAATAGTGGATTCATCACTAAATAAAGTTATGACCTCTCCAAATCCACTTTCATAATTATTAGAATACGATTCAACACCCTCCAAAATAGTGGGATAATCATTATCTAGAGTTGACACTCTTCCAAACCCACTTTCATCATTATAATCATCATAAATAGAAGGCATGCAATCATTATAACAAATTTGCACATCAAATCTTGGGGGACTAAAAATATCATCTTCATCAAACATAGCATCTCCAAGCTTATAGCTTTGCATATCATTAGCATCATGGACATTCAAAGAATTCATACTAACAACATTACAATCATGCTCATCATTTGAAGATTTTATGCCAAACATTTTATTAAATTCTTCTTCTATCAATTGAGCACAATTTTTCTTTCCATCATTTTCAAGAAAGACATGATAAAGACGAATAATATGAGGCAACCTAAATTCCATTTTTTGTAGTTTTTTATAAACCAAACTAGTGATCAAACAAGAAACTATAAGATTTAATTGCAAGATCTAAAGATATACCTTCAAGCACTCACCTCCCCAGCAACGGCATCAGAAAAGAGCTTGATGTCTACTACACAACTTGTTCTTGTAGACTCTTGTTGGGCCTCCATGCGCAGAGTTTTGTAGGACAGTAGCAAATTTCTTTCAAGTGGATGACCTAAGGTTTATCAATCTGTGGGAGGCGTAGGATGAAGATGGTCTCTCTCAAACAACCCTGCAACCCAATAATAAAGATTCTCTTGTGTCCCCATCACCAAATACAATGGTAAGTTGTATTGGTGGACTAGTTCGGCGAAGAGATGGTGATGCAAGTGTAGTAATGATAGTAGATATTGATTTTTGTAATAGGAACAGTAAAACCCAGCAAGGTAGAAAGTAACAAAAGTGAGCACAGACGGTATTGCAATGCTTGAAAATGAGGCCTAGGGTTCGTACTTTCACTAGTGCAATCTCTCAACAATGCTAATATAATTGTATCAGATAACCTCCCCTCAACGTGCGATAAAGAATCACTCTAAAGTTTTTATCTAGCAGAGAACATAAGACGAAATTGTTTGTTGGGTATGAAACCACCTCAAAGTTATCCTTTCCGATCGATCGATCGAGCTATTCCTATAAGCTTCACAAACAGCCCAAGAGTTCGTACTAAAATAACACCATATGATACACATCAACCAACTCTAATGTCACCTAGATACTCCAATGTCACCACGAGTATCTGTGAGTTGATTATACGATATGCATCAAACTTCAGATTCATAATACTCAATCCAATAGAAAGAACTTCAAAGAGTGCCCCAAGATTCCTACCGGGGAAACAAAGACGAAAATGTGCATCAACCCCTATGCATAGATTACCCCAATGTCACTTCGGGAATCCACGAGTTGAGTGCGAAGACATACATGAAGTGCTCTCAAATCTATAAAATTATTCAATCCGATAATAATGAAATCTCAAAGGTAAAACTCAATTCATCGCAACAAGATAGAGAGGGGAAACACCATATGATGGAACTATATTAACAAAGCTTGTGATACATCAAGGTCGTGCCAAATCAAGAACACTATATATAGAGAGAGAGAGAGAGATCAAACACATAGCTACTAGTACAGACCCTCAGTCCCGAGGGTGGACTACTCCCTCCTCATCATGGTGGCCATCAGGATGATGAAGATGGCCTCCGGTGATGATTTCCCACTCTGGCAGGATGCCGGAATGGGCTCCCGATTGAGTTCTCGTTGATACAGAGGTTTGTGGCAGCGGAACTTCTGATCTATGGTTATTTCTAGGGGTTTCTGTATTTATAGAATTTTTTGCCGTCGGTCTCACGTTGAGATGGGCTTCGAGGGGCCTACTACCCACCAGGGCGCGCCAGAGGGGGTGGTGTGCCCTGGTGCCTAGTGGGCAGCAGCCCCCCCCCTCCAGTGGGTCATTGCTTGAATATTTCTCTTTTATTCCAAAAAAATTCTCCATAAAGTTTTGTCTAATTCTGAGAACTTTTATGTCTGCATAAAGTCAGTCCGGGTTAGTTCCATTCAAATCATACCAAAACCACATAGAATTGTTGTAAACATGACATGAGTACTTCACAAATTATAGATAGGTTGGAGACGTATCACGGTGTAACACCTATTCTCACCACTTTAATCTCTACTTGAACATGGTGCTTAATGCTATATATTATTATCCAATGATGTGTGGCAATCCTTTGATGTTTGAGTAGATCTGTTTTCTATTATGGGGTTATTGATGATCGTGCTTGGTTTGAGTTGTATGTTTTATTTTGGTGTTGTCCTATGGTGCCCTCCGTGTCGCGCAAGCATGTGGGAATACCGCTGTAGGGTGTTGCGATACATTCATAATTCGCTTATAGTGGGTTGCATGAGTGACGGAAACACAAACCCGAGTAAGGGGGTTGTTGCGTATGGGAGTAAAGAGGACTTGTTACTTAATGCTATGGTTGGGTTTTACGATAATGATATTTAGTAGTTGCGGACGCTTGCTAGAGTTCCAATCATACGTGCATACGATCCAAGTACGGAAAGTATGTTAGCTCATGCCTCTCCCTCATATAAAATTGCAACAATGATTACCGGTCTAGTTATCAATTGCCTAGGGACAAATCCTTCTCTTGTGTTACAAAAATATTTCTACTAAACAACTGAATTTTATTATCTTGCAAATTACTCCTAGCTTTATTCTCACAAAGTACTTCTAGTTTGTTTCCCACAAATTAGTTTCATTCTTGTTCTAGGAAAAGTGAACGTTAAGTGTGCATAGAGTTGTATCGGTGGTCGATATAAATTCTACCTTTAGCTCCTTGTTGGGTTCGACACTCTTAATTATAGAGAAAGATTACAATTAATCCCCTA
This sequence comes from Triticum urartu, assembly GCF_056163025.1. Lineage (NCBI taxonomy): Eukaryota > Viridiplantae > Streptophyta > Magnoliopsida > Poales > Poaceae > Triticum > Triticum urartu. Next base: position 521,192,633 of record NC_141878.1, read on the forward strand.
TACTTGTGGGTTATCACTGGACATCATAAATCTTTAGTTCCTACTACTCTATTTTGAGACTATGTCGGGTCTAAAGATTAACTTTGATAAGAGGGAGGTCCTCGTCCTAGGATTCCCAATGGAGGAACAACAACGGATTGCGGATAACCTCAATTTCAGTCCAGCCTCATTCCCCATTACTTATCTGGGAATCCCGATGGTTGACTCAAAGATCCTGATGAGTGCTTTCGACCCAGTGGTGGGACGAGTGGCATCTCTGGCTAAGCCCTAGCGTGGATGGTTCACCTCCAAGGGGAGCAAAATGGTCCTTATTAGGGCTAACCTAGCAAGCCTCACCATGTGTATGATGGGGTTGTATATCCTATCGGAGAGCGTCCATAGCTCCTTTGATAAGGAGATTGCTAGGTTCTTCTGGCAGGCTGCCAATGGGCGCCAGAAATATCACATGGTCAAGTGGGCAGACATTTGTATGCCCAAGGGTGGTCTGGGCATTTGATACGTCTCCAACGTATCAACTTTTCCAAACACTTTTGACCTTGTTTTGGACTCTAACTTGCATGATTTGAATGGAACTAACCCGGACTGACGCTGTTTTTAGCAGAATTGCCATGGTGTTATTTTTTGTGCAGAAATAAAAGTTCTCGGAATGACCTGAAAATTCACGGAGACACGTTTTGGAATTTATAAAAAAATACTGGTGAAAGAATCAGCATCAGGGGGCCCAAACCCTGTCCACGAGGGTGCAGGGCACGCCCCCCTGCCTCGTGGGCCCCCTGAGGATCCACCGACATCAACTCCAACTCTATATATTCACGTTCGGGGAGAGAAAAATCAGAGAGAATGATATATCACGTTTTATGATATGGAGCCGCCGCCAAGCCCTAATCTCTCTCGGGAGCGCTGATCTGGAGTCCGTTCGGGTCTCCGGAGAGGGGAATCCGTCGCCATCGTCATCGTCAACCTTCTCCATCACCAATTTCATGATGCTCACCGTTGTGCGTGAGTAATTCCATCGTAGGCTTGCTGGACGGTGATGGGTTGGATGAGATTTATCATGTAATCGAGTTAGTTTTGTTAGGGTTTGATCCCTAGTATCCATTATGTTCTAAGATTGATGTTGTTATGACTTCGCTATGCTTAATGCTTGTCACTAGGGCCCGAGTGCCATAATTTCAGATCTGAACCTATTATGTTTTCATGAATATATGTGAATTCTTGATCCTATCTTGCAAGTCAATAGTCACCTACTATGTGTTATGATCTGGCAACCCCGAAGTGACAATAATCGGGACCACTCCTGGTGATGACCGTAGTTTGAGGAGTTCATGTATTCACTAAGTGTTAATGCTTTGGTCCGGTACTCTATTAAAAGGAGGCCTTAATATCCCTTAGTTTCCAATAGGACCCCGCTGCCATGGGAGGGTAGGACAAAAGATGTCATGCAAGTTCTTTTCCATAAGCCGTATGACTATATTCAGAATACATGCCTACATTACATTGATGAACTGGACCTAGTTCTGTGTCACCCTATGTTATAACTGTTGCATGAGGAATTGCATCCGACATAATTATCCATCATTGATCCATTGCCTACGAGCTTTTCACATATTGATCTTTGCTTAGTTACTTTTCCATTGCCACTGTTACGATTGCTACAAAAACTGCTACTGTTACTTCTGCCATCGTTACCGTTACTTCCATACTACTTTGCTACTAAATAATTTGCTGCATATATTAAGTCTTTCAGGTGTGGTTGAATTGACAACTCAACTGCTAATACTTGAGAATATTCTTTGGTTCCCCTTGTGTTGAATCAATAAATTTGGGTTGAATACTCTACCCTCGAAAACTGTTGTGATACCCTATACTTGTGGGTTATCAAGATTATTTTCTGGCGCCGTTGTCGGGGACCATAGCTCTATTCTTTGAGTCACTTGGGATTTAAATCTGTTGATCACTATGAGGAACTTGAAAGATGAAAGAACCAAGATTTTTTCCTCGACTACGAGGGGAGGTAAGGAACTGCCATCTAGCTCTGCAATTGATTCTCCTTCTGTTTTGAGTAAACTTGCGACACCTACTCCTGCTATTGATTCTGATATGTCGCATGTTATTGATGATGCCACTTTTGCTATGCATGATGCTTATGATGAAACTACTTCTATGCTTGATAATACTGTGCCATTAGGTGAATTTCTTGATGAACAACTTGCTAGGGTTAGAGAAAATGAAATTATTGAAATAGATAATATTGATGAAAGTGATGATGAAGATTCTCCCCCTAGATATGAATTGCCTGATGTGCCTGAGGGTTATGTTATGGATGAAGAAACTGCTAGAGACCTTTTTGCTTGCAAAGATAGATATGATCTTAAGAAACTTTTAGCTAAGCTGAAAGAAAAGTCTTTAAATGCTAGAATGAAATATGACCCTTCTTTTTCTACCTCACCTATCTGTATCTCTGATAAGGATTATGATTTCTCTATCGATCCTGAGTTAATTACTTTGGTTGAATCTGATCCTTTTTATGGCTATGAATCTGAAACTGTTGTGGCACATCTTACTAAATTGAATGATATAGCCACCCTATTCACTCATGAGGAAAAAATTCGTTACTACTATATCCTTAAGTTATTTCCGTTCTCATTAAAGGGTGATGCTAAAACATGATTTAATTCTCTTGCTCCTGGTTGTGTGCGTAGTCCCCAGGATATGATTTACTACTTCTCTGCTAAATATTTCCCCGCTCATAAGAAACAAGTTGCCTTAAGGGAAATATATAATTTTGTGCAAATTTAAGAAGAGAGTCTCCCACAAGCTTGGGGGAGGCTTCTCCGATTACTTAATGCTTTGCCTGATCATCCTCTCAATAAAAATGAAATACTTGATATCTTTTATAATGGACTAACCGATACTTCTAGAGACCACGTGGATAGTTGTGTTGGTTGTGTTTTCAGGGAATGAACTGTTGAGCAAGCTGAATTGCTATTGAATAATATATTGAGTAATGATAATGATTGGACACTTCCTGAACCAACTCCTAAGCCAACTCTGAAGAAAATAGGTATTCTATTTCTCAGTCCTGAAGATATGTAAGAGGCAAAGAAATCTATGAAAGAAAAGGGTATTAAAGCTGAAGATGTTAAGAATTTACCACCTATTGAAGAGATACATGGTCTTGATAACCCGACACAGGTAGTAAAGGTAAATTCTCTCTATAGATTTGATGAAGGTGATATTCCTCGTAATAAGTCTGCTAGCCAATGCTTGGATGAGTTCGATAATTTTATTGTTAAACAAGAAATCTTCAATGCTTATGTTGGTAGACAATTGAAACATAATGCTTATATGATTGAATACTTGATTGATTATATGTCTAGAGTTAAAGGTGACCTTAAACTTATTAGTAACATGCTTCTATGGTTACCACTCAAGTAGAACAAGTGCTTAAAGCACAAGTTGATTTGCTCAATGAATGAAATAATAAGAAAAATGATAATGTTGTTAGAGTTGTGACTAGAGGGGGTAAAATGACTCAGGAACCTCTGTATCCTGAGGGCCACCCTAAGAGAGTTGAGCAAGATTCTCAAAGAACTAATATTGATGCACCTAGTCCTTCTAAGAAGAAGAAAAGGAAAAATGATAGGACTTTGCATGCCTCTAGTGAACCTGTTGTTGACACACCTGAGAATCCAATGATATTTCTATTTCTGATGCTAAAACACAATCTGGTAATGAACATGAACCTAGTAATAATGTTAATGATGATGTTCATGTTGATGCTCAACCTAGCAATAGCAATGATGTAGAGATTGAACCTGCTGTTGATCTTGATAACCCACAATCAAAGAGTCAATGTTATGATAAGAGAGACTTCGTTGCTAGGAAGCACGATAAAGAAAGAGAACCATGGGTTCAGAAACCCATGCATTTTCCTCATAAACCATCCAAGAAAAAGGATGATGAGGATTTTGAGCGCTTTGCTGAAATGATTAGACCTATCTTTTTGCGTATGCGTTTGACTGATATGCTTGAAATGAATCCTTATGCTAAGTATATGAAAGATATTGTTACAAATAAAATAAAGATACCGGAAATTGAAATTTCCACCATGCTTGCTAATTATACTTTTAAAGGTGGGATACCTAAGAAACTAAGAGATCTAGGAGTACCAACTATACCATGCTCCATTAAAAGAAACTATGTTAAAACTGCTTTATGTGATCTTGGAACCAGTGTTAGTGTTATGCCTCTCTCTTTATATCGTAGAATTGATTTGAATAAGTTGACGCCTACTGAAATATCTTTGCAAATGGCCGATAAATCAACTGCTATACCTGTCGGTATTTGTGAGGATGTGCCTGTTGTGGTTGCAAACTTTACTATTTTAACGAACTTTGTTATTCTTGATATTCCCGAGGAAGATAGTATGTCTATTATCCTTGGTAGACCCTTTTTGAATACTGCAGGGGCTATTATTGATTGCAACAAAGGCAATGTCACTTTTCATGTTAATGGTAATGAGAAAACGGTACACTTTCCGAGGAAACAGCCTCAAGTCCACAGTATCAATTCTATTTGAAAAATTTCAACGATTACTATTGGAGGTTTTGAATTCCCTCTTCCTACTGTCAAGAAGAAATATGATATTCTTATTGTTGGGGACATGCATATCCCCGTTGAGGTAACCTAGTGTTATTCGAAAATTCTCCGGTTTCATGTTATTCGGAAAGAGTTTGTTAACAAGACTTGATCAACCTTGTTAGTGGATTCCTTTTGATGAGCATGAGATGGATGAAGTTAGAAGGCACAACTCTCTGTACCCTCCTTTTACTTTCTGTAATTTAGATTAAATAAAGCAAAAATAATAATTTCTCTCTGTTTTCTGAATTATCCTTGCAATAAAAATACCCCAAAAATAAAAGTTCTCCAAATGTCCTAAAAATGATATATGAATTTTTGTAGAATATTTTAGAATTATTGGCACTCAGAACACACCAAGGGGACCCACCATCTGGCCACGAGGGTCCAGGGCACGCCCCCTACCTCGTGGACCCCATGTGGACCCCCTCCACTTATTCCAGTACCCACTCACTTCGTCTTCCTCCAGAAAAAATCCTCCCATAGCTCAAACCCGTGTTCTAGCTCATCTTGCTACCATTTTAGATCTCCTTGCTCAAAGCTCCATTCACAAAACTGTTTGGGGAGATTGTTCTTCGGTATGTGACTCCTCCAATGGTCCAATTAGTTTTTGTTCTAGTGCTTTATTTATTGAAATTTTTTGCTGCTAAGGTGACCCTGTTCTTGGGCTTATATGTCAAATTTATATGGTCCCAAGTAGTTCTAATGCATGATATAGTCTCTAGGCACTTGGGGGAGTAGTTGCTATCAATTTTGTTGAGTTTTGTTCACTTTTATTTTGAGTCACTAAAAATTTCAGAAATTTTTCAGAGGAAGAAAAATGTTTAGGAAAATGTACCAAGGTGGTTCCTCAAGGAAGCAAGGACCGAGGCTCGCGATACGTGAGCCGGACGATGAACCACCGAGGGAAGCCCAAGTGCGGCCTTGTGAATGGTCGTCAGAGGAGTTTATGGTCCAAGCAGGTATCAAGGACGAATTTGACGCATATGTGCGTAATGCTAATCTTGAGGACTTCGTGTCAGATAAGTGCCTGCAATACCGCTACCTAACTGATTCCTTTGTGAGAAGGTTTAAATTTACATCCTCGCGCAATTCTCACACTATTTTATTTGATCTTTATGATAAATCATATACCATGGACCTAGAAGATTTTAATACTGCTTGTAAACTCCCGTAGTGGGGAAATGTTAGTGAACCTTGCAACTTTCTTGCTAGTATTATTGTGGGGGGGGGGGTCTAGAGAAATCACACAAGCTATCATAGGGAGCATTCATTTCCCTTCCATACATTATTTTGCTCTCTTTATAGGTAGATGCATTAACGGTAAAGATGAGGCTTATCACATGTGTGTTCCAGATCTTTATGTCCTCGAGAGTGCGGTATTAGGTGATAAACAATATAACTTGGGGGCTATTGTTGCACGAAGGTTGCATCTTAACGGTACAAGTGGAGATTTGTTTGGTGGAATTTATGCAACTCGTGTAACTAATTATCTTGATGTACCTATACATGAAAATGATGTGGAATTGCCTCCTGCTTATCTAGAATATAGTGCCATAGTTCTCCATCAGTTTGTTGAGAGGAATGAATAGTTCCTCTAGTACCGACTAATCTTTAACAGACGGCGCACTGTCCATGTTGCCCTCCCTGCTCCTACTTTCTTTGACTTTCAGGAAAAAAAAAAGAGATATGTTATAACCACGGAGGAAGCAAACGAATATGAGAGGAGGACGGAGGCAGCTCGCCTCCAAGCTGTAGCTCGTGAGGCAGTAGCTTCTGCATCTCAGTACGACCCCAGCAACAACTTTGGATATCCGCCAGGCCAGCAGTGGCCATAGACCAACTTAGGCGAAAAGCCTAAACTTGGGGGAGTATGTATTTCTCACCGATATTACATTCATGTTCACACACTCATTCTAGTTGTCGGTGCTCATACTTTTTCATTGTACTATCCATGCTAGTTTATTTTCTTTTCTAAGCCTTCTTCTTGTGTGTTTGAAAAACCTTAAGAAAAACCAAAAAAATTAGTTGTGGCTTTTAGCTAGTTTACTTTCCATGCCTGTATTAGTAGTAATTAAAAGAAAACTCAAAAAGATTTCTCATTCTTCTTTTGCTTGTTGGGAGCTTTCCCGTGTAAATAGTTTTATTTCTTTTCTTTGGGGGTCAAGAGGAGAAGACCACGATAAAAATGTTGAGTGGCTCTCATATGCATTATTGTTGATCTAATCAAGAGCCCATATTACCTTGTCTTCTCCCTTGTATTAAATGCTTGCAGATTCCAGCTTAGTCCAATGCACGTGCACTATTATTATTATCCACACCATTCGGTCGTGCAAGTGAAAGGCAATAATGACAATATATGATGAACCGATTGAGATGAGAGAAGCTGGTATGAACTCGACCTATCTTGTTTTTGTAAATATGATTAGTTCATCGTTCCTGATTCAGCTTATTATGAATGAAACATGTTTGCAATGACGGTTAGAGATTATAGTTGCTCATGCCATGCTTAATTAGCTAGGAGTTTATAATGGTTTACCTTGCGTGCCAATATGCTATTAAAATAGTTGTGATGTGGTATGATAGGGTGGTATCCTCCTTTGAACAATTCGAGTGGCTTGACTTGGCACATGTTCGCATGTAGTTGAAACAAAATCAACATAGCCTCCATGATATTTATGTTCATGGTGAATTATATCCTACTCATGCTTGCACTCAGTGTTGATTAATTTTAATGTTGTTGTCGCTCTCTAGTTGGTCGCTTCCCAATCTCTTTCTAGCCTTCACTTGTACTAAGTGGGAATACTACTTGTGCATTGATACGTCTCCAACGTATCTATAATTTTTGATTGTTCCATACTATTATATTATCTGTTTTGGATGTTAATGGGCTTATTTATACACTTTTATATTATTTTTGGGACTAACCTACTAACCCAAGGCCCAGTGCAAATTGTTTTTTTTCTATTTCAGTGTTTCACGGAAAAGGAATATCAAACGGAATAAAACCTTCGGGAGAGTTATTTTTGGAACAAACATGATCCAGGGAACTCGGAGTGGACGTCAAGCAACCAACGAGGAGGCCACGAGGCAGGGGGCGCGCCTACCCCCCTGGGCACGCCCTCCCCCCTCGTGGGCCTCTCATGGCTCCACCGACCTACTTCTTCCTCCTATATATATTCATATACCCCAAAAACATCCAGGAGCACCACGAAACCCTATTTCCACCGCTGCAACCTTCTGTACCCAAGAGATCCCATCTTGGGGTCTTTTCCGGAGCTCCGCCGGACGGGGAATCGATCACGGAGGGCCTCTACATCAACTCCATGGCCCCTCCGATAATGTGTGAGTAGTTTACTTCAGACCTTCGGGTTCATAGTTATTAGATAGATGGCTTCTTCTCTCTCTTTGGATCTCAATACAATGTTCTCCTCGATCTTCTTGGAGATCTATTTGATGTAACTCTTTTTGCGGTGTGTTTGTCGAGATACGGTGAATTGTGGGTTTATGATCAAGTTTATCTATGAACAATATTTGATTCTTCTCTGAAATCTTTTATGTATGATTGGTTATCTTTGCAAGTCTCTTCGAATTATCAGTTTGGTTTGGCCTGCTAGATTGATCTTTCTTGCAATGGGAGAAGTGCTTAGCTTTGGGTTCAATCTTGCGGTGTCCTTTCCCAGTGACAGCAGGGGCAGCAAGGCACACATTGTATTGTTGCCATCGAGGATAAAAAGATGGGGTTTATATCATATTGCTTGAGTTTATCCCTCTACATCATGTCATCTTGCCTAATGTGTTACTCTATTCTTATGAACTTAATACTCTAGATGCATGCTGGATAGCGGTCGATGTGTGGAGTAATAGTAGTAGATGCAGAATCGTTTCGGTCTACTTGTCTCGGACGTGATGCCTATATACATGATCATGCCTAGATATTCTCATAATTATGCACTTTTCTATCAATTTCTCGACAGTAATTTGTTCACCCACCGTAATACTTATGCTATCTTGAGAGAAGCCACTAGTGAAACCTATGGCCCCCGGGTCTATTCTCCATTATATTAATCTCCCGTCAACAATCTATTTCTATTACCGTTTATTTTGCAATCTTTACTTTCAATATATATCATAAAAATACCAAAAATATTTATCTTATTATTATTATCTCTATTAGATCTCACTGTCGTAAGTGGCCCTGAAGGGATTGACAGCCCCTTTATCGCGTTGGTTGCGAGTATCTAATTTGTTTGTGTAGGTACGAGGGACTTGCGTGTAGTCTCCTACCGGATTGATACCTTGATTCTCAAAAACTGAGGGAAATACTTACGCTACTTTGTTGCATCACCCTTTCCTCTTCAAGGGAAAACCAACGTAGTGCTCAAGAGGTAGCAAGAAGGATTTCTCGCGCCGTTGACGGGGAGGTTGCACCAAGTCAAGTCAAGATTTGATCACCCGTCAACAGGCCATTTATGGCACCGTTGCCGAGGAGATCTACGCACAAGTCAAACAAACCAAGTACCAATCACAAACTCTTGTCCCTCGCATTACATTATTTGCCATTTGCCTCTCCTTTCCTCTCCCCCACTTCACCCTTGCTGTTTTATTTGCCCTCTTTTTCTGTCCCCTTCTCTTTTTCGTTTGCCTCTTTTTGTTTGCCTCTTGCTTGCTTGTGTGTTTGATTGTTTGTCACGATGGCTCAAGATAATACTAAATCGTGTGACTTTTCCAATGCCAACAATAATGATTTTATTAGCACTCTGATTGCTCCTCTTACCGATGCTGAATCTTGTGAAATTAATGCTGCTTTGATGAATCTTATCATGAAAGATCCGTTTTCTCGCCTTCCTAGTGAAGATGCCGCTACCCATCTAAACAACTTTGTTGATTTGTGTGATATGCAAAAGAAGAAAGATGTGGATAATGATATTGTTAAATTGAAGCTATTTCCGTTTTCTCTTAGAGATCGTGCTAAAACTTGGTTTTCGTCTTTGCCTAAAAATAGTATCGATAAATGGAATAAGTGCAAAGATGCTTTTATCTCTAAGTATTTTCCTCCCGCTAAGATCATCTCTCTTAGAAACGATATTATGACTTTTAATCAAGTTGATCATGAACATGTTGCACAAGCATGGGAGAGAATGAAATTAATGATACATAATTGCCCTACTCATGGTTTGAATCTTTGGATGATTATACAAAAAAATTATGCCTGATTGAATTTTGCTTCTAGAAATCTTTTAGATTCGGCCGCAGGAGGCACTTTTATGGAAATCACCTTAGTAGAAGCTACTAAACTCCTAGATAATATTATGGTTAATTATTCTCAATGGCACACTGAAAGATCTACTAGTAAAAAGGTGCATGCTATAGAAGAAATCAATGTTTTGAGTGGAAAGATGGATGAACTTATGAAATTGTTTGCTAATAAGAGTATTTCTTCTGATCCTAATGATATGCCTTTGTCTACCTTGATTGAGAATAATAATGAATCTATGGATGTGAATTTTGTTGGTAGGAACAATTTCGGTAATAACGCGTATAGAGGTAATTTTAATCCTAGGCCGTTTCCTAGTAATTCCTCTAATAATTATGGTAATTCCGACAACAATTCTTATGGAAATTATAATAAGATGCCCTCTGATTTTGAATCTAATATATTAAAGAATTTATTAGTTCGCAAAAGAGTTTCAATGCTTTGATTGAAGAAAAACTGTCTAAGATTGATGAGTTGGCTAGGAACGTGGATAGAATTTCTCTTGATGTTGATTCTTTCAAACTTAGATCTATTCTACCTAATCATGATATCAATGAGTCTCTCAAAGCTATGAGAATTTCCATTGATGAGTGCAAAGAAAGAACCGCTAGGATGCGTGCTAAAAACGATTGCTTTGTGAAAGCGTGTGCTTCTAGTTTTGATGATAATAAGGATGAAGATCCAAAAGTGATTGCCGTGTCCCCTATTAAATCTTTGTTTTGCAATATGAATCTTGATAATGATGGGACTAGAGATGAGTCAACTTTAGTTAAAAGGCGTCCCAATGATTCCGAATTTTTAGATCTTGATGCAAAAATTGGTAAAAGTGGGATTGATGAGGTAAAAACTTTACATAGCAATGGACCCACTATTTTGGATTGCAAGGAATTTAATTATGATAATTATTCTTTAGTAGATTGTATTTCCTTGTTGCAATATGTGCTAAATTCTCCGCATGCTTATAATCAAAATAAAGCTTTTACTAAACATATCGTTGATGCTTTAATGCAATCTTATGAAGAAAAGCTTGAATTAGAAGTTTCTATTCCTAGAAAACTTCATGATGAGTGGGAACCTACTATTAAAATTAAAATTAAAGATCATAAATGCTATGCTTTATGTGATTTGGGTGCTAGCGTTTCCACGATTCCAAAAACTTTGTGTGATGTGTTAGGTTTCCGTGAATTTGATGATTGTTCTTTAAATTTGCACCTCGCGGATTCCACTATTAAGAAACCTATGGGAAGAATTAACGATGTTCTTATTGTTGCAAATAGTAATTATGTGCCTGTAGATTTCATTGTTCTTGACATTGATTGCAATCCTACATGTCCCATTATTCTTGGTACACCTTTCCTTAGAACGATTGGTACAATTATTGATATGAAGGAAGGGAATATTAGATTCCAATTTCTGTTAAGTAAAGGCATGGAACACTTTCCTAGAAATAAAATAAAATTACCTTATGAATCTATTATGAGAGCCACTTATGGATTGCATACCAAAGATGATAATACCTAGATCTATTCTTGCTTTTATGCCTAGTTAGGGGCGTTAAACTATAGCACTTGTTGGGAGGCAACCCAATTTTTTTTTGTTCCTTGCTTTTTGGTTATGTTTAGTAATAAATAATTCATCTAGACTCCTTTTAGATGTGGTTTTATGCTTTTAATTAGTGTTTGTGCCAAGTAGAACCTTTGGGAAGACTTGGGGAAAGTCTTTGCGATCCTGCTGTAAAAAACAGAAACTTTAGCGCTCACGAGATTTGCTGCCATATTTTACTGGAGAGTGCGATTAGGTTGATTCTTTTTGAAGATGATTAATAGATAAATTACTCACGTCCAGAAATTTATTTTACAATTTTTGGGGTTACATAAGTATTCAAAACCTATAGATTACTACAGATGGTTCTGTTTTTGATAGATTCTGTTTTTCGTGTGTTGTTTGCTTATTTTGATGAATCTATGGCTAGTATCGGAGGTTATGAACCATAGAGAAGTTGGAATACAGTAGGTTTAACACCAATATAAATAAAGAATGAGTTCATTACAGTACCTTAACTGGTGGTTTGTTTTCTTTTACTTACAGAGCTCATGAGATTTTCTGTTTAAGTTTTGTGTTGTGAAGTTTTCAAGTTTTGGGTAAAGATTTGATGGATTATGGAACAAGGAGTGGCAAGAGCCTAACATTGGGGATGCCCATGGCACCCCAAGGTAAAATTTAAGGACAACCAAAATCCTAAGCTTGGGGATGCCCCGGAAAGCATCCCCTCTTTCGTCTTCTTCTATCGGTAACTTTACTTGAGGCTATATTTTTATTCACCACATGATATGTGTTTTGCTTTGAGCGTCTTGTATGATTTGAGGCTTTGATTTTTAGTTTACCACAATCATCCTTGATGTACACACCTTTTGGGAGAGACACACATGAATTGAAATTTATTAGAATACTCTATGTGCTTCACTTATATCTTTTCAGCTAGATAATCTTGCTCTAGTGCTTCACTTATATCTTTTAGAGCATGGTGGTGGTTTTATTTTATAAAAATTATTGATCCTCATGCTTAACTTATATTATTTTGACAGTCCTTTAGAACAGCATGGTAATTTGCTTTGGTTATGAAATTAGTCCTAATATGATAGGCATCCAAGATGGGTGGTGCATTGAATACTATGAGAAGTGCATTGAATATGATAGTCCTAATATGATAGGCATCTAATATGATAGAAAGTGCATTGAATACTATGAGAAGTTTGATACTTGATAATTGATTTGAGATATAAAGGTGGTGATATCAGAGTGTGCTAGTTGAGTAATTGTGAATTTGAGAAATACTTGTGTTGAAGATTGCAAGTCCTGTAGCATGCACGTATGGTAACCGTTGTGTAAAAAATTTGAAACATGAGGTGTTCTTTGATTGTCTTCCTTATGAGTGGCAGTCGGGGACGAGCGATGATCTTTTCCTACCAATCTACCTCCCTAGGAGTATGCGCATAGTGCTTGGTTTTTTATGACTTGTAGATTTTTCCAATAAGTATGTGAGTTCTTTATGACTAATGTTGAGTCCATGGATTATACGCACTCTCACCCTTCCATCATTGCTAGCCTCTTCTGTACCGTGCATTGCCCTTTCTCACCTTGAGAGTTGGTGCAAACTTTGTCGGTGCATACAAATCCCGTGATATGATACACTCTATCACACATAAACCTCCTTATATCTTCCTCAAAACAGTCACCATACCTACCTTTTATGGCATTTCCATAGCCATTCCGAGATATATTGCCATGCAGCTTTCCGCCGTTTCATTTATGTCACGCTTCATCATTGTCATATTGCTTTGCACGATCATGCAGTTGACATCGTATTTGTGGCAAAGCCACCACGCATAATTTATCATACATGTCACTCTTGATTCATTGCCCTTCCTGGTACACCGCCGGAGGCATTCATATACAGTCATATTTTGTTCTAATATCGAGCTGTAATCATTGAGTTGTAAATAAATAGAAGTGTGATGATCATCATTAATAGAGCATTGTCCCAAATAAAAAAGAGAAAGGCCAAAAAAGGCCCAAAAAGAAATAAAAGAAAAATAAATAAAAAAGGGGCAATGCTACTATCCTTTTTTCACACTTGTGCTTCAAAGTAGCACCATGATCTTTATGATAGAGAGTCTCTTGTTTTGTCACTTTCATATACTAGTGGGAATTTTTCATTATAGAACTTGGCATGTATATTCCAAAAATGGGCTTCCTCAAATGCCCTAGGTCTTCGTGAGCAAGCAAGTTGGATGCAAACCCACTTAGTTTCTTTTGTTGAGCTTTCATACATTTATAGCTCTAGTGCATTCGTTGCATGTAAATCCCTACTCCTTGCATTGACATCAATTGATAAACATCTCCCTAGCCCATTGATTAGCCTCGCTGATGTGAGACTTTCTCCTTTTTTGTCTTCTCCACGTAACCCCCTATCATTATTCTATTCCACCCATAGTGCTATATCCATGGCTCACGCTCATGTATTGCGTGAAAGTTGAAAAAAGTTTGAGATTACTAAAGTATGAAACAATTGCTTGGCCTGTCATCGGGGTTGTGCAAGATGAGAGCATTCTTGTGTGACGAAAATGGAGCATGACCAAACTATATGATTTGGTAGGGATGAACGTTGTTTTGCCATGTTATTTTGAGAAGACATGATTGCTTAGTTAGTATGCTTGAAGTATTATTATTTTTATGTTAATATTGAACTTTTGTCTTGAATCTTTCGGATCTGAATATTCATGCCACAATAAAGAAAATTACATTGAGAATTATGTTAGGTAGCATTCCACATCAAAAATTCTGTTTTTATCATTTACCTACTCGAGGACGAGCAGGACTTAAGCTTGGGGATGCTTGATACGTCTCCAACGTATCTATAATTTTTTATTGTTCCATGCTATTATATTATCTGTTTTGGATGTTAATGGGATTATATATACACTTTTATATTATTTTTGGGACTAACCTACTAACCCAAGGCCCAATGCAAATTGTTGTTTTTTTGCCTATTTCAGTGTTTCGCAAAAAAGGAATATCAAATGGAATAAAACCTTCGGGAGAGTTATTTTTGGAATAAACGTGATCCTGGGAACTTGGAGTGGACGTCATGTAACCAACGAGGAGGCCACGAGGCAGGGGGCGCGCCTACCCCCCTAGGCGCGCCCTCCCCCCTCGTGGGCCCCTCGTGGCTCCACCGACCTACTTCTTCCTCCTATATATATTAATATACCCCGAAAACATCCAGGAGCACCACGAAACCCTAATTCCACCACCGCAACCTTCTGTACCCAAGAGATCCCATCTTGGGGCCTTTTCCGGCACTCCGTCGGAGGGGGACTCGATCACGGAGGGGCTCTACATCAACTCCATTGCCCCTCTGATGATGTATGAGTAGTTTACTTCAGACCTTCGGGTCCATAGTTATTAGCTAGATGGCTTCTTCTCTCTCTTTGGATCTCAATACAATGTTCTCCTCGATCTTCTTGGAGATCTATTTGATGTAACTCTTTTTGCGGTGTGTTTGTCGAGATCTGATGAATTGTGTGTTTATGATCAAGTTTATCTATGAACAATATTTGATTCTTCTCTGAAATCTTTTATGTATGATTGGTTGATGTCTACTACACAACCTTCTTCTTGTAGGACAGTAGCAAATTTCCCTCAAGTGGATGACCTAAGGTTTATCAATCCGTGGGAGGCGTAGGATGAAGATGGTCTCTCTCAATCAACCCTGCAACCAAATAACAAAGAGTCTCTTGTGTCCCCAACACACCCAATACAATGGTAAATTGTATAGGTGCACTAGTTCGGCGAAGAGATGGTGATACAAGTGCAATATGGATGGTAGATATAGGTTTTTGTAATCTGAAAATATAAAAAAAGTAAGGTAGCAAGTGGTAAAAGTGAGCACAAATGGTATTGCAATGCGTTGAAACAAGGCCTAGGGTTCATACTTTCACTAGTGCAAGTTCTCTCAACAATAATAACATAATTGGATCACATAACTATCCCTCAACATGAAACAAAGAGTCACCCCAAAGTCACTAATAGCGGAGAACAAATGAAGAGATTATGGTAGGGTACGAAACCACCTCAAAGTTATCCTGTCTGATCGATCTATTAAAGAGTCCGTAGGAAAATAACACGAAGCTATTCTTTCCG